>NC_091205.1:7917534-7985034 GCF_040958095.1 Procambarus clarkii | reverse complement strand
TGTCGACTAAGACATGAACTTGCTAAGACTACTTGCTAAGACTACTGAACTAAGACTACTTGCTAAGCAAGTAGATGGGGTCGCCATGGGTTCTCCCCTAGGTGTCCTGTTTGCAAACTTCTACATGGGTACCATCGAGCAAAAAGTCTTAGTCGACATGAACTTGAAACCGGCCATATACTGCAGGTATGTTGACGACATTTTTACACAGGTACCTGATGTCAGACATCTGCAGGAGCTGAAGGAGGCATTTGAGCAGAGTTCCGTGCTGCGTTTCACTTACGAGATGGAAAAGGATGGGAAAGTGCCCTTTCTAGATGTAACAGTCATGGAAAAGGGCGGAGGTTTCCACACTGCAGTCTACACTAAGGAAACAAACATAGGAATGTGCCTAAATGCCAACAGCGACTGCCCTGACAGGTACAAGAGGAGTGTTGTTAATGCATATGTCGACCGTGCTCTCAGCCACAGCTCAGAATGGAAGCAAGTCGACGAGGAACTCTGTAGGGTAAGGCAGGTCCTAGTCAATAACGGCTTCTCCAATGGTTTCATCGAAGACATCATAAGAAGGAAAGTGAAAAGCCATGCAACCTCTGAAGAGACAACTAACACAACACCTATACCCCCTATTAGACTATTTTACAGGAACTTCTTTTCCACAGCTCATAAAACGGAGGAAAGGGTCCTGAAAGATATTGTTAATAGAAACGTTATCCCTACAGACAAAAATCAGAGGATACAACTGACGATTTACTATAAAACCAGAAAAACGGCCAGCCTTCTCATGAGAAACTCTCCAGACACAAAACAGAACGCTTTAAAAGAGACTAACGTCGTCTATGCCTTCAAATGCCCACTTGGGGACTGTAAGCTCCAAAAAACCCAGTATATAGGCAAGACAACAACATCTCTTTCTAGGCGTTTAACGATGCATAAGCAACAGGGCTCCATTAAGGAACATATAATCTCTTCCCACAACCAAACCATCGCCAGAGAAATCCTAGTAAACAACACAGAAATCATCGATAGATACAGCGATAGCAGGCGGCTTGACGTTTGCGAGGCACTACACATCAAGAAGTCAACACCAGCAATCAACAGCCAATTATTGCACAACTATATTCTACCCACCTCAAGACTCCGCTCCAATATAGAAGCATCAAGAAATATGGACCAATAGGCTTTCTACAAACACTTCTATTCAATACCCATTGTTTGTGTTCTGTCTTGTGTTGATACTTTTAATACCCTATTAATATCCCCTCTTGTTCTGTCTTGTGTTAATGCCACATCACCCCTCCCACCTCACTCAAATGTAGATATAAAATCGGATATACGTAAGTTCTAATCAGTTGTGTATTTGTGAACTAAAGTCTTTGAAAATGTAATAAGTTTTACGAAACGCGCCCGTGTCGCGTCAGACTAGAAATAAAAATGAATTTTGGAGAATTGATTTTTGATTTACCTCCAACAGTGAAGCGTAATGTACGAAAGATTGAGAAAATTCGTGTTAGAATTATTAATCTTACTTTTTCGGTCATATTTAATAATATATGTCTACAGGAAAGACTGCTACCAAAATATACTAATATATATATATATATATATATATATATATATATATATATATATATATATATATATATATATATATATATATATATATATATATATATATATATATATATATATATATATATATATATATATGTCGTACCTAGTAGCCAGAATGCACTTCTCAGCCTACTATGCAATTCCCGATTTGCCTAATAAGCCAAGTTTTCATGAATTAATTGCTTTTCGACTACCTAACCTACCTAACCTAACCTAACTTTTTCGGCTACCTAACCTAACCTAACCTATAAAGATAGGTTAGGTTAGGTAGGGTTGGTTAGGTTCGGTCATATATCTACGTTAATTTTAACTCCAATAACCCCCTCCCCGCTCAGCTCGTTGTCGCCGTGTGGGGGCTTCGTGGGCGGCTGCCGGAGTATGATGCTCCTTGGGACAGTCCTCTGTCCTTTTCTAGCCTTGTGCTCCTGCTGCCGTCCTCTCCAACACTGCTGGGCATCTTTTCCTTTTCCTTCTGTTTCGTTTTTCTCCCACCTCTTCTCCTATCTGCTTGCCGTTTCCTGCCGACCTTTTGCTCGTTCTGGTTCTTCCCTTGGACTTCTATTTTGACGCCCGGGTGCTTGAGGAGGCATACTCTTGCACCCGTAGAACTGTAGTACCCGACGTCGAGAGCGAGGGGAACCTTTTATTGTCAATCCCCCTTTCGTCACTGAACCCGATCTCGACGGACTGTCGGTTTCTTAAGGTGGCGTTTGTGGGGCGTATACTCACGACGCACCCCTAGGAGGCCCCGACAAGATCGGCGATAGCTTCTTGTTGGGTGTCCTGCCTCTAATTGTGGCTCCATGGTGGGTGTGGGGGCACATTCGTGAATGAATTCTTCTTTTCGTCAAGATGATGATCCCTGTTTCGGCTGCTTCTGGCTTACCTTCTCAGGCTCGAGGGGTGGGCGACCAAGCCCCCGAGTCGGTCCGTATTGGAAGACCGGGCTCTGTAGCCTCCGCTGCATTGGGCCCCGACCTTGCTCCTCCTTTGGCCTCTCTGACTCCTTCCCCTGGCTCCCCTCCCTCCTCTGTGGTTGGGTCGAGCCCCACGCCCCCAGTGGTGACTACCTCGTCCCCTGGCGCGGCTCCTTCTCTAGTTGTAACTACTGCGCCTTTTAACCCCTCTCTCTCTGGGGGTTCTCACCGCCGTCCTCGTCACGGCCGCCCTCGCTCGATTCCTTCCAGTTCTGCTACCTATCAAGCCTTGTTTGGTCCCGCTTCGTGGGCCAAATATTTTGATCTCCTCCCTCTTGATTCTGCGCCTCCTGACGATTTCTCCCTCCATCGACATCTCATTGATTCCGTGGATGCCTCCATTACTTTCAACCCCACTCGTCTCGGTACACGTGTCGTTGCTGCTCCTTCTCAGGATGCTGCTTCCCGCTTGGCTGCCTTATCCTGCCTTGGCGAGACCCCCGTTCGGGTCTCGAAGAACGCTCAGTTGAATGCCAGTGTTGGCACTATTTTGTTCCCGCCCCATGTTGCGACCGGTGTTCGGGACCTGCGCGACTGCCACGACGATATTCGACATATCCTCGCTGCCAGGGCCATTCAATTCTCCAGGTGGACACGTTTACTCGTCCCCCTCGTGGTAGTCGCCGTCAACCCCTCCGGGTTGTGAAGATTACCTTTGATGGTAGGACCCTTCCACCCTCTGTCATTCTTGCTGGTGCCAGGTGCTCTGTCCAGGAGTACATTCCTTCTCCTCGGCTCTGCAACAAGTGCTGGAGGTTTGGGCATGGTGCCCTCCGCTGCTCCGGGACTGTCTCTCTCTGTCCTTTGTGTGGTGGCGAAGGTCACTCTAAGTCGGAGTGCACTTCTCCCCAGGCTCGTTGCCTCAACTGCGGTGAGGCCCAGCCTACCTTCTCCCGTGCGTGTGTCCATTACAAGCTTGAGGCAGCCGTCCTCAACCTGAAGCACCGGGAGCGTTTATCTTTTCCTGAGGCGAGGCGCCAGGTTCGCCGGCTCCCGCCTTATGCTAATATCTCTTATGCTCACGTGTTGCGCTCTTCCTCTCCTCGTCCTTCCCGCCTTCCTCAGACTCACAACCGTTTCCGGGCCTTGGACCCTGATGCGCCCACTGCCCCCTCCTCTGTTCCTTTGGGTTCTCTCCCGAAGGATCCTCCTCCTGGTCCTCTGTCTGGGGTTCCCCTTCCTTCTACCCGGTCTGTCGTGTCTTCTGTGTCTTCTTCCTCGTCCCCCTCCGATCCTCCTTCCCATCCTCTTCCTCCATCTATTGGCTCTCCCCACCGCCTGTCGGTGCGGGCGGATGTCCATCGCTCTCCTAACGGCCGTCGTGTGTGCTCTCGTTCGGCTTCTCCTGTTGAGACACTGGAATCCGTTGCCCGGTACGTAGTTGCTGGGACACCGGTCTCTTTAAGTCAGAAGCGTAAGCCTGGCTCCTCTCCTTCCTCTTCCCCGGCGGGTAAGAAGGCTTCGCTTTCTTCCTCAGCTCCTCCTTCTGGCTCTGTTGCTCCTTCCCCTCCCGTTTCAGTGCTTGCGCCCCCTGTTCCTGCTCTGGAGGTTTCTTTGGCCCCTGCTTCCGTTTCGGTTGCTGCTCTTGCTGGGGTGCGCTCCCCTCTTTCTACTCCCCCCTCTTCCTGCTGCTGTCCTTGACTGCTCCTCTCCGTTGTCTCCTCCTCTTCCTCCTCCTCCTCCGGACCCTGCCCGCCCACCTCTGATCTGTTCTCCCGTTTCCTTCCCTCCGTCTTTGCTCAGTTTACCCATGCCCCCTAACCCTGACTTTGCTGACCCTGATCCCGACCCTGATATTCTTTAACGTGCTCTGTTGCTCTTTCGCCTTTGTTTCTTCCTTGTTCTCTGTTTTTGTCCTTTCTCTTCTCGTCGTTGTCCATTCTTCAATGGAACGTTCGAGGTTATTACGCCAATTTCCTCGAACTCCAACTTCTGATTTCGCGGTTTTCGCCCCTTTGTGTCTGTCTCCAGGAGCCAATGCTTGGTGCTCGTCCTGGTCGTTTTCGTGGCTATTCATTTCTCTCCCCCCCCCCCAGCCATTGCTGGGGCTTCTAATTCTTCTGCTCTCTTGATTCGGGCTGATGTTCCCTTTGTTCCTTTACTTTTTCCTTCGCCTCTCCATTGTTCTGCTGCTCGTATCTTTGTGGGGAAATGGTACACAGTTTGTTCCATTTATCTTCCCCCGAGTGTCCCGCTCTCTCTTCCTGATTTGAAACACCTCCTAGACTCCTTGCCGGAGCCTGTGCTCCTGCTGGGTGACTTCAATTGTCATCATTCTCTTTGGGGTGACGTTCTGACGAATACCCGGGGTCGCCTCCTTGAGCCGTTTCTCCTCTCTTCTTCCCTATCTCTTCTGAATTCTGGTGAGCCCACTCATTTGGACTCTCGGACTCACACCCTTTCTTGTCTTGATCTTTCTCTCTGTTCTTCTTCTCTTTACTTAGATTTCACGTGGCAGGTTCTTGATGACCTCCATGGAAGTGATCATTTCCCCATCCTTGTTTCCTTTTTCTCTTTTCGCCCTTCCCTCTCTTTCCCTAGGTGGCAGTTTGCTAAGGCAGACTGGACCCTATTTACCCTCAGTGCTGCTCTCTCTGACCTCTCCCTTCTGCCTCTCTCTCGCGCTCTCCTCCTTTTTCATGACACTGCCTTCAACGCTGCCCTCCGCTCTATTCCTCGCTCTTCCTCTCGGGGTCCACGGAAGTGCGTTCCCTGGTGGAATGCGGACTGTGCTCGGGCTGTCCGCTGTAAGCGTGCAGCCTGGAAGAGGCACCGCCGTAGGCAGACGACCGATTCTTTTCTTTTCTTTCGGAAAGCGAGTGCGGTGGCCCGTAGGGCCATCCGTACGGCTAAACGTGAATGTTGGGCATCTTATGTCTCAACAATTACGTCCGAGACCCCTCTGGCCCAGATCTGGAAGCGTATCCGCAAGATAGCGGGTAAGTTCGTTCCCGATGTTTCACCGGTCCTTCACCTCCATGATACTCTTGTGGCGGACCCGTTGCAGGTTGCTTCCGAACTGGGTTCCCACTTTTCTTCTGTTAGCTCTGGTCTTCATCTTCCCCAATCTTTCCTTCTTCGTAAACCTGTCCTTGAGTCTCGTCCTTTAGGTTTCTGCACTCATCTTCAGCTTCCCTATAATGATCCCTTCTCTCTCTGAACTTCGTTCTGCCCTGGCCCTCTGCGGTTCTACGGTGGCGGGCTCCGATGGTATTCATTATGAGATGCTTCGCCATCTCCCTCCGAGCACGTCTCAGTATTTACTGAGTCTGTATAATCGGATCTGGGAGTCGTCGTCAGTCCCTGAGGACTGGCTCGATGCCGTTGTCCTCCCTGTTCGCAAACCGGGGTCTCTGGGTACTTCCCCTAAGGACTTTCGCCCTATTGCTCTCACAAGTTGTGTCTGCAAACTCTTTGAACGTATGGTTAACGTTCGTCTGATGTGGTTCCTGGAACACCATCACCTCCTCTCCCCTTCTCAATTTGGTTTCCGCAAGTGCCGCAGCGCGACAGATGTCCTGGTGAACTTGGAGGTTTATATTCGTACTGCTTTTGCTGCGAAGACCTCCGTTGTTGCCGTCCTTTTTGACCTAGAAAAGGCTTACGACACCACTTGGCGTTATCATATCCTATCTCAACTTCATTCTTTTGGCCTTCGTGGTCATCTCCCTCTCTTTCTCCGCAGCTTCCTCTCTCGTCATTCCTTTCGGGTGCGCCTTGGTACCACTCTCTCTCCCTCTTTTCAGCAATACGAAGGTGTGCCCCAGGGTAGTGTTCTGAGCACTACTCTTTTTCTGGTTGCCCTCAATGGTCTTCTTTCCTCTCTTCCTTCTGGTGTCTTCTCCGCTCTCTATGTCGATGATCTTACCCTTTGTTGTCGGGGTGATGATTCGCCTCTCCTTCAACGCCGGCTTCAACTTGCAATTAATGCTGTGTCGTCTTGGGCCACAGGTCATGGCTTCAAGTTCTCTACTTCTAAGACTTGTGCCATGACTTTTACGCGGAAACGGGTTGTTCTTCGTCCCCCTTTGTCACTTTATGGTCATCCCCTTGAATACAAAGATTCCGCGAAGCTTTTGGGGTTATTCCTTGACACTCGTTTGTCTTGGTCTCCCCATATCTCTTACCTCCGTGTTGAGTGCTCTAAGGCCCTTACCCTCCTTCGGGTCTTGTCCCATACTTCTTGGGGGGCAGATAGGCGCACTCTCCTTGCTTTACATTCCTCTCTCGTCCTGTCTAAGCTCGATTATGGTTACCCTGCTTACTTGTCTGCTTCTCCTTCTATTCTTCGCCGTCTTGATGCTTTGCACCATACTGGGTTGCGCCTCAGTTCTGGTGCCTTTCGTTCGACTCCCATCCTTAGCTTGTATGTTGACACTGGCTTCCTGTCTCTCCAGGACCGCCGTGATCGCTACTGTCTTCGCTATCTTGCGCGGTCCTTGCAACATCCTTCCTCTCGCCTCTGTCGTGCTTTAACTTTTACCCCTCCTGCGATTCCTGTTCCTCTTCACCACCTCCCTCATTCTGTCCGGTTATCTCGCCTACAGGATTCTCTCTCCGTTCGTATTTCTGATGTTTCTCCTCGTGTTGTTCCTTCTTTGCCCCCATGGAGGGTCCCTCTTCCGCGGTTTTGTACTTCCTTGACCCGTATCACTAAAGCTTTTACCCCTCCTACGGTTCTAAAACGCCTTTTCCTCGAGCACTTTTCTTCTCACTCCCACTCCGTTTCTGTCTTCACCGATGGGTCTAAGTCAGCGGACGGTGTTGGCTACTCTGTTGTTTTTCCTGATCGCACTTATATGTGTCGCTTGCCTCCGGAGACTAGCATCTTTACAGCGGAACTTTATGCTATTCTCTATGCTCTTCGTCTCCTGCTTTCTCGTTGTCAGTCTTCCTTTGTAGTTGTTGTTGACTCTCGTAGTGCCGTCATGGCTCTCGGGTCCTTTAATCCGGTTCATCCAGTAGTTGTCGAGATCCAGCATTGGCTGTTTCTCGTTCACAGTAAATTTAAGTCGGTTGAGTTTTGTTGGGTTCCCAGCCATATTGGTGTGTCTTTAAATGAGCGTGCGGATGCTGCCGCCAAGGAAGCTGTCCGCTCTTGTCCCATCTCTCGTAAAGGCATTCCGTATTCCGAGTTTTACCCGGTTATCCATTCCTCAGTCCTTACCTGTTGGCAGGCTTCTTGGTTGTCTGTTACTGGTAACAAGCTACGTACTCTTAAATGTTGTGTTTCCTCGTGGCCGTCCTCCTTCCACCGTAACCGGCGGTGGGAAACAGCTCTGGCGAGGTTGCGTATTGGCCATACTCGCTTAACCCATGGTCACTTGATGGAGCGCCGCCCTGCTCCTTATTGTCCTAGTTGCATTGTCCCTCTTACGGTTGTGCATGTCCTTCTTGAATGTCCTGCCCCTCGCGGTCACCTGTCCCTCGATAGAATTCTTGGTGACTCGGATACTTTTGATATCGTTCGCCTTATGCGTTTTTGTTCTCGTATTGGCATCCTTGGTGATATTTAGCGCCCTCTGATTATTTTGCGTATTTGATGGTGCTACATAGCCTTCCCGGTTTGGTGCCTTCTTTTGATGATTACTTACTTAATTTTTCGGTCATATTTATATATATATATATATATATATATATATATATATATATATATATATATATATATATATATATATATATATATATATATATATATATAATATTTATGTATATAAATATTATATATATATATATATATATATATATATATATATATATATATATATATATATATATATATATATATATATATATATATATATATATATATATATATATATTCTCTATATATCTCTATCTTTTATATATATATATATTATATATATTATTTATATATATCTCTATCTTACATATAAATATATATATGTCGTACCTAGTAGCCAGAACGCACTTCTTGGCCTGCTATTCAAGGCTCGATTTGCCTAATAAGCCAAGTTTTCATGAATTAATTGTTTTTCGACTACCTAACCTACCAAACCTAACCTAACCTAACTTTTTCGGCTACCTAACCTAACCTAACCTATAAAGATAGGTTAGGTTAGGTTCAGTAGGGTTGGTTAGGTTCGGTCCTATATCTCCGTTAATTTTAACTCCAATAATATAAAATTGACCTCATACATAATGAAATGGTTAGCTTTATCATTTCATAAGAAAAAAATTAGAGAAAATATATTAATTCAGGAAAACTTGGCTTATTTGGCAAATCGGGCCTTGCATAGTAGGCTCAGAAGTGCGTTCTGGCTACTAGGTACGACATATATATACATATATATATATATATATATATATATATATATATATATATATATATATATATATATATATATGTCGTACCTAGTAGCCAGAACGCACTTCTCAGCCTAATATGCAAGGCCCGATTTGCTTAATAAGCCAAGTTTTCATGAATTAATTGTTTTTCGACTACCTAACCTACCGAACCTAACCTAACCTATCTTTTTCAGCTACCTAACCCAACCTAACCTATAAAGATAGGTTAGGTTAGGTTAGGTAGGGTTGGTTAGGTTCGGTCATATATCTACGTTAATTTTAACTCCAAAAAAAAAAATTGACCTCATACATAATAAAATGGGTAGCTCTATCATTTCATAAGAAAAAAAATAGAGAAAATATATTAATTCGTGAAAACTTGGCTTATTAGGCAAATTGGGCCTTGCATATTAGGCTGAGAAGTGCGTTCTGGCTACTAGGTACGACATATATATATATATATATATATATATATATATATATATATATATATATATATATATATATATATATATATATATATGTCGTACCTAGTAGCCAGAACGCACTTCTCAGCCTACTATGCAAGGCCCGATTTGCCTAATAAGCCAAGTTTTCATGAATTAATTGTTTTTCGTCTACCTAACCTACCTAACCTAACCTAACCTAACTTTTTCAGCTACCTAACCTAACCTAACCTATAAAGATAGTTTAGGTTAGGTTAGGTAGGGTTGGTTAGGTTCGGTCATATATCTACGTTAATTTTAACTCCAATAAAATAAAATTGACCTCATACATAATGAAATTGGTAGCTTTATCATTTCATAAGAAAAAAATTAGAGAAAATATATTAATTCAGGAAAACTTGGGTTATTAGGCAAATCGGGCCTTGCATAGTAGGCCAAAAAGTGCGTTCTGGCTACTAGGTACGACATATATATATATATATATATATATATTTATATATAAGATGGAGATATATATATATAAATAATATATATAATATATATATATATATAAAAGATAGAGATATATATATAAAAAAATATATAATTAGAGATATATAATATAGAGATATATAATTAAAAAAAATTAACTTCATACATAATGAAATGGGTAGCTTTATCATTTCATAAGAAAAAAATTAGAGAAAATATATTAATTCAGGAAAACTTGGCTTATTAGGCAAATCGGGCCTTGCATAGTAGGCTGAGAAGTGCGTTCTGGCTTCTATGTACGATATATATATATATATATATATATATATATATATATATATATATATATATATGTGAGAAAGCTGCATGAACGCGCAAGCCATATATCACTAAGAACTCTTTGACCCGGCCAGGATTCGAACCCATGCCGTCTAGGATCACCCCTAAACGTACACAGTACCGTGACCACCGCACCAATGATCGTTTTATATATATATATATATATATATATATATATATATATATATATATATATATATATATATATATATATATATATATATATATATATATATATATATATATATATATATATATATATATATATATATATATATATATATATATATATATATATATATATATATATATATATATATATATATATATATATATATATATATATATATATATATATATATATATATATATATATATATATATATATATATATATATATATATATATATATATATATATATATATATATATATATATATATATATATATATATATATATATATATATATATATATATATATATATATATATATATATCTCTGTGGATTTTCCGCATATATATATATATATATATATATATATATATATATATATATATATATATATATATATATATATATATATATATATATATATATATATATATATATATATATATATATATATATGCGGAAAATCCACAGAGAAATATGAAAGCGGAAATATATATGCGGAAAATCCACAGAGAAATATGAAAGGAGGTGAACGTTTCGGCTTTGTTAAAGCCTTTGTCAACACCAGACTGACTAAGGAGAAGGGAGAAGGGGAGGATATATAGGCCGACACCTGACCAACCCATCCCTAGGGTTGGTCAGGTGTAATTAACCAAAAAAGGTATAGCTTAGCTTAGAATGGTCAAAGAGGATTAAGCGGTCAGAGAATAAGGATGAAAGATTAAAGAAAAGCCTCATGAACACACAATATATGAATATACAATTATAATGAGACATTGTAAGCCTCTCTATCAGAGTTGTTTCTTAAACTGTTGTGCAATATTATAACTTAAAAATGGATCAAGTTTGTACATTCCAGTACTAACATTAAGAAGATTTGGACACTGACTGATTAGAGCAGACTCAATCAAATTCCGTTCCACGAAATCCCCACAATTGGTAATGGTTTTTGCCCCATTCCAGTTAATATTGTGATCGCATAAACTCGTATGTAGATACAATGCATTAGACGTTTGGGCAGTTCTCCAAAGATTGGAGATTGGGTTCAGATTGGGCAAATCACCTCATTCTTTGGGGCACACGTGAGGAACACAAATGCGAACAAGCCTGAATGGTCCCCAGGACAATATGCAACTGAAAACTCACACCCCATAGTTGCATATTGTCCTGGGGACCATTCAGGCGTGTTCGCATTTGTGTTCCTCACGTGTGCCCCAAAGAATGAGGTGATTTGGTAAAATGCTATGCCCAAGACTACTATCCGAGTGCCGGCGGTGGGGTGGTTCAAATAGCCTCGGCTATCACCTCATTTTGTCCGGTCGTGATGGTCAAGTGGATTAAGGCGTCTTGTTCATACCAGTTGCGTTGCTTCTGGGAGTATGGGTTCGAGTCACTTCTGGGGTGTGAGTTTTCAGTTGCATATTGTCCTGGGGACCATTCAGGCTTGTTCGCATTTGTGTTCCTCACGTGTGCCCCAAAGAATGAGGTGATTTGGTAAAATGCTATGCCCAAGATTACTATCCGAGTGCCGGCGGTGGGGTGGTTCAAATAGCCTCGGCTATCACCTCATATTGTCCGGTCATGATGGTCAAGTGGATTAAGGCGTCTTGTACATACCAGTTGCGTTGCTTCTGGGAGTATGGGTTCGAGTCACTTCTGGGGTGTGAGTTTTCAGTTGCATATTGTCCTGGGGACCATTCAGGCTTGTTCGCATTTGTGTTCCTCACGTGTGCCCCAAAGAATGAGGTGATTTGGTAAAATGCTATGCCCAAGATTACTATCCGAGTGCCGGCGGTGGGGTGGTTCAAATAGCCTCGGCTATCACCTCATTTTGTCCGGTCGTGATGGTCAAGTGGATTAAGGCGTCTTGTACATACCAGTTGCGTTGCTTCTGGGAGTATGGGTTCGAGTCACTTCTGGGGTGTGAGTTTTCAGTTGCATATTGTCCTGGGGACCATTCAGGCTTGTTCGCATTTGTGTTCCTCACGTGTGCCCCAAAGAATGAGGTGATTTGGTAAAATGCTATGCCCAAGATTACTATCCGAGTGCCGGCGGTGGGGTGGTTCAAATAGCCTCGGCTATCACCTCATTTTGTCCGGTCGTGATGGTCAAGTGGATTAAGGCGTCTTGTACATACCAGTTGTGTTGCTTCTGGGAGTATGGGTTCGAGTCACTTCTGGGGTGTGAGTTTTCAGTTGCATATTGTCCTGGGGACCATTCAGGCTTGTTCGCATTTGTGTTCCTCACGTGTGCCCCAAAGAATGAGGTGATTTGGTAAAATGCTATGCCCAAGATTACTATCCGAGTGCCGGCGGTGGGGTGGTTCAAATAGCCTCGGCTATCACCTCATTTTGTCCGGTCGTGATGGTCAAGTGGATTAAGGCGTCTTGTACATACCAGTTGCGTTGCTTCTGGGAGTATGGGTTCGAGTCACTTCTGGGGTGTGAGTTTTCAGTTGCATATTGTCCTGGGGACTATTCAGGCTTGTTCGCATTTGTGTTCCTCACGTGTGCCCCAAAGAATGAGGTGATTTGGTAAAATGCTATGCCCAAGATTACTATCCGAGTGCCGGCGGTGGGGTGGTTCAAATAGCCTCGGCTATCACCTCATTTTGTCCGGTCGTGATGGTCAAGTGGATTAAGGCGTCTTGTACATACCAGTTGCGTTGCTTCTGGGAGTATGGGTTCGAGTCACTTCTGGGGTGTGAGTTTTCAGTTGCATATTGTCCTGGGGACCATTCAGGCTTGTTCGCATTTGTGTTCCTCACGTGTGCCCCAAAGAATGAGGTGATTTGGTAAAATGCTATGCCCAAGATTACTATCCGAGTGCCGGCGGTGGGGTGGTTCAAATAGCCTCGGCTATCACCTCATTTTGTCCGGTCGTGATGGTCAAGTGGATTAAGGCGTCTTGTACATACCAGTTGCGTTGCTTCTGGGAGTATGGGTTCGAGTCACTTCTGGGGTGTGAGTTTTCAGTTGCATATTGTCCTGGGGACCATTCAGGCTTGTTCGCATTTGTGTTCCTCACGTGTGCCCCAAAGAATGAGGTGATTTGGTAAAATGCTATGCCCAAGATTACTATCCGAGTGCCGGCGGTGGGGTGGTTCAAATAGCCTCGGCTATCACCTCATTTTGTCCGGTCGTGATGGTCAAGTGGATTAAGGCGTCTTGTACATACCAGTTGCGTTGCTTCTGGGAGTATGGGTTCGAGTCACTTCTGGGGTGTGAGTTTTCAGTTGCATATTGTCCTGGGGACCATTCAGGCTTGTTCGCATATATATATATATATATATATATATATATATATATATATATATATATATATATATATATATATATATATATATATATATATATATATATATATATATGTATATTGTTACGGTTCCCTCTCCTATTTCTTTCGTTTGCCCGCTTTAAGAGTCATATCAGCTCTCCCTACTGATTCTCTGAGGTTCAGGGAGTCTATTGATATATGTGGCAACCAGACCGGTTGCCAGTTAAGGGAGTAAGTTACATTATAAGTTGTAAGTAAGGGGAAATTGGTGCCTTGATATAAAATGAAAGAGTACCTCTAAGGCAGATATGACGTTTTGGAAGGGACACTAGCCGATCGCGGATTGGCCGACTTTGGTCGCGGGCGACCAATCAGGGCCCGCCATGACGTCACCGAGTGCCCCGGACGGCGCCAACGTCAGAGTTGACCTGACCTTGGAAGCGAGAGGACGCACCTCGGTCAGCTCTCAAGGATTTGAGGCTCTACAAGCCTCAAATTAGTGGATTAGTGCTGGCTATCGCAGCCCATCTTACTTATTGGAGACCCCGCTTTTCTGGGAAGCAAAAAGTAACCAAGTTTATTGAGCAAAAGAGTGCCAAACTTGGAAAATATTCGGCGACAACGCTGGGCGGCGACGACGCTGGGCGGCGACGCTGGACGTTGAGGGCCTGGAAAGGTGTGGCGGGCAAGCCTAGCTGTGACCGAGTCACATCCACTGAGGGTTTTGGAAGGATGACACCGTTCCTAGGACAAGGAGCAACGCCTTATGGAAGGGGCGAGTGTGGGAAAATAGTGATTAGCTCAGCGCCCATCGATGAACCCGGATTGGGGTAGCTGAATCTCAGGGATTGGAACGGGGACGACGCGAAGGCTCCACGACACCTGAGGACCTGTGGAACGTTCCAGGATCGTCAAGGATCGACTCAGGAAGCGTGGGAACCTCACACCTTCGAGGGACAGGCGTCGTGAGCCAGGAGTGTAAGGTAGATCATTTTCCCTCCATTACCCCTTGTGTGAGTAGGCTAGTTAGGCCACAATATTTACTTATGTATGTGGCAATAGAACATTAATACTTTAGTAGTAGAATAGGCTGCAAGGCAGCTTGTGTCCAGGACTGTCAGAGGGGACAGTGTGTATGGATGGAAGGACAGTGAAGAAGAGGCGCCGACGTGGTGAAGAGGCCCTCCTGTGAGAGAGTGTGGGACTCCTGTCTTTCTGCCCAGTTGAAGGAGAGTTGGAGGTCGTGGAAGAAGAGGCTGACGATCTCCAGACTTATTATCCTTATTTTCATATTCATGTATTACTTGTGATTGTATGTGTGATCATGTAATTTGCATCAGTAAATTCACACTTTTATCATTGTGTTTAAGTGTGCCTCCATTTATAATATTTCTCTATGAGCATACACGAAGGTTATCATAGTACCACCTAGGGAACACTACGTTCTCTATAGAAGTTCTTATTGCCTGGAGAGTGGTTAAGACAGCACGGACTTATATAAAAGTGTACCCTTAGCCATCCGATCAGTATCAGTGCCTGAATGGTGGCAATTAGTAACGTAGTGGCTAGAGAGAGGTAAAGCCACACAGACCTTCCTGGGAGAGTACCCTGGGCCGACAGTCTAGTAGCAGATCTATGGGAGTAGCAACCTTCTGGCTACAAGCAATATATAATACACCCACTGAACTGCATTGCTGGGGTGCAGATATAATAACCCAGCTGGCGACCTTGTTAAGAAGATAGAGAACAGGCAGGAAAAGAGTTCCTGCAACCTTTTTGTCTGGCAGGCAAGACTCAGGGAGGTTATTGTTATAAGGAAGCAAATCAAAACTATTTGGAAGCAAATCTACAAATGCAATTCAGCTTCAGATTGACAATGTAAACATTAGCAATAAAAATGATAGAAAGTTTGTTGGCATATTCCTAGACAAGAGACTCAACTTCAGTACCCACATACAACACATAACTAAGAAAGTCTCTAAAACAGTTGGTATACTCTCCAAAATCACATATTATGTTCCTAACTCTGCTCTCATCTCTCTATATTATGCACTAATCTATCCCTATCTCAACTATGGTATCTGTGCATGTGTAACACTGTAAAAGTGTTTGGTTTAGTTTAATTCATACATAGAGTACATGAGTTACAGACAGGGATTAGAAAAGGTGCCAGTTGGTCCACCGGAAAGTCACACCTCAAAGCGTTAATGACCTCAAGTGACCTGAGGTCAGATCATGAGAATTTCACCTTGCTTCCGCTAAGCTTATAATTGGAGCCGGGTAGCCTTCAAACATGCCGACGTTTAAGGAGTGGCTTGGTAGAGTGCCGGAGGCTATCTACTTGTGGGCGGAGTTAGCTACTAGGTTCCCCAATATAAACTCGGAGAACTATCGAGCATGAAGCATTAACAGACAGAACGGCAGTCAGCAGAGCAGAGGAGACGGCCCTAGCAGGGAGGCTGTCGGCCGGCAGGGCGGGAGTCTCTGTCAACTACAGACCCCTCCCCCCTCTCTATCCAGCTATAGGCAGAGACACTTGGTGAGTTGAGCAGTAAGGTGACTTGGTCGTGTTTACATATGTTGTGTGATGATCAGGGGCAGTCAAGTTGTAGGGTTCTCGAATTCTTGGATGATGACTCACTTTGCATATTAAACTGGAACATTTTAATTGAATTGCTAAATTATGATACTTCATGTGAAATATAATTATGAATTTATTATTTAAATTGTGTTAAACTTTGTTCCCTAGAGCTTTGAGGTGAGGTGAGAAAGCCTCTGTGGTTACTGGTTTCATGATATTAATGAGTACATGTTTGGAGTTGATACATGGTAATAACATCTTTTGAGAATATTTTGATACAGACAAGTTCCATTCCTTGTCTTGTATGTAATGGTCTAGAATGGATGGTGGCAGCATTTCGTCTTCTACTATCTACATTTCGACTTCTACTATCTACTCTTCTACTTCTACCTATCTACCCCTCTCCCTCCTCCTCTGTCTAAACTCTCACTTTCAACTAATGACCCTCCTCGCTCCTCCCACCTCCCTACCTCTCACCCCAAACCCTCACTAATTACTTCACTATTCATTTCTTGCCTTTCGTTTTCTCTTATACGTTTGTGGCAATGATTCTGTATTCTAGAGTTCTCTAGAGTTTCGGGTAGCTGATCCAGTTACAGCGCCTTGTAGTCTTAGCACCTAGGTAGTCAAATACCTAGGTTACAAGGTGTTGAACGAGAGAGGTTGCCTTAGGAACTCTGGAGGTGCTCTAGAATAGTTAGCTAACTGAGGACGGGATAACGGACTAGAGAGAGCTGTTTCCCCCGGCCTCGTTAGTTAACTGGGGGGTGGAATAATGGACAAGATAGAGCCATTTCCCCCACCCCCCGTTACACATGGGGTTCAACCACTGCAAACCACCTCAAGTCGACCATCACCCAGCAAAAATCTGCTATCAGAATAATATCAAATTCTGCTTTCAGACAACACACAGCCCCCTTGTTTAACTCCCTAAACATGCTAAACATAATCTCACTCCACAAATTCTCTTGTGTCAACTACATTTACAAAACCCTATTCTTAAATGCAAATCCTTGTCTGAAACTCTTCCTGGACAGATGTAATAGGACCCATTATCACCACACCAGAAATAAATATCTCTTCGATATCCCCAGAGTTAAACTTAATTTGTGTAAACACTCTATGCAAATAAAGGGACCCAGTTTATGGAATTCACTCCCTACTGAATTGAAAAGCTGTCCAACTTTTACATCATTCAAAATCAATATTAAAAAGTACCTAATTTCATCTTCATAGTTTTTCTGTTTTTGCCTTAAAATTGCACTGTATCTATTGCTACCCAATCTCCCAACCTTTTTGTTCCCAATTTGAACATTTTTACCATTGAGATCATTGCTGTCTTCTTATATGTGCTGCCATTCTATTGTATGGTGTTTATAAATCTTGTTTATCTGTATCTTTTACTACCCAGTCTCCCAATCTTTAAGTACCCATTCTGAACTTCTTTACCATTGTGATCATTGCTGTCTTATATGTGCTGTCAATCTGCTGTATGGTGTCTATTAAGCTTGTAAATTACTAATCAAGCTGTCAATGTAATCAATCAGAGCTCTAATATAACAATGTGCTTTAATATACTTACTTATCTCTCTCATCTCATTTTTCTCTTGTAATGTATCTTTCATTTATCAATTCTGATTGAACTTACCTACTTAAAATTATCTGCTAGATTAAGGACCTGTCCGAAACGCTGCGCGTACTAGTGGCTTTACAAGAATGTAATTACTGTGCTATCCAATGTATTCTCACAAACCCAATGTACCTTCTTGTATATATATAAATAAAATAAAATAAAATAAAATAAATAAATAAATAAGGTAAGCCTGAGTCTTCCTTCACTCCTCCACGGGTCTAGGCCGGAACTGTTAACAGCAGTTTCCCCGTGTTTGACTAAAGGGCTTCCAGGGTGAATCAGTGGCACCCCCCTTTTTGTGGTGGAAGCAAAGACCTGCGGAGGTGGGCATTGTTGGTCCTCTCTTGTGTGACCAAGGAGACTCCGGTGAATCCAGGGAGTCAGAGGGGCTGAGTATCCAGCCTTTTGAGCCCCTAGCAGCTGAGTTGCTAGCAGAGCCCCGGCCCACCCCCCGTGACAAGAACTGGCGACCTCGCCAGGATTCGAACCCCGGTAGCCAAGAACTGGGAACTTCGCCAGGAAGCATGGATCAAGCTACAGTGTGGCCCAAATTTCAAGACATGTGTTGCCAGGGTACAAATACAGTGTGGCCAGTGAATTCAGTGGTACTGCTACTCAACCAGCTAAGGGCCTGAAACGGTGAAATTAGTGCCTACTAACTTGTCTGTGCTGTCGTGTATGCTCAATGATATAGAGATGGAGGAGGACAAAGTAAAGAAATTTATTAACACAAGGGACGAGAGAATTTTGGAAGAGTATACCAAGGCCCAGCTCCAACAAGTGGCAATCCACTTTGGGATCAGGTTGAGGACGACTAAGGTAGCGGAGCGAAGGATAGAGATCATGGCACAGCTCACAGCTCGAAAGGAGGCGACGGGAGAGGAGCCATCTCAAGAGGAGCCATCCCGAGGAGAGCCGTCGCAAGGTGAACCGTCCCGACTAGAGCCACCCCAAGCGCCTACCAGTGTGGAGGGAATTCACAGTGAACATGGGAGCAGTGGAAGGTCCAGCTGTAGTAGGAGGAGCCTGCAACTGGAAATAATGAAGATGCAACTGGAAGCCCAGCTGTGACGAGAGGAGAGAGAAGCACGGCTGCAGCTGCAGCGAGAGGAACGTGCAGCTGAACTGCAGCTGCAGCGAGAGGAACGTGCAGCTGAGCTGCAGCGAGAGGAGCGTGAGCGAGAAGCACGGCTGCAGCGAGAGGAGCGAGAAGCTCTGCTGCAGAGAGAAGGAGAGAGACAACTGAGACTGGAGGAGATAAAGGCAAAGAAAGAAGTCGAATTGCGTCGCGTTGAGCGTGGTCTGCCCTCACTACCTGCACGGCGGGATGACCTCAAGGTAAGGGAACGTGACTTACCTACGTTCGAACCACAAGAAGCTGAGGTGTTCTTCGAACACTTTGAACGGATAGCAACTCTGAAGGAGTGGCCGGAAGATGATTGGGCTGCTCTGGTCCAGGGCAGGTTGACTGGTGAGGCCCGGGAAGCCTACAACATGCTGGACCAAGAGGAGTGTACTAGTTACGACGCGATTAAGAATGCGGTGCTCCACTCATTCCGGCTGACTCCGGAGATGTACCGGAAGCGGTTCAGAGAGTGTACGAGAGCGTCGGGGAAGTCTTACGCCGAGACCGCCAGGGATATGGAACGGAAATTCCCACGATGGTTGAAAGCGGAGGAAGCGGAGTCGGCGGATGATATCAAACGACTGGTAGTGATGGAGAAGTTTATGCCAGTGCTCCATCCTGAGTTGCGAGTAAGGGTGAGAGAAGCAGGTATTAAGGACCTGAAGGCTGCAGCGGACCGAGCCAACATGCTGGAGGAGGCACTACATCTCAGGAGGGAGGGGCCACCTAGACACTCGCCTTACCCCAGGTCGGGAGGGAACTTTAGGAGTTCAGGAGGAGCGATGACGGGTGGGGACTCTCCCAAGAGTAGTGTACCCAATGAGGTAACCCAGTTCAAGAGCTCAAGGGACGCGGGGAGGAAGCCCCAAGCTGTGAGCAGTGGACCTAGCTCGAGAGCAGGTGCGGCAGTCCCGGACACGACGACAGGGAGTCCAAGGAGGACCCAGGGGACGTCTGCAAGTGGTACTGCCAGGGGGACTGGCGAGTGGCCGCCCAGGGGAGGCAGCCGATGCTTCAACTGTGGTGTGAGAGGACATTATGCCCGTGAGTGTGAGGAGCACCAAAGGAATATAGTACTAATATTGGAAGAGGAGAGAGTATTTGTTCACACCCCATATTATAGTGGACCCTACGTGAATGGTTGGGAAATGAAGTTGGGTGAACATCCCTTCGTTTTCGGGGCCAACGTGAAGTTTGGAAAGTCAGACCCAGTGGAGGTTGCCGTTCTTCGAGATACGGGTGCTGACATAAGTATGGTAACCAGGAGTATTCTCCCCAAGGAATTTAATGATTCATCTGTGGGAGTGGTGAGGATACGCAGTGTGGGGGAGGAATACAGGTTGCCACTTCACGAAGTACAGCTGATTGCCGACTGCGGAGTCGAGAAAGCTATTGTAGCTGTAGCCCCTAAATTACCCCTAGAGCATGTACAGATGGTGCTGAGTAATGACCTCGGAGGAGGCAGGATACAACCCGATTGGGCCAGGAGTGCCTATGTTGCAAGCAGCGGTACAACCCTGCCAGGTAAGGTATCGGTCGTTCCAGATGGTAGTGAGGAAGCCGACTTCGCCAGGGGAAACGTCGCCAGAGACGACGACAACGAGGGCGAGAGTGCAGAGAGGTCGTCGGAGGTCGTGGAAAACCCCGACGAGGACCTCCGACTTAGCCTGATGATGCGTGTGGAGGAGTGGCGAGGAGCAGCTGTACAAACGCCTGGGGCGGTGAATAGGCTGCAGACCGCACTCCCTCCACACAGAAACGTGAATAAAGTAAGCTCAGTGGATGGGCGAACGGCAGTGAGGGGCAGAGTGGAGGAGCCACGACGCAGTGCACCCTATGCCGGCCAGATGAATAGTGGTAGGTGCAAGATGAACCACCGTGGTGAGGTGAGCCACAGGGAGGCGGATGAGCCCAACCACGAACCGAAGAAGACGTCTGCAGGGAAGAGAATCTCATGGAGGAGTGAAGATGTTCGTCGGGAACGAAGGAGCGAATGGTATAGGAAAGGCAATACGAAGAAAGCAGGGAATAGGTACACCCAGGGTAGGCGCCAGCCTAACCAGAGGGGCATTGGGCCATCGCAAAAGCCTAGTGTGGAAGAGGGGAAGCTGGTGGATGGAGTACAGGTGACAAGTGCCACTGTGAGGAGACAACGCACCTATGGGAGAAGAGGAACCGAGAAGAGAGAAGATTAGCGAAGAGGAGCTCATGAGAGGAAACGTGGAGTACCTGTAGGACGCAGTGGAAGTGCAAGACTATCTCGGAGTGCACGACGGGTGGAGGCGCTATGTTACGGTGCCCTCTCCTAATTCTTTCGTTTGCCCGCTTTAAGAGTCATATCAGCTCTCCCTACTGATTCTCTGAGGTTCAGGGAGTCTATTGATATATGTGGCGACCAGACCGGCTGCCAGTTAAGGGAGAAAGTTACATTATAAGTTGTAAGTAAGGAAAAATTGGCGCCCTGATATAAAATGAAAGAGTATCCCCTAATGCAGATATGACGTTTTGGAAGGGACACTAGCCGATCGCGGATTGGCCGACTTAGGTCGCGGGCGACCAATCAGGGCCCGCCATGACGTCACCGAGTGCCCCGGGCGGCGCCAACGTCAGAGTTGACCTGACCTTGGAAGCGAGAGGACGCACCTCGGTCAGCTCTCAAGGATTTGAGGCTCTACAAGCCTTTCTTAGTGGATTAGTGCTGGCTATCGCAGCCCATCTTACGTATTGGAGACCCCGCGCTTCTGGGAAGCAAAAAGGAACCAAGTTTACCCAGCAAACACAAATCATCTACACAACGTTCGCCTATCTCTTCCCATAGGTGTGGGAATGATTTGCATTGAGAATGGTGCAGGAGAGCCTTTGAGAAACTTTTACTCAAAAAATCCAAACACAAAGGTTTAATTATAAATTGTTTTTCTACAATTATTTTCTTCCAAATGTAAAACAAATAGTTTTTACATGTTTAAATATAAAATTTATGGTGTTTTTTTGTAAAATTCATTAATAAATTGTGAATGATATATATTGGCTGAGTGAAACCTTTAAAATCCATTTAGTTATAATATGAACAGAAAAAAGTAGTTTTCCAAATTTTCTAAAAATCGCTCTTTTTAACACAATTTGACTCCTTATGCATTCCACTAAACACTAATATCATGTTTAAATATATAATTTATGTATTATTCCCTAAGATAATTTATATAAATTATAAAAGTTGCTGGAAAGTGGTGAGAAAGAATCTGAAAACGTTTTGTTGTCTTATATTGGCGTGTTCTTATTAACTAGAGTGAGTAAGAGTGAGCGAGAGTGGGTAAGAGTGAGTAAGAGTGACTGAAGGTGAGTGAGAGTGCCAGAGTGTAAGTGTGAGTAAGAGTGAGTATAAGTAAGAGTGACTGAGAGTAAGAGTGACAGAGTGAGTAAGAGTGAGAGTAAGGGTGACAGAATGAGTAAGAGTGAGAGTAAAGTGATTGAGAGTAAGGGTGAGTATGAGAGTAAGAGTGATTGAGAGTTAGAGTGAGAGTAAGAGTGATTGAGAGTTAGTGAGAGTAAGAGTGATTGAGAGTAAGAGTGATTGAGAGTAAGAGTGATTGAGAGTAAGAGTGATTGAGAGTAAGAGTGATTGGGAGTAAGAGTGATTGAGAGTAAGAGTGATTGGGAGTAAGAGTGATTGGGAGTAGGAGTTAGAGTGAGAGTAGGAGTAAGAATGAGAATAAGAGTGATTGAGAGTAAGAGTGAGTAAGAGTAAGAATGAGAGTAAGAGTGATTGAGAGTAAGAGTGATTGAGAGTAAGAGTGATTGAGAGTAAGAGTGATTAGGAGTAAGAGTGATTGGGAGTAAGAGTAAGAGTGAGAGTAAGAGTAAGAATGAGAATAAGAGTGATTGAGAGTAAGAGTGATTGGGAGTAAGAGTAAGAATGAGAGTAGGAGTGATTGAGAGTAGGAGTGATTGGGAGTAGGAGTGATTGTGAGTAAGAGTGATTGAGAGTAAGAGTAATTGAGAGTAAGAGTATGAGAGTAAGAGTGAGAGAGTGAGTATGAATGGGTAAGGGTGACTGAGAGTGAGTAAGAGTGACAGAGTATGAATGACAGAGTAAGAGTGATAGAGAGTAAGAGTGACAGAGAGTAAGAGTGACAGAGAGTAAGAGTGACAGAGTAAGAGTGACAGAGAGTAAGAGTGACAGAGAGTAAGAGTGACAGAGAGTAAGAGTGACAGAGTAAGAGTGAGTATGAGAGTGAGTAAGGATGACTGAGAGAAAGAGTGAGTAATAGTGCGTAAGAGTGATTGAGAGTTAGAGTGAGAGTAAGAGTGATTGAGAGTTATTGAGAGTAAGAGTGATTGAGAGTAAGAGTGATTGAGAGTAAAAGTGATTGAGAGTAAGAGTGATTGAGAGTAAGAGTGATTGGGAGTAAGAGTGATTGAGAGTAAGAGTGATTGGGAGTAAGAGTGATTGGGAGTAGGAGTAAGAATGAGAATAAGAGTGATTGAGAGTAAGAGTGAGTAAGAGTAAGAATGAGAGTAAGAGTGATTGAGAGTAAGAGTGATTGAGAGTAAGAGTGATTGAGAGTAAGAGTGATTGGGAGTAAGAGTGATTGAGAGTAAGAGTGATTGGGAGTAGGAGTAAGAATGAGAATAAGAGTGATTGAGAATAAGAGTGAGTAAGAGTAAGAATGAGAGTAAGAGTGATTGAGAGTAAGAGTGATTGAGAGTAAGAGTGATTGAGAGTAAGAGTGATTGGGAGTAAGAGTGATTGGGAGTAAGAGTAAGAGTGAGAGTAAGAATGAGAATAAGAGTGATTGAGAGTAAGAGTAATTGGGAGTAAGAGTAAGAGTAAGAATGAGAGTAGGAGTGATTGAGAGTAGGAGTGATTGGGAGTAGGAGTGATTGGGAGTAAGAGTGATTGAGAGTAAGAGTAATTGAGAGTAAGAGTATGAGAGTAAGAGTAAGAGAGTGAGTATGAATGGGTAAGGGTGACTGAGAGTGAGTAAGAATGACAGTGTAAGAGTGACAGAGAGTAAGAGTGACAGAGAGTAAGAGTGACAGAGAGTAAGAGTGACAGAGAGTAAGAGTGACAGAGTAAGAGTGACAGAGAGTAAGAGTGACAGAGAGTAAGAGTGACAGAGAGTAAGAGTGACAGAGAGTAAGAGTGACAGAGTAAGAGTGACTAAGAGTAAGAGTGACAGAGTAAGAGTGACAGAGAGTAAGAATGACAGAGAGTAAGAGTGACAGAGAGTAAGAGTGACAGAGAGTAAGAGTGACAGAGAGTAAGAGTGACAGAGTAAGAGTGACAGAGTAAGAGTGACAGAGAGTAAGAGTGACAGAGAGTAAGAGTGACAGAGAGTAAGAGTGACAGAGAGTAAGAGTGACAGAGAGTAAGAGTGACAGAGTAAGAGTGACAGAGAGTAAGAGTGACAGAGTGTAAGAGTGACAGAGTAAGAGTGACAGAGTAAGAGTGACAGAGAGTAAGAGTGACAGAGTAAGAGTGACAGAGTAAGAGTGACAGTGTAAGAGTGACAGAGTAAGAGTGACAGAGAGTAAGAGTGACAGAGAGTAAGAGTGACAGAGAGTAAGAGTGACAGAGTAAGAGAGTGAGAGTGAATATGAGAGAGTTAAGAGTGTGAGGTGTGAGAGGGTAGCAGGCCAGGGAGGCAGGATGTGTGGTCACAGGCGAGGCCTAGGCCTCGTGATCTCTAATGTTGGTTTTTATATATATGTGGGATTTTTTGTCCTGTTTCAAATTATAATTATTTAGCAGGAATGTAATAAGATATTGCACAGTATTAATGTGACAATAATATATGCATTATTTCCTTGATAATCAAACTTGTTGTTCAAAGATAATATACAATCTTTGAAGGAAACATTTTGAGAGCGCGAGCTGGCAACACTGGGCTGGTGGGTGAGAGAGACATATGGTTAGTTTTGCTCAGACCTTCAGTGGTGAAGGGTGTGTCCCAGCTGGCCGCCACCCGCCGCCCACCACCAGCCGCCACCCGCCACCGCCCACCGCCCACCACCCACCACCAGCCGCCACCCGCCACCACCCACCACCAGCCGCCACCCGCCACCACCCGCCACCACCCACCACCAGCCGCCACCCGCCACCCACCACCAGCCGCCGCCACCCACCACCAGCCGCCACCCGCCGCCACCCACCACCAGCCGCCACCCGCCACCACCCACCGTCAGCCGCCACCCGCCACCACCCACCGTCAGCCGCCACCCGCCACCCGCCACCACCCACCACCAGCCGCCACCCACCACCACCCACCACCAGCCGCCACCCACCACCACCCACCACCAGCCGCCACCCGCCACCACCCACCACCAGCCGCCACCCGCCACCCGCCACCACCCACCACCAGCCGCCACCCGCCACCACCAGCCGCCAGCCGCCACCAGCCACCGCCACCCACCACCGCCACTCACCACCCGCCGCCACCACCCACCACCCGCCGCCACCCGCCACCCACCACCAGCCGCCACCCGCCACCACCCACCACCAGCCGCCACCCGCCACCACCCGCCACCCGCCACCACCCGCCACCAGCCACCGCCACCCACCACCGCCACTCACCACCCGCCGCCACCACCCACCACCAGCCGCAACCCGCCACCACCCGCCACCCGCCACCACCCGCCACCAGCCACCGCCACCCACCACCGCAACCCGCCACCCGCCACCACCCGCCACCCGCCACCACCCGCCACCAGCCACCGCCACCCACCACCGCCACCCGCCGCCACCACCCACCACCACCACCCACCACCACCAGCCGCCGCCGCCACCACCACCACCCATCACCACCGCCACCACCACCCATCACCGCCGCCGCCACCACCACCCACCACCACCGCCGCCGCCACCACCCATCACCGCCGCCGCCGCCACCACCCACCACAGCCGCCGCCGACACCACCGCCACCACCCACCACAGCCGCCACCACCACCCACCACCACCACCACCACCCACCACCGCCGCCACCACCAGCCGCCACCGCCCGCCACCGCCCGCCACCAGCCGCCATCACCACCACCACCACCACCAGCCGCCATCACCGCCACCAGCCGCCACCACCAGCCACCACCACCAGCCGCCATCACCGCCACCAGCTGCCACCACCACCAGCCGCCATCACCGCCACCAGCTGCCACCACCACCAGCCGCCACCACCAGCCGCCACCACCGCCACCACCACCTGCCACCAGCCGCCACCACCGCCCGCTATCAGCCGTCACCGCCCGTTGCCACAGTCGCCACCGCAAGCCGCCACCGCCAGCCGCCACCAGCACCCCCCACCGCCGATCGTCACCACCCACCACAGCCGCCGCCTCCCGCCACCGCCCGCCACCGCCTGCCACCACCCACCACAGCCGCCACCACCCACCACCCGCCGCCACCACCCACCACCACCACCCGCCGCCACCACCCGCCGCCACCACCCACCACCCGCCGCCACCACCCACCACCACCACCCGCCGCCACCACCCACCACCACCACCCGCCGCCGCCACCCACCACCACCCGCCGCCGCCGCCACCCACCACCACCAGCCGCCGCCGCCACCCACCACCCGCCGCCGCCGCCACCACCACCCACCACCACCCACCACCACCGCCGCCACCACCCACCACCACCAGCCGCCGCCGCCACCACCACCCACCACCACCACCCACCACCACCGCCGCCACCACCCACCACCACCAGCCGCCGCCGCCACCACCACCCACCACCACCGCCGCCACCACCACCCACCACCACCGCCGCCACCACCCACCACCGCCAGCCGCCACCACTCATCACAGACGCCGCCACCCGCCACCGCCCGCCACCACCGCCAGACACAGCCGCCAGTGTCCGCCACCGCCGCCACTGTCCGTCACCGCCGCCACTGTCCGCCACCGCCGTCACTGTCCGCCACCGCCGCCACTGTCCGCCACCGCCACCACTGTCTGCCACCGCCACCACTGTCCGCCCGCCGCCACCACTGTCCGCCCGCCGCCACCACTGTCCGCCCGCCGCCACCACTGTCCGCCCGCCGCCTCCACTGTCCGCCCGCCGCCTCCACTGTCCGCCCGCCGCCTCCACTGTCCGCCCGCCGCCGCCACTGTTCGCCCGCCGCCGCCACTGTCCGCCCGCCGCCCCCACTGTCCGCCCGCCCGCCGCCGCCACTGTCCGCCTGCCGCCACTGTCCACCACCGCCGCCAAAGCCGCCACGGTCCGCCCGCCGCCACTGTCCGCCCGCCGCCACTGTCCGCCCGCCGCCGCCCTGTCCGCCCGCCGCCACTATCCGCCACCGCCGCCACTGTCCGCCCGCCGCCACTGTCCGCCCGCCGCCACTATCCGCCACCGCCGCCACTGTCCGCCCGACGCCACTGTCCGCCCGCCGCCACTGTCCGCCCGCCGCCACTATCCGCCACCGCCGCCACTGTCCGCCCGCCGCCACTATCCGCCACCGCCGCTACTGTCCGCCCGCCGCCACTGTCCGCCCGCCGCCGCCACTGTCCGCCTGCCGCCACTATCCGCCACCGCCGCCACTGTCCGCCACAGCCGCCACTCTCCGCCGTACAGCCTCCCCTCTCTCCGTTAGTAAATAATTATAATTGTTAGTAAATAATAAAAGAAATATAAATTATTAGATTTTTTTTACCCTTAAATTGGTTTTAATATTTAAATTGAAAATAATAATATAATATAAAATATAATAAAAATAATATAATATAAAATATAATTTAATTTCAAGAAATTTAACTTTAAACACAAAGATGTGAAAAGGGTTCAGATTATTGGCTCAAACCTTTCATAAGAGATTCATATTGGTATATGAATGGATTATGAATGACTCATGTTAGGAGTGTAAAGTTGCCACAACATCTCAAATTAGTGTTAGATACATATGTCTTGGTTATAAGTTTTGGAAACCTATTTAAGCCCACACACAATATCGTATCTGATACGATAAAACAAACGTTTCCAATACTTTCAAATACTTTCCAGATATGTTGTGGCAACCTAAAATTGTTTGCTGGGTATTGAGCAAAAGAGTGCCAAACTTGGAAAATATTCGGCGACGACGCTGTGTGGGAAAACAGCGATTAGCTCAGCGCCCATCGATGAACCAGGATTGGGGTAGCTGAATCTCAGGGATTGGAACGGCGACGACGCGAAGGCTCCACGACACCTGAGGACCTGTGGAACGTTCCTGGATCGTCAAGGATCGACTCAGGAAGCGTGGGAACCTCACACCTTCGAGGGACAGGCGTCGTGAGCTAGGAATGTAAGGTAGATCATTTTCCCTCCCATTACCCCTTGTGTGAGTAGGTTAGTTAGGCCACAATATTTACTTATGTATGTGGCAATAGAACATTAATACTTTAGTAGTAGAATAGGCTGCAAGGCAGCTTGAGTCCAGGACTGTCAGAGGGGACAGTGTGTATGGATGGCAGGACAGTGAAGAAGGCCTCTTCACCAGTGACATGGTGAAGAGGCCCTCCTGTGAGAGAGTGTGGGACTCCTGTCTTTCTGCCCAGTTGAAGGAGAGTTGGAGGTCGTGGAAAAAGAGGCTGACGATCTCCAGACTTATTATCCTTATTTTCATATTCATGTATTACTTGTGATTGTATGTGTGATCATGTAATTTGCATCAGTAAATTCACACTTTTACCATTGTGTTTAAGTGTGCCTCCATTTATAATATTTCTCTATGAGCATACACGAAGGTTATCACAGTACCACCTAGGGAACACTACGTTCTCTATAGAAGTCCTTATTGCCTGGAGAGTGGTTAAGACAGCACGGACTTATATAAAAGTGTACCCTTAGCCATCCGATCAGTATCGGTGCCTGAATGGTGGCAATTAGTAACGTAGTGGCTAGAGAGAGGTAAAGCCACACAGACCTTCCTGGGAGAGTACCCTGGGCCGACAGTCTAGTAGCAGATCTATGGGAATAGCAACCTTCTGGCTACAAACAATATATAATACGCCCACTGAACTGCATTGCTGGGGTGCAGATATAATAACCCAGCTGGCGACCTTGTTAAGAAGAAGATAGAGAACAGACGGGAAAAAGAGTTCCTGCAACCTTTTTCTCTGGCAGGCAAGACTCAGGGAGGTTATTGTTATAAGGTAAGCCTGAGTCTTCCTTCACTCCTCCACGGGTCTAGGCCGAAACTGTTAACAGCAGTTTTCCCGTGTTTGACTGAAGGGCTTCCAGGGTGAATCAGTGGCACCCCCCTTTTTGTGGTGGAAGCAAAGACCTGCGGAGGTGGGCATTGTTGGTCCTCTCTTGTGTGACCAAGGAGACTCCGGTGAATCCAGGGAGTCAGAGGGGCTGAGTATCCAGCCTTTTGAGCCCCTAGCAGCTGAGTGCTAGCAGAGCCCCGGCCCACCCCACGTGACAATATATATATATGTATTTATATATATTATATATATATATATATATATATATATATATATATATATATAATATATATAAATAAATATATATATATATATATATATATATATATATATATATATATTAGTATATTTTGGTAGCAGTCTTTCCTGTAGACATATTTTATTAAATATGACCGAAAAAGTAAGATTAATAATTCTAACACGAATTTTCTCAATCTTTCGTACATTATGCTTCACTGTTGGAGATAAATCAAAAATCACTTCTCCAAAATTCATTTTTATTTCTAGTCTGACGCGACACGGGCGCGTTTCGTAAAACTTATTACATTTTCAAAGACTTCACAAATACACAACTGATTAGAACTTGCGTTTCCCTGATTTTATATCTACATTTGAGTGAGGTGGGAAGGGTGATGTGGCATTACATTTGAGTGAGGTGGGAAGGATGATGTGGCATTAGAGGATATTAATAGGGTATTAAAAGTATCAACACAAGACAGAACACGAAACAATGGATATTGAATAGAAGTGTTTGTAGAAAGCCTATTGGTCCATATTTCTTGATGCTTCTATATTGGAGCGGAGTCTTGAGGTGGGTAGAATATAGTTGTGCAATAATTGGCTGTTGATTGCTGGTGTTGACTTCTTGATGTGTAGTGCCTCGCAAACGTCAAGCCGCCTGCTATCGCTGTATCTATCGATGATTTCTGTGTTGTTATTGCCAATTATTGCACAACTATATTCTACCCACCTCAAGACTCCGCTCCAATATAGAAGCATCAAGAAATATGGACCAATAGGCTTTCTACAAACACTTCTATTCAATATCCATTGTTTCGTGTTCTGTCTTGTGTTGATACTTTTAATACCCTATTAATATCCTCTAATGCCACATCATCCTTCCCACCTCACTCAAATGTAATGCCACATCACCCTTCCCACCTCACTCAAATGTAGATATAAAATCAGGGAAACGCAAGTTCTAATCAGGTGTGTATTTGTGAAGTCTTTGAAAATGTAATAAGTTTTACGAAACGCGCCCGTGTCGCGTCAGACTAGAAATAAAAATGAATTTTGGAGAAGTGATTTTTGATTTACCTCCAACAGTGAAGCATAATGTACGAAAGATTGAGAAAATTCGTGTTAGAATTATTAATCTTACTTTTTCGGTCATATTTAATAAAATATATATATATATATATATATATATATATATAATATATATAAATATATGTCGTATAGTAGCCAGAACGCACTTCTCAGCCTACTATGCAAGGCCCGATTTGCCTAATAAGCCAAACTTTCCTCAATTAATATATTTTCTCTAATTTTTTTCTTATGCAATGATAAAGATACCCATTTCATTATGTATGAGGTCAATTTTTTTTTATTGGAGTTAAAATTAACGAAGATATATGACCGAACCTAACCAACCCTACCTAACCTAACCTAACCTATCTTTATAGGTTAGGTTAGGTTAGGTAGCCGAAAACGTTAGGTTAGGTAGTCCAGAACGCACTTCTCAGCCTACTATGCAAGGCCCGATTTGCCTAATAAGCCAAGTTTTCATGAATTAATTGCTTTTCGAGTACCTAACCTACCTAACCTAACCTAACCTAACTTTTTCGGCTACCTAACCTAACCTAACCTATAAAGATAGGTTAGGTTAGGTTCGGTCATATACCTATGTTAATTTTAACTCCAATAAAAAAATTAACCTCATACATAATGAAATGGGTAGCTTTATCATTTCATAAGAAAAAAATTGAGAAAATATATTAATTCAGGAAAACTTGGCTTATTAGGCAAATCGTGCCTTGCATAGTAGGCTGTGAAGTGCGTTCTGGCTACTAGGTACGACATATATATATATATATATATATATATATATATATATATATATATATATATATATATATATATATATGTCGTACCTAGTAGCCAGAACGCACTTCTCAGCCTACTATGCAAGGCCCGATTTGCCTAATAAGCCAAGTTTTCATGAATTAACATATTTTCTCTAATTTTTTCTTATGAAATGATAAAGCTACCCATTTCATTATGTATGAGGTAAAAAATTTTTTATTGGAGTTAAAATTAACGTAGATATATGACCGAACCTAACCAACCCTACCTAACCTAACCTAACCTATCTTTATAGGTTAGGTTGGGTTAGGTAGCCGAAAATGTTAGGTTAGGTTAGGTTAGGTAGGTTAGGTAGTCGAAAAAGCATTAGTTCATGAAAACGTGGCTTATTAGGCAAATCGGGCCTTGCATAGTAGGCTGAGAAGTGCGTTCTGGCTACTAGGTACGACATATATATATATATATATATATATATATATATATATATATATATATATATATATATATATATATATATATATATATATATATATACTGTGCTACAAATAAAACGTGGAACACTGGAACACAACGTGGCGTATACATTGCCCGAAACGCTATGCGTGCTAGTGGCTTCACAGGAGTGCAGGCGATGAGTCACAATAACGTGGCTAAAGTAAGTTGACCAGACCACACACTAGACGGTGAAGAGACGACGACGTCATTAGCGTTTTGGACAGTAATTCGATTGAGAATGGTCCAGGACGGACCGAAACGTCGTCGTCCCTTCACCTTCTAGTGTGTGGTCTGATCAATTTACAGGAATGTCTAACTTCAAGTCTCTGTACGCTAATAAACCCTATGTACCGTCTTGTATATATAAAAAAAAAAAAAAATAAATAAATAAATAAATAAATAAATAAATAAATAAATAACAAGTATACGGGGCGCCACGTATATGGCGAATTATGGCAAGTACGGGGAGATTAGGAGATAGTATTGGCGGCCGTCGACGCCTTGCTGCCTCAGTCTCCACTTGTGGACGTTAGGTGCCGCCGCGCTCGTGGGGGGTCTACAAAACGTTTTCCTAACACAGTCTGACTCTTACAACTGTGAACGCCAGCGCTGCATAGTGTGATCTACACTGTTGCGGTATGTAGCTGCATTTTACATTCCTGTGCCGTATACCGTCATAGTGCAGTTGGCTCTTCATTCTCGACACTCAATCGGGAAACCGGGTTCGATTCTTAGGCCGGAGAGAAATGATTGGGCACATTTCCTTTAACCTAATGTGTCTGTTTACCTAGCAGTAAATAGGTACCCGGGAGTTAGGCAGTTGTTGTGGGGTTCCATCCTGGGGTGTGTTTGTATAGCTCGACCTTAGGGGGGCGGGGCTTCGATAACGGCACTGTTGGATATAGTGCCCAGTGTCTTATCAGCATGAATCATTTAGCAAGAACAGTAATACTTAATAAAGAAGGTAGATTATTAATTGTTGAGACTGTATAAGCCTGATAGATATGTGAAAAAGAAGAAGGTAACAGCTAAAGCTGCCCCCGGGCTCTCTGGGGGTGGAACTCTGCCGGTGTGTATAGGGACGGGGGGGGTGGGGGAGGAGAGGGAAGGAGTGAAGAGCACCTGTGGTGACCTTTCTCTCCTTCCTCCCCCCCCCCCCCCCCCCCATCCTAACAAGCACATCCCTCGGGGTTAGAAGGAATGAATTTGTGAGGGGAGGAAGGTGTAGGGGCTTCAGACCTCCAGACCTCTGCCGGCTACATGTAGGCCACACCTGTTTACTGACCAATCAGATAGTATAGTTTTGTCCTGAACATAGAGCAGGACTTAAATAAATTGATGTTTGTTGTTGTTGTTTTAGATTCAGCTACTCTAAACAAAAAGTTCCAAGTAGCAGGGGCCCGTAGTGAACATAAGAATGAAGGTAACTACAAAAGGCCTATTGGCCCATATGAAGCAGCTCTTACTTATATCCACCCAATCTTATTCATATAAATGTCTAATATGTGCTTGGAACAATCATGGGATCTTACTTCTATTATGTTACGCGGTAATTGGTTCAACAAATCAACAACCCTGTTACGAAACCCGTATTTACTCATGTGTTTCCTAAATCTAAACTTATCTAGATTTAAGTTGGATAAGTTTAGATTTAGGAAAGACCTGGGTAAATACTGGTTCGGTATGTTAGTTTAGGTCATTTATTATGCCCCATACCCATCTTGTGGGCGGTAGTGGAAAGGGTTACAGAGGCACATAATGGGCTCAGGGACTGAGCTCCACAATTCATTTAGCTAAGCAAGTTACAGTCTTGATGAGCTAGTTACAGAATTCAATGCACATCGTCGCATCAACAATGGACTCGAGACCGACCACAAGTACGGTTCCTAAATTAAGCAACTGACATATGTGCAGAGTTAATGTCACAATTGATATGTTTGAACTGCACACCGTCCCCCATCCAGTGGGCAGCGGTGGATAGGTTCCAGTCACTTAGTTACTACCTACAGTTAGTAAACTGGGGATATTTGACTAAGATTTCTGGTAGCAGATCATTTTGAATTATTTACACATCTCTGGAACATTAGAGAATGTAATTTAAGCTTCGTCAATCTTTCTTCATGACAGGTTTCAAATTTGCGGGATTTATTTCCCTCCTGATTTTTATATCATCAGCAAATTTGCAAATATTGCTTCTCAAACCGGAATCTAAATCATTTATATATATTATGAATAATAATAATAATTCGGAGCCTGACGGTGGAGTGGACAGCGCTCGGCGTGCGTAGATCTAAGAGTCTGGGTTCGATTCCCGGCAGAGGCAGAAAAAATGAGCAGAGTTTCTTTCACCCTGATGTACCTGTTCACCTAGCAGTAAATAGGTACCTGTGAGTTAGATAGCTGCTACGGGCAGCTTCCTGGGGATGTGTGTGTCTGAAAATTAGGATTAAGGACTTGCCCAAAACACTATGCGTGCTAGTGGCTGTACAAGAATGTAAGAGCTCTTGTATAAATTAATAAAAATAAATAAATACATAACAGAGGTCCCAGGACAGAGCCTTGAGGCACTCACAACATTTTCCCACTCTTACTTAACCCCGTTTTACCCCATTTTTCTAAAACTGTTGACATTCTTTCTAAGATCAGATATTATGTACCTCGCCCTGCCCTGGTGACGCTCTATTACTCCCTCATCTATCCTTATCTCAACTATGGTATTTGTGCTTGGGGTTCTACTACCCAAAATCATTTACGTCCTCTAATTATCCAACACAAAGCTACTATTAGAACAATATCTAACTCTGGCCCCAGACAGCACTCGGTACCCTTACTCAAATCTCTGAATATGTTAGATATGATTGCAGTCTCCGTGGTGTAGTGGTAAGACACTCGCCTGGCGTTCCGCGAGCGCTATGTCATGGGTTCGTATCCTGGCCGGGGAGGATTTACTGGGCGCAATTCCTTAACTGTAGCCTCTGTTTAACGCAACAGTAAAATGTGTACTTGGATGAAAAAACGATTCTTCGCGGCAGGGGATCGTATTCCAGGGACCATAGGATTAAGGACTTGCCCGAAACGCTACGCGTACTAGTGGCTGTACAAGAATGTAACAACTCTTGTATATATCTCAAAAAAAAAAAAAAAAAAAATATTGTCATTGCACATCCTCTCATGTGTACTCTATATATTTAAAACTCTGAACTGTAATGTCAGTCCTGACCTTAAAAGCTTCTTAGAAGGTGGTAACAGAACCCATGGGCACCACACAAGACACAAATACCTATTTGATATTCCAAGATTACGACTTAATCAAACTAGAAATGCTCTACAAATCAAGAGACCCAGAATATGGAATGACCTTCCCAATCATGTCAAATGCTGTACATCTCCCAACCAGTTTAAGATGAAAACTAAGTACTACCTAATTAACTCCATGTAACATACCTTACCCCTAAATGTTAACCCATGTCTTACTATTTTTAAACAATGCTGTTTGTTGACCAACTTGTGTATTGGCTATTTTCTACCATGTTCCCCCCTTTCTTTTATCTTTTATTTTTTGTTTCAATCGAATTTATACTTTAAGCTCAATTACTATTAAGTTTTAGTCTAATTTTTTTTTCTTCCACACCTTGCCCGAAACGCTCTGCGTATTAGTGGCTTTAGGTATTTGTATGTACTTGCTCTGTCTATAAATAATCTGAAGGTTTTTAACTCTGCATCTATGCATGTACTTTTCCTAAATATAATATTATTATTATTATTATTATTATTATTATTATTATTATTATTATTATTATTATTATTATTATTATTATTATTATTATTATACTAACTCTTTGTTTCCTTTGGTATAGCCATGCCATAATCCAACTTAATATAGAACCCCCAATACCGTGAGCCTCTATCTTTTTAATAAATTTTTTATGTGGCACTGTATCAAAATCTTTGCTAAAGTCAACGTACAAAAATTATAAATCTTACCACTATCAACTGCCTCAACTATGCTGGAATAAAATGATAGCAAATTTGTTAAACATGAACGGCCATTTGTAAAACCATGTTGTGAATTTTTTATTAATCTATGTTTTACAAGATGAAGACTGATAGTATTTGCAATGTTTGCTTCAAGCAACTTTCCCACAATAGACGTTAAACAAACAGTGAAACTCAAGCCAAACAAATCCCCAGGGCTGGACGAAGTGTTTGCCAGGGTGCTTAAAAAATGCAAAGTGGAGCTTTGCGAGCCACTGTCTACCATATTTAATAAATAATTAGTCAGACAGAGTACCAGAGTCGTGGTAGGTTGCTAATGTGGTACCAATTTTCAAGAAAAGAGATAGATCACTTGCGTCAAACTATCGGCCAATTAGCTTAATAACATCCTCCCTGGTAACTGCTAAACTAGTCATCCTGTCCTCTTCCACACCAACATAGACTTGTTCGGCTGAAGGCATAATGTTAAGTTCTTCTTTAGTAAATACAAATAAAATATTTATTGAAAATACTACTCATCTCTTCGTCTTTATCAGTTATCTGACCTGTCTCAGATTTTAATGGACCTGTCCTTTCTCTAATCTTTGTTCGATATAACTGAAAAAAAAGTCTTTATGATTTGTCTTTGCTTGCCCCTGCTATGCTAACTTCATAGTTTCTTTTTGCCCTCATTATCTCTTTTTTTAATATTTCTAACCAGTTGGACGAATTCTTGTTCTAAACTGACTTCCCCATTCTTTATCCTTTTGTACCAAGCTCCCTTTCTACCTATAAGGTTCTTCAGATCCTTTGTTATCCATTTCGGGTCATTATTATTCGAGCTATTCAATTTGTATGGAATACTTCGTTCCTGTGCTTGGCTTAGAATATTTTTATATAAGTTATTTTTGAATCAACATCGAAATCTCTTTTAACGTGCGCCTGACAGCTGAGTGGACAGCGCTTCGGATTCGTAGTCCTGAGGTTCCGGGTTCGATCCTCGGTGGAGGCGGAGATAAATGGACAAAATGTTTCTTTCTCCCTGATGCCCCTGTTACTTAGCAGTAAACAGGTACCTGGGAGTTAGACAGCTGCTACGGGCTGCTTCCTGGGGGATGTGTAACAAAAAGAAGGCCTGGTCGAGGACCGGGCCGCGAAGACCCTAAGCCCCGAAATCATCTCAAGATAACCTCAAGATATACGTGACCCATCGCTGGGTTCACGTCTCGCTCCAAGATCGTCCCCCCCCCCCCCCCCCCCCCCATGCACAGGACACCTCAAAAATTCCTTAGGCCATTAAAATCAGCTTTTCGGAAATCTGGCACTTTAACATAATTTTATCTTACAAATATATTCCATTCAATGCTAAATCTTCTTTGTGATCACTACTCCCTAGCTCACTCACTATTTCGCTGAAGGGAGAGCATGGAGAGTGTCTTGAAGAATATCCTTGATGGCTCGGAGAGTATCCTTTTACGCGTAAAGATGTCTCTGAGAGTAAGTTTAGTTTATAAATATTAGTATATTTTGGTAGCAGTCTTTCCTGTAGACATATATTATTAAATATGACCGAAAAAGTAAGATTAATAATTCTAACACGAATTTTCTCAATCTTTCGTACATTTCTTTTCACTGTTGGAGGTAATTCAAAAATCAATTCTCCAAAATTCATTTTTATTTCTAGTCTGACGCGACACTTGAGCGCGTTTCGTAAAACTTATTACATTTTCAAAGACTTTACACATACACAACTGAATAGAACTTACATATTTCCGATTTGTTTATATCTACATTTGAGTGAGGTGGATGGGGTGAGGTGGTATTTAATAGGGTATTAATTTCATCAACACAAGACAGAACACGAAACAATGGGTATTGAAATGGAAGTGATTGTAGAAAGCCTATTGGTCCATATTTCTTGATGCTTCTATATTGGAGCGGAGTCTTGAGGTGGGTAGAATATAGTTGTGCATTAATTGGCTGTTGATTGCTGGTGTTGACTTCTTAATGTGCAGTGCCTCGCAAACGTCAAGCCGTCTGCTATCGCTGTATCTATCGATGATTTCTGTGTTGTTTACTAGGATTTCTCTGGCGATGGTTTGGTTGTGGGAAGAGATTATATGTTCCTTAATGGAGCCCTGTTGCTTATGCATCGTTAAACGCCTAGAAAGAGATGTTGTTGTCTTGCCTATATACTGGGTTTTTTGGAGCTTACAGTCCCCAAGTGGGCATTTGAAGGCATAGACGACGTTGGTCTCTTTTAAAGCGTTCTGCTTTGTGTCTGGAGAGTTTCTCATGAGTAGGCTGGCCGTTTTTCTGGTTTTATAGTAAATCATCAGTTGTATCCTCTGATTTTTGTCTGTAGGGATTTATAAATATTATGAACAAAATTACCTTTGACCATTTTCCTACTACAGGAAGAATAATGTTAGTTAAGAAACGTTATGAAAGATTCCCGTGACTATTTTGATTGAAAGCAAAACTATTTTAGCTAAGAAAGGATGCGAAGACGATACATTAGACTATTTTACAGTTGAATGAGGAGTGATTTTATTTAAGAAACGTTAAGAAAAGATTGTTTTAGTAAATTTGTTAAAGCATAAAGTGTAGCTTTGTTTAAGAACAATATAAGTAAGAAATATTAAATTGATAAAGAGAAATACATTAACATAGTTTTGCAATAAGTATATAAATGAGTAAAAGTTTTGTAAATAACATTTGTAAGTAAATAATATAACTTTTGTTAATAACTTATAAATAAATTTTAAATAAATATTTTTAAAGTAAATAAACTGGAAAATATATAATTAAATTTGTTGAGAAACAGTAATGCTGTTGATAATATATAACAAAGAACTATTTATGTATAAAGATGTAATTGAAACAATTGTACATTTTGCTTTAAAGAAATACAGAATACACATAAGAATATGAAAAGAGTGTGAACTGAACTTATAGAGAACATGAATACCGTTGAGAACATGCTGAGAACATGCATAACATAAAGAAAACACGTAAAAGGCAGGCAAAGATCATGTAAGAACGTGTAATAAGTTGTGCAGAGAACTTGTAAGAACGTTCTGAGAACATGGAGAGTAAGTGTGCAAAGAACATGCTGCAAAAATTTGGAGAACATGGAGATAACATGCAAATATGAAATGAACATTTGGAGAATATTTAAGAACATGCAAAACGCATAAGAAGAAGTGCAGAGTACATGTAAGAATATTCAAAGGACGGAGGAAGCATGTAAGAACGAATAACGATATGCAGAGAACATGTAAGAACATGCCCGGAATATAGAACAGTTGAGCCCTAAACACTTGAGTATTGACAAAATACAGTAAGAAGAATAGTGGTAAAATGCATTGTAAAAGCTGTTTTTACAAGATACATTGTTCCATGAGACGAGAGAGATAGATGTAGAACGGGAAAATAAGAGAGAGAAAAAAAAGAGACATAATTATTTCATTTTACAGGAGCTGGCAATGAGAGGGGGTGAGATACGGAGGAGTTGGTAGGGTGCGAGGGGGGAAGATATGATCGATTGGTGGGGGAGCTGTTGGGGGGCAAGGGAGGATATAAGGAAGAGGGCAGTGCGGGTGTCGTGACTAAGGTTGAGCAGGGGGGATAGGCGTGGGGCAGGAGTAGGGTGACCGGTGTCGCACGCAAGTGGGAAGATAAGGCTCGTTACCTGACAGAAACCCCTGTCAGGGGGGTTTCTGTCAGGTAACGAGCCTGAGTGTAGGGGTAACCCCTACCTGAGTGTTATTTACATACATACACACACACACACACACATACACACACACACACACATACACACAGTGTGTCAGAGTGGTTGACAAATGGAATGCATTAGGAAGTGAAGTGGTGGAGGCTGACTCCATACACAGTTTCAAGTGTAGATATGATAGAGCCCAATAGGCTCAGGAATCTGTACACCTGTTGATTGACGGTTGAGAGGCGGGACCAAAGAGCCAGAGCTCAACCCCTGCAAGCACAACTAGGTGAGTACACACACACACACATGTAGAATTTTCCCCCTTGAGGAAGGGGGAACACACACTTCCCCCTCGATCAGTGGTAGCTGTGGGTATTAAAGAGCAGGAAGGTTCCAATAGGACAGAGTGGAATGATAAGGACAAAGCGGCAGTGGATGAAATACTGAAGGCACTAGACATGGAAGTGAGCATAGCATTGAGAAGGTTTTCAGGCTAAGCTGGTACAACAAAGATCGAGACCGTGTGTTAAAGATAGTGTTAGCAACAGAGAACACAAAGGAGAAGATTCTAACAAGGAAGAGCCACCTACAATATATGGGAGAATTCAAAAACGTATTCCTCCAGAGGGACATGATGAGGGAGGAGAGCCACGGCGGCCGAAGCAAGGAAGAAACGCAGGGCGAGAGGGGAAAACTAGGAAATCACAGCTCCCAACACAACATCCTCAGAGGTGAGGGGGGAACCCACAACCAGCTACCCAGTAACGCCAGAGGGGAGGACAACCCCACCACCCTCCTCTGCATAGAAACCCCCCCCTACCCCAAACCCTCCCTGCCCCCACTCAAATGCTCAGCCAAATCTCCCTCCCCCCAAACCCCATTCCCACCCTGCTACCCCTCCCCTTCTCCCGATATGTCCCCCCTCCCCCCTTTTCCTTCCTGTTCTCCCTCCCCCTTCATCCCATATCCCCCCTGCCCCCTCCCCCCATTCTTCACTTGACCCCCCACCCCTCACCCCAGTATCCACTGAGACCCTGTTATCCACCTCACAAATCCTCACACGCATGGAACAGCTTCTCCCACCAGCAGAACACTCACCAAGGAGATGATTTGAGAAGGGACAGAAGAAAGCGAGCCTCAAGGCAATGTACACTAACATAGATGGAATTATAAATAAAGCAAATGAACTTGGAGAATGGGCACTAGAAGAAAACCCAGACATAACAGCACTCACAAAAACAAAGCTAACGAAAACCATAACAAATGCAGTGTTCCCACAGGACAATTATGTTATGAGGAAACAGAGAGAAGGAAGAGGTGGTGCTGGTGTAGCTCTGCTGGTAAGAAAAGGCTGGGAATTTGAGGAGATGGTTATTCAGGGATGTGAAGGTTTCAGAGACTACATAACAGGTACCGTAAAAACTGGTGGACAAAAAATTATAGTCGTAGTCATATATAATCCACCACCAAATGACAGAAGGCCCAGACAGGAATATGATAGAAACAACATGGCCACCATTAACATATTAGAGAGAGCAGCTTCTGTTGCTAGCATGAATAGATCTGGACTACTAATCATGGGAGACTTCAACCACGGAAAGATAGAGTGGAAGAACAGAGACCTGCATGGAGGACCAGAAACATGGAAAGATAAGCTGCTGGACGTGGCAACAAGGCACTTTCTAAGCCAGCACATCAAGGAACTAACAAGAATGAGAGGAGAAGATGAACCAGCCATGCTCGATCTGATGAGTGGGATATAAGGGAAGTTAAGATGGAAGCACCCTTGGGAATGAGTGATCACAGTGTATTGAACTTTGAGTACCTGGTAGAGCTATAAGGCACTACGGGCTCACCATAGCCCGTGCTACTTGGAACTCTGTTCCAGGTAGCGAATCTTTAACAACAACAACATGGTAGAGCTAGGAATTATCTCCCCAAAAAAGAACTAGGAAACAAAAGGCTGGCATACCGAAAGGGGAATTATGAGATGAGAAGTTTCCTAAGGAAAATACTTTGGGACACAAACCTCAGAGCTAAGTCTGTATAAGATATGATGGACTATTTCACCCAAAAGTGTCAGGAGGCAGTAAACAGGTTCATCTCGGCCCAAAGGGAAAAATCCGAGAAGCAAATGAAGAATCCATGGTATAATAGGGCATGTATGGAAGCAAAGGGACTGAACAAAAGAGTGTGGAGGAACTTCCGGAATAACATAACACCAGAAAGCAGAAAGAGATACCAGAGAGCCAGGAATGAGTATGTTAGGGTGTGAAGAGAAGCAGAGAAAAATTATGAAAATTATATAGCAAATAAAGCCAAGGTCGAACCAAAGCTACTCCAGTCACATTAGGAGGAAAACAAAAGTTAAAGAACAGGTAATGAAACTTAGAACAGGCGAGGACAGGTACACAGAGAATGACAAAGAGGTGTGTGAAGAACTCAACAAGAGGTTCCAGGAAGTCTTCACAATAGAACAAGGTGAGATCACTGTGCTAGGAGAAAGGGAAGTAAACCAGGCGGCCTTCGAAATTACGAGAGAGGAGGTCAGGAGACACCTGCTGGATCTGGATGTTAGAAAGGCTGTTGGTCCAGAGAGGATCTCGCCATGGGTACTGAAAGAGTGTGCAGAGGCACTTTGCTTGCCACTCTCCATAGTGTATAATAGGTCACTGGAGACGGGAAACCTACCAGAAATATGGAAGAGGGCGAATGTGGTCCCAATATACAAAAAAGGCGACAGGCAAGAGACACTGAACTACAGGCCAGTGTCCTTGACTTGTATACCATGCACGGTGATGGAAAAGATCATGAGAAAAAAACTAGTAACACATCTGGAGAGAAGGGACTTCGTGACAAATCGCCAACATGGGTTCAGGGAGGGTAAATCTTGCCTGACTGGCTTAATAGAATTCTACGACCAGGTGACAAAGTATAAGCAAGAAAGAGAAGGCTGGGCAGACTGCATTTTCTTGGATTGTCGGAAAGCCTTTGACACAGTACCGCATAAGAGCCTGGTACATAAGCTGGAGAGACAGGCAGGTGTAGCTGGTAAGGTGCTCCAGTGATAAGGGAGTACCTAAGCAATAGGAAGCAGAGAGTTACGGTGAGGAGTGAGACCTCAGATTGGCGTGAAGTCACCAGTGGAGTCCCACAGGGCTCTGTACTCGGTCCTATCTTGTTTCTAATATATGTAAATGATCTCCCGGAGGGTATAGATTCATTTCTCTCAATGTTTGCTGATGATGCCAAAATTATGAGAAGGATTAAGACAGAGGAGGACTGCTTGAGGCTTCAAGAAGACCTAGACAAGCTGAAGGAATGGTCGAACAAATGGTTGTTAGAGTTTAACCCAAGCAAATGTAATGTAATGAAAATAGGTGTAGAGAGCAGGAGGCCAGATACAAGGTATCATCTGGGAGATGAAATTCTTCAAGAGTCAGAGAGAGAAAAAGACTTGGGGGTTGATATCATGCCAGACCTGTCCCCTGCTGCCCATATCAAGAGGATGACATAAGCGGCATATGCCAGGCTGGCCAACATAAGAACGGCATTCAGAAACTTGTGTAAGGAATCATTCAGAACCTTGTATACCACATATGTCAGGCCAATCCTGGAGTATGCAGCCCCAGCATTGAGTCCATATCTAGTCAAGGATAAGACTAAACTGGAAAAGGTTCAGAGGTTTGCCACCAGACTAATACCTGAGCGGAGAGGTATGAGCTACGAAGGAAGACTACGGGAATTAAACCTTACTTCGCTGGAAGACAAGAGTTAAGGGGGGACATGATCACCACATTCAAGATTTTCAAGGGAATTGATAGGGTAGATAAAGACAGGATATTTAACACAAGGGGCACGTGTTGGTTATCTGGGGCTTTAACTCAAATATGGAATTATTTAATCATGAAAATTAATATAATCGAAGGACCACCCACTTTTGAGAAAAGAGGGAAAACAAATAAAGGGATTATAAGACTGACACTATAGAACCAGTGCCTATGTGTGTTAAATTATTTAACAATCACTTAAAGAGAATGAATGGACTGTATTACTAATTGATTAAAGTTAAAAGCCTCAAATATCAACATTGGGGGGGGGGATATTTCTAGAAATTCATATATATCTAGGAACCAGTGTGGTTCGTCACCAGTTTATTAATGAGGTTTACTTAGTAGAGTAATAGAATCTTAACTAGAATGTAGATTCTAAAGGATCATGAAATATTAAAGGCAAACTTATTGAGTACTGAACAGTAAATTATTGTTTTTATATTGGGAGGACAACATACACACCTGTGACACTAATGGGAGGACAACATACACAGCTGTGACACTAATGGGAGGACAACATACACACCTGTGACACTAATGGGAGGACAACATACACAGCTGTGACACTAATGGGAGGACAACATACACACCTGTGACACTAATGGGAGGACAACATACACAGCTGTGACACTAATGGGAGGACAACATACACACCTGTGACACTAATGGGAGGACAACATACACACCTGTGACACTAATGGGAGGACAACATACACAGCTGTGACACTAATGGGAGGACAACATACACACCTGTGACACTAATGGGAGGACAACATACACAGCTGTGACACTAATGGGAGGACAACATACACACCTGTGACACTAATGGGAGGACAACATACACACCTGTGACACTAATGGGAGGACAACATACACAGCTGTGACACTAATGGGAGGACAACATACACACCTGTGACACTAATGGGAGGACAACATACACAGCTGTGACACTAATGGGAGGACAACATACACACCTGTGACACTAATGGGAGGACAACATACACAGCTGTGACACTAATGGGAGGACAACATACACACCTGTGACACTAATGGGAGGAAAACATACACAGCTGTGACACTAATGGGAGGACAACATACACAGCTGTGACACTAATGGGAGGACAACATACACACCTGTGACACTAATGGGAGGACAACATACACAGCTGTGACACTAATGGGAGGACAACATACACACCTGTGACACTAATGGGAGGACAACATACACACCTGTGACACTAATGGGAGGACAACATACACACCTGTGACACTAATGGGAGGACAACATACACAGCTGTGACACTAATGGGAGGACAACATACACAGCTGTGACACTAATGGGAGGACAACATACACACCTGTGACACTAATGGGAGGACAACATACACAGCTGTGACACTAATGGGAGGACAACATACACACCTGTGACACTAATGGGAGGACAACATACACAGCTGTGACACTAATGGGAGGACAACATACACACCTGTGACACTAATGGGAGGACAACATACACACCTGTGACACTAATGGGAGGACAACATACACACCTGTGACACTAATGGGAGGACAACATACACAGCTGTGACACTAATGGGAGGACAACATACACACCTGTGACACTAATGGGAGGACAACATACACACCTGTGACACTAATGGGAGGACAACATACACACCTGTGACACTAATGGGAGGACAACATACACAGCTGTGACACTAATGGGAGGACAACATACACAGCTGTGACACTAATGGGAGGACAACATACACACCTGTGACACTAATGGGAGGACAACATACACAGCTGTGACACTAATGGGAGGACAACATACACACCTGTGACACTAATGGGAGGACAACATACACACCTGTGACACTAATGGGAGGACAACATACACACCTGTGACACTAATGGGAGGACAACATACACAGCTGTGACACTAATGGGAGGACAACATACACACCTGTGACACTAATGGGAGGACAACATACACACCTGTGACACTAATGGGAGGACAACATACACAGCTGTGACACTAATGGGAGGACAACATACACACCTGTGACACTAATGGGAGGACAACATACACAGCTGTGACACTAATGGGAGGACAACATACACACCTGTGACACTAATGGGAGGACAACATACACAGCTGTGACACTAATGGGAGGACAACATACACACCTGTGACACTAATGGGAGGACAACATACACACCTGTGACACTAATGGGAGGACAACATACACACCTGTGACACTAATGGGAGGACAACATACACAGCTGTGACACTAATGGGAGGACAACATACACACCTGTGACACTAATGGGAGGACAACATACACACCTGTGACACTAATGGGAGGACAACATACACAGCTGTGACACTAATGGGAGGACAACATACACACCTGTGACACTAATGGGAGGACAACATACACACCTGTGACACTAATGGGAGGACAACATACACAGCTGTGACACTAATGGGAGGACAACATACACACCTGTGACACTAATGGGAGGACAACATACACACCTGTGACACTAATGGGAGGACAACATACACAGCTGTGACACTAATGGGAGGACAACATACACACCTGTGACACTAATGGGAGGACAACATACACACCTGTGACACTAATGGGAGGACAACATACACACCTGTGACACTAATGGGAGGACAACATACACACCTGTGACACTAATGGGAGGACAACATACACAGCTGTGACACTAATGGGAGGACAACATACACAGCTGTGACACTAATGGGAGGACAACATACACAGCTGTGACACTAATGGGAGGACAACATACACAGCTGTGACACTAATGGGAGGACAACATACACACCTGTGTCACTAATGGGAGGACAACATACACACCTGTGTCACTAATGGGAGGACAACATACACAGCTGTGACACTAATGGGAGGACAACATACACAGCTGTGACACTAATGGGAGGACAACATACACACCTGTGTCACTAATGGGAGGACAACATACACACCTGTGTCACTAATGGGAGGACAACATACACACCTGTGTCACTAATGGGAGGAAAACATACACAGCTGTGACACTAATGGGAGGACAACATACACACCTGTGTCACTAATGGGAGGAAAACATACACAGCTGTGACACTAATGGGAGGACAACATACACAGCTGTGACACTAATGGGAGGACAACATACACAGCTGTGACACTAATGGGAGGACAACATACACACCTGTGACACTAATGGGAGGACAACATACACACCTGTGACACTAATGGGAGGACAACATACACAGCTGTGACACTAATGGGAGGACAACATACACACACCTGTGACACTAATGGGAGGACAACATACACAGCTGTGACACTAATGGGAGGACAACATACACAGCTGTGACACTAATGGGAGGACAACATACACAGCTGTGACACTAATGGGAGGACAACATACAATCACCTGTGACACTAATGGGAGGACAACATACACAGCTGTGACACTAATGGGAGGACAACATACACAGCTGTGACACTAATGGGAGGACAACATACACAGCTGTGTCACTAATGGGAGGACAACATACACAGCTGTGACACTAATGGGAGGACAACATACACAGCTGTGTCACTAATGGGAGGACAACATACACAGCTGTGACACTAATGGGAGGACAACATACACAGCTTTGTCACTAATGGGAGGACAACATACACAGCTGTGACACTAATGGGAGGACAACATACACACACCTGTGACACTAATGGGAGGACAACATACACAGCTGTGACACTAATGGGAGGACAACATACACAGCTGTGACACTAATGGGAGGACAACATACACAGCTGTGACACTAATGGGAGGACAACATACACAGCTGTGACACTAATGGGAGGACAACATACACAGCTGTGACACTAATGGGAGGACAACATACACAGCTGTGTCACTAATGGGAGGACAACATACACAGCTGTGACACTAATGGGAGGACAACATACACAGCTGTGTCACTAATGGGAGGACAACATACACAGCTGTGACACTAATGGGAGGACAACATACACAGCTGTGACACTAATGGGAGGACAACATACACAGCTGTGACACTAATGGGAGGACAACATACACACACCTGTGACACTAATGGGAGGACAACATACTCAACTGTACCACTGTAGTAGATTGGGTTAAATACACATCTATATATATATAGAGAGAACAATTTCACAAATATTGGGATCAAAGAAGTCTTTAAATAACAAACCGACTCTCCTGTCTAATAACGATGGTCAGCTTTCAGCCTCTGATTCTGCTATTGAGTTCAATAGGTTCTTCTCTTCCATTGGTTCATCCCTTGCTAATGATATTCCATCTTCCAGTACTGACATTAAGGACTATCTTACAGGGAACTATCCCCAGTCTCTGTACCTAAAGCCTATTAATTCCATTGACGTCAATGAGATAATCCTTTCCCTTAAAACCAAGTCTGGTGCCCTTGAGGAGATACCAACTTTAATCTACAAAAAAGCCTCCAGATCTTTAGCCCCTGCTATTGCTTTGCTCTTCAACAAGTCACTTGAACTCCAAACCTTTCCAGATATTCTAAAAAAAGCGAGAGTAACGCCTGTCCACAAATGTGGTGATCTCACAGATGTTAACAACTACAGACCTATATCAATCCTGCCAAACTTGTCTAAAATTTTTGAAAAACTAATCTATAAGCAGCTTTACTCATATCTAGCCAAACTCAATATACTTAGCCCTTGCCAATATGGCTTCAGGCCCAAAAAAAGCACTAACGATGCACTTATTAGTATGCTTAACTCGATTCATACAGCTCTTGATAAAAATGAGTTCCCTGTTGGGTTATTTGTGGACCTGCGTAAAGCTTTCGATACTGTCAACCACCAAAACCTTCTTCTTAAATTACATCATTATGGTGTCAGAGGACACTCCCTACAATACCTCAAATCCTACCTTTCTGACAGGCTCCAATGTGTTTCTGTGAATAATACAATTTCTCCCACCCTACCCATCAACATTGGTGTTCCCCAGGGCAGCATACTTGGCCCTCTCCTCTTTCTCATCTACATTAATGACCTTCCAAATGCCTCCCAACACCTCAAACCAATCCTATTTGCTGACGACACAACCTTCATTTACTCCAGTCCTGATCCCCTTGTTCTAAATGCCACAGTAAATACTGAGCTAAATAAAGTCCATCTGTGGCTAACTGCCAACAAACTCACCCTTAACATTGACAAAACTTTCTATATTCTGTTTGGCAATAAATCCTCTAATCAAATAAATCTCAAAATAAACAATACCCAAATTTGTAACAAATTAGATGGCAAATTCCTTGGCATTCTCATTGACCACAAGCTGAATTTCCAGGGACACATTCTAAACATATCAAAAAAAGTTTCAAAAACTGTGGGCATTCTTTCTAAGATCAGATATTATGTACCACGCCCTGCCCTGGTGACTCTCTATTACTCCCTTATCTATCCATATCTCAACTATGGTATTTGTGCTTGGGGCTCTACTACCCAAAATCACTTACGTCCTCTAATTACTCAACACAAAGCTGCTATTAGGACAATATCCAATTCTGGCCCCAGACATCACTCGGTACCCCTACTCAAATCCCTGAATATGTTAGACATTAAGTCACTGCACATTCTCTCATGTGTATTATACATATATAAAACGCTAAACTGTAATGCCAATCCTGATCTCAAAAGCTTCATAGAAGGTTGTAACAGAACCCATGAGCACCACACCAGAAATAAATACAGTTTTGATATTCCTAGAGTACGACCTAATCAAACCAGAAATGCTCTACAAATCAAGGGGCCCAGAATGTGGAATGACCTTCCCAACCATGTTAAAGACAGTACCTCTCTCAACCAGTTTAAGTTAAAAACGAAGCTATACCTAATAAATTCCCTGTAACCTACCTTACCTCTCTATTGTCAACCCATGTATGTTTTTTGTTTTTTTTGTTTTTCAAATCAACGCTGTTTTAATGTAATTTTCTGTAATAATTTGTAATTGTATTTGTTCTGTTTTTTCAACAATGTTCCCCCCCTCTTTTACCCCTATTTTTATTTGTACTCAACGCATTTTTTTCTTTTTACCCATTAGTTTTAAGCTTTAGTCAGTAGTGTTTTTTCCTGCCCGAAACGCTTTGCGTAATAGTGGCTTTAGGCATTGTATGTACTAGCTCTATCTATAAAGCCAACAAACTTTGTAAAATCTCTTTATGTATGTACCTTTGCCTAAATAAAAATTATTATTATTATTATTATTATTATTATTATTATATAAACACTATACACTGGTATCGTGGTAACTACTCGGGTCCAGTTTTAAAATAACATTCAATTATTGTGAAGGTTTGAAGAGCTGAATGACCCAAATTTTCACGAGAATACCAGACGGTGAAGAAGGAAGAACTTGTGAAGGACAAAAGTGAATGAGCCTAACAACACACAACAGTTGCCTAATTCAATTTAACTCACCTAACTAACTCGTTGCCTTTATACTTCTAGATGAACAGTTACATTAGGTGAATTAAAACATACCCAATCATCTCTGTCCAGCCCAAGGATCGAACACGGGATCCCTGATTGTTCGTCTAGAATGTTAGGATTTTACAGTCTGTAAACGTTCATTATCCTCTTAACAGAACTTAAATCAAATTATAGATGTTGGATAAAAATGTGTACACACAGATTTTAAACACTCGAATGCCTTATGATAATCATTTGTGTATAATTCAATCTTTCGTTTGGTTCCAGAGGGACGACAGTCATGGGACGGAGCCGCAAACTGTCCAGTAAGCTCCTCAAACGAACAGCTGAGAACCGACAATCGGCTGATGAGAAACAGTGTAACGAGGATGAGCAACACACTGAGAAACATCAGGAGAATGGAGACATACAACAGGCCGGCGAGCACCAACAGGCCGGCGAGCACCAACAGGCTGGTGGTGCTCTCACCAAAACCAAAACCCATCGCTGTAACATCTGCCAGTTGACATTCGCCACAACATTAAGCTTTGAAAGACACATGAAGAGACATGAAGCAAACAAACCACATGAGTGCCAAGACTGTGACAAGAAATTCGTAACAAAATCTGGCCTCGATATTCACAGAAGAAAACACACAGGTGAGAGACCATACAAGTGTGACAATTGCTCAAAGGCCTTCACAACACGATCAGTACTCATTATGCACATGAGAGGTCACACAGGTGAGAAACCTTATGAGTGCAATACTTGTGGTGCAAGGTTCACTCAGAGTGCAACTCGAGCTGACCACATGCGGCGTCATACAGGAGAAAAACAATACCAATGTACCACTTGCCCAGAAAAATTTGTTACGAGAATAAATTATCGTGGGCACATATTGTTGTGTCAAAGAAAAAGTAAGATTGAGTGTAAAATATGTAAAAAACAATTTACCTCCAACCTTAAACTTAAAAACCATATGGTTAAACATTCAAATGAAAGACCATTTGAATGCGGAGAATGTGGAAGAAAGTTTAAAAGCAAAATTTCGGTGGCAAGTCATCTAAAATCCGTACATTCAAATGAAAAACCTCACAAGTGTGACATATGCATGAAAAGATTTGCAGTAAGAAGTTCTCTTATCTTGCACACGATGACTCATACTAATATTGGCAGAGTTCAGTGTGAACAATGTGGAAGGATGCTCAACTCTAAAAGACATGTTCTCCGTCACCAAACTTCACAAACTGGATGCAAGAGAAACTATGTTTTTAAACCATTCTTTTGTAAGCTATGTGGAACCCAGTTTAATAATGACAGCACCGCTCGAAAACATAGAAGGATCATGGATTGCACGAAAACACATGTACGTTTCTTATGTGACTTCTGTCGTGAGGACTGTAAAACATACGAAGGACTTCTAACGCATCTGCTTGATCATGCTGAACCTGGAAGGAAAGGTTATGACAACTTACTCCATAGAATGACTCATAGCAAAAAACGTATCAATCCAGCCTGGGTAGTGAAGGTTTACAACTCTGATACAGTTAGTACGTCAAGAGACAGCAGTGGTGCTTACATTAATATCGACCAACGGCAAGTCACAAGCGTCCCTACTGACCATACACCAGCTGTTCACAACAGCACAGCTGTGCACCATCAACGAGACAATGTAGTCTATCACAAAACAGCTATAGACCATCGCAAAACGGTTGTAGACCATCACGAAACAGCTGTAGACCATCACAAAACAGCTATAGACTATCGCAAAACAGCTATAGACCATCACGAAACAGTTGTAGACCATCGCGAAATAGCTGTAGATTATCACAAAACAGGTATAGACTATCGCAAAACAGCTGTAGACCATCACGAAACAGATGTAGACCATCACAGAACAGCTGTAGACCATCACAAACCAGCTGCAGATCATCATAAAACAGCTGTAAACGTCTTATCTCAGGATTCGTGTTTTACTGGTGAAACTAATTTTGATAAGATAAACACGAATGATAAGCTAAATAAGTATGAGGGTAGAAAATATCTCGGAAATACAGAAGCATATTATAATTTAGACAGTAATCACATGAATGGTATATGGGGAACATGTCGAGTTCTTGGCAACAACTATATTTTAACCAGGGAACTGCAGGTGAGGGATAAATGTGACATAGGAGTGATCAAACATGCTTGTGTGATGCACAGATGTTATCCCATGATTAGGGAGGCAGAAGAAGTGGGTCTAAAAGTGGAGACAGAGGATTATAACTTAGAAAGTAAACACATTAATGGTATATGGGGAAGATATCAAGATCTTGGCAACGACTGTTATTTAACCAGGGAACTCAAGGTGAGGGAAAAATGTGACATAGAAGTGATCAAACGTGCTTGTGTGATGCAGAGAAGTTATCCCATGATTAAGGAAGCAGAAGAAGTGAGTGTGAAAGAGGAGAATGAGACAGTGGATAAATGGGAAGAAGAGCCGGAGATGCAGAAGACATCAGATAGACAGTTCCTAGAGAGCACCTCACTCCTCATCGTCAACGGTATCACCACAATCAAGCGTGAAGCGCCTCATCCTGTTCCTCACACTTCAGTACCTCATTATTGATAATATGTTCGACCATCCAACAACTGACTACCTCACAGCCTCACCCTTGGCTACCTAAAGCTTGACTGTCCTGTACTCTATCACCTTTATATTGCTTATCATTAGATACATTTCTTGAACATTTCACATTTGTTAGTTTACTTCTTGTTTAGTATTGTCTTCATTCCATTTTATCTATAACAACAAAATTAACTGAATTATTTTAAGTTTTGCCTGAAATGCTTTGCGTATTAATGGCTTTATTTATTATCATTAATATTATATTATTATTATTTACACAAGCAGGTCACACTAGCGTGATATATCAATGAAAAAAATTGGAGCAAGACGTATTGTAGATTCGATTGAATCCCATCTTGAATAACTTTTACAATGTTGTTGTCCAGAGGTAAGGTGCACGGCTTGGGAGTACCCTGGTCGAGGGTTCGAAATTATTCGAATTTCGGATATCTCTTTCTCCTCTCGCTGAAAGAAGAGTGAACCAAGTATACTACCCTGCAGAACGCCAATGTATATTGGTAAAACAGGAGAAGTAGACTCGTTCACTGAAACATACTGTTGCCTGTCACTGAGGTAAGATTGCAAGTACTGTAGAGAGTGGCTTCTGACTCCATAGTGTTGGAGTTTGAGAGAAGGTTATTGTGGTTAAGTGTCAAACGCATTACCTAGGTAAACAAACAGAGCAATGTGGTACACATTTTTCTCAAGAGCTGCATGTAATAGGTTAAGCATATTTATAAGAGCATCACTGGTGCTTTTATGGGGCATGAAGCCATATTGGCTTGAACTGAGTATATTGTGTTTATCGAGAAACGAATAGAGCTGTTTGTACAGGAGCTACTCAAAGATTTTGGACAAGGTGGGAAGGCCTGATATTGGTCTGAAATTGTTGATTTCGGGGAGATCTTCACTCTTATGGACTGAAATGACTTAAGCAAGTTTTTTTAAGAGCATCAGGGAAGGCTTGGAGCTCCAGAGATTTATTGTAGAGCAACGCTATTGCAGGAGCTAGAAACCTGGAGGACTTTTTATAGATTACGGTTGGTATCTCGGAAGGGTTACAGGATTTAGTTTTAAGTGACAGGGTAATATAAAAAAATATAAGGAGTTAGCTGGGAATATGTACAGAGGCTCACAATAGCTGTCAGAGAGGTTTCCGCTCACATTACTAGGGATGCTGGGATCTCATTTGCCAAGGAGGTGCCAATGGAAGAAAAGAAACTATTGAATTTAGTAGCTGTCTCAGCGCCTGATAACATTCTACTATTTCCAGCTAGGAATATATATAATTTTTTTTATCCAAGTTCTTCTTTGACCCTAATATCTGGGAAATAGTGTCCCATATTTTCTTCTTGTTACCTTTTATAAGTTTAAAATTATTTTCATAGTGGGTTGCCTTGACTTTTTTTAATATCTTAGAAAGCAGTGAGGAGTATTGCTTAGTCAATTCCCTGGGAATGATATCAAGCCTGCATTTCTTCTCATATTATTTTTTTTTATTTATTTAAGTAAGTAAAACCTTATTGAGTCAAGAGTTGATGGCCCTTTTAGTTGAGACTTGCTTACTAAGTAAACGACAGTTATAGAGGCTTCGAGTTGTGCGAAGAAATGTCTGCGCTCTTAGATTAACATTAGTCATATTTCCAAATTCCGTTTCCCAGTTTATGTTGCAGCAGCAGTTGTAAAATTACTTATGGAAGCTTCAGTAAGCAGTCTAAAGCTTGTTTTCTTTGTTTGAGGAGAAGGTTAAAAAATGTCGGTTAGGAGAAATGTTGGGTAGTGGTCTGTTGTATCATCGGCGATTATTCCTGAGCTTAGTGGAGAGGTTAAGGTAGTCCAAATGTGGTCAAGGGTGGAGGCAGTTTCAGTAATTCTCGAGGGTTTAGTAATCAAAGGCAAAAACATACAGGAGTTCATACAGTTGAGGAGGCTGGCAACAAGTGGGTTATCAGGCTGGCATAGATCAATGTTGAAATCTCCAGTTAATATTAGTTGATTTTTGTTAAGCTTGTTTTATATTATTAAGGTTCTAGGCTTCGAATTTTATTCGGCTACAACAGTATTAGGAATTCTGTAGACTGCTCCCAAAGTTAAGTTGGTGTTCAGGCCCTTCAATTTGAACTGGGAAAATATATACTCTCCATGTATATATACTATATATATACTAGATTTGATCATTTTTGTACGTGATAGTTCCATATGGTAATAAATTAAATTGAATGCACTAAATTGTTAAATTAGTGTACCACCCACCTCTCTGGTTAGGTCTACAGTTGTGGATAGCAGAATAATTGGGAATATTATATAGTTGGGTAATGTCATCATTTAACCAGGTCTCAATAAGAACAACAAGGGAGAATTGGTAGTTTAGTGATTGCAATAAGGTACCAACATCATCATGGTGTTCGCTAAAGAGGCCTTGCATTGATGTTAATTAGAGACACATTATGGTTATTTGATAATACATTGTTGGCAAGTTTTGCTCTGTAGTACTTACAGTTGGTATCGTTAAAGTGATGGTTGTGATAGACAGTACATGAGAGATTCAGTTGAGGGTTATTATAGTTGAATGTAATTCAGTTTCGAGCAGCCTATATGTCAGTGTTCTGTTTCACGTGATTTTGTTTGTAGAACAATTTACATTTTTATAACTAACTTTTACGCTATTATTGATGTTATATTACTGAATAAATTTATACCAATTTGCCTCACTTTCATTCCCAGAAACTCTGTGAGCAGGAGCTAGGACCAGCGTCACTCTACAAGATGTTAATGAATACTCGTTATCAAGGATTTTAGACTAAACACCATAAGATAGTGGAGCTTTTTCCCAGTGAGCACCGTTGGTTGAAAGCGACCGACGTTACACACTGTTTATTGTGTAACATCGGTCGCTTTCAACTAACGGTGTCCACTGTGTTGTAATTATTTCATTCACTCAGGAATATTCTCCTACATAATGAACATGAGAAGATATTCTCATACTTTACCCACGTATTCAGGGATATATCAGGAGCGGTTGAGGGCCACAGGGCTAACAGCAACGCAAACCAGGCACGACGAGGCTGACCTCATTGAAACTTTTATAATATTGAACAATTTGGAAAATGTTGATCCTGATAATTTCTTCAAAAGGTCAGATGTAGCAAACAAGGAACAACGGTTTCAAGCTCAACAAGCATAATGTAGGACTAAGAACAGGTGATGCTTTTCCACCCACAGGGTTCTTAACCCATGGAACCACCATGTTCCACCATGCGGATATAAAGGTCTGATCAGCAATGTTTCCAATACAATATATATATATATATATATATATATATATATATATATATATATATATATATATGTCGTACCTAGTAGCCAGAACTCACTTTTCAGCCTACTATTCAAGGCCCGATTTGCCTAATAAGCCAAGTTTTCCTGAATTAATATATTTACTATAATTTTTTTTCTTATGAAATGATAAAGCAACCCTTTTCTCTATGTATGAGGTCAATTTTTTTTTATTGGAGTTAAAATTAACGTAGATATATGACCGAACCTAACCAACCCTACCTAACCTAACCTAACCTATATTTATAGGTAAGGTTAGGTTAGGTAGCCAAAAAAAGCTAGGTTAGGTTAGGTTAGGTAGGTTAGGTAGACGAAAAAACATTAATTCATGAAAACTTGGCTTATTAGGCAAATCGGGCCTTGAATAGTAGGCTGAGAAGTGCGTTCTGGCTATTAGGTACGGACATATATATATATATATATATATATATATATATATATATATATATATATATATATATATATATATACATATATATATATATATAGTATAGTATAGTAGGCATCCTTCAGTCTCGGGAGACTATGGAGTTGCGCCCTAGTTGTCAATCCTGGTGCAGCGTCTGGTGTGACTGATGAGGCCAATCCGAGAGTGGCAGTCCATCCCACACCGAGCACAAACGAAGTCCGATTCTGGTCTGTCTTCCTGGTTACCGGCTTTCCTTCTCTGTCTCTTTGCCTCCGATTCCTTGGCAAGTGACTCCTCGAACTTGGAGAGACCTCGTTGAACAGACTGCCTCCAGGCTGAACGGTCTGCAGCCAGTGTCTCCCATATAGCAAGATCGACATCCATGGCTTTCAGGTCCCTTTTGCATACGTCTTTGTACCGTAGCTGGGGCTTGCCTACTGGACGCTTTCCCTGCCTCAGCTCTCCATACAGGAGATCCTTGGGGATCCTGCCGTCGCCCATTCGCACAACGTGCCCGAGCCAGCGCATTCGTCTCTGTTTCAGCATTGTGTACATGCTGGTGATTCTTGCTCTCCCCAAGACGTTGTTGTTTGTCACCTTGTCCTGCCAGGTGATGTCCAAGATGTGTCTAAGGCAGCGCATGTGGTAGGCATTCAGCCGTCTTTCCTGACGGGCACGGAGTGTCCAAGACTCACTGCCATAAAGGAGAGTGCTCAGGACACAGGATCTGTAAACCTGAATCTTAGTATACTCAGTCAGCCTATTGTTGGCCCACACTTTCTTTGTCAGTTTGGACATGGTAGTAGATGCCTTACCGATGCGTTTGTTTAGCTCCGTATCAAGAGAGAGGGAGTCAGAGATTGTGGAGCCCAGGTACACGAAGTCGTGAACAACTTCCAGTTTGGAATCAGAGATGCCGATGTCAGGTGGGGAGTCCACTCCTTGTCCCATGACTTGTGTTTTCTTCAGACTGATGGTGAGTCCGAAAGCCTGAGAGGCCTCGCTGAAGCGGGTTATGAGCCGTTGGAGGTCTTCAGCTGAGTGGGCAGTGACTGCTGCGTCGTCGGCAAAGAGGAAGTCGCGCAGACACCTCAGCCGAACCTTTGTCTTGGCTCTCAGCCTGGCGAGGTTAAAGAGCTTCCCATCCGACCTGGTCCGGAGGTAAATGCCTTCCGTGACAGATCCGAAGGCGTGCCGCAGCATAACTGCGAAGAAAATCCCGAATAGGGTTGGAGCCAGTACGCAGCCCTGCTTTACTCCACTTCGGATGTCAAAGGCGCCTGATGTTAGGCCATCAAAGACCACGGTGCCCCTCATGTTCTCATGGAAAGATCTGATGATGCTGAGGAGCCTGGGTGGGGCATCCGATCTTGGGAGGATCTTGAACAGGCCATCCCTGCTGACGAGGTCGAAGGCCTTCGTCAGGTCTATGAAGGCTACAAAGAGTGGCTGCTTCTGTTCCCTGCATTTCTCCTGCAGTTGTCTGAGGGAAAAGACCATGTCGATGGTGGACCTGCCAGCTCTGAATATACATTGTGATTCTGGATAAACTCTCTCTGCAAGTACTTGGAGCCTCTTCAATGCGACTCGAGCAAACAGCTTTCCGACAATACTGAGGAGGGAGATTCCACGGTAGTTGTTGCAGTCGCCCCTGTCACCTTTATTCTTATACAGTGTGACGATGTTGGCATCCCTCATGTCCTGTGGCACCTCTCCTTCTTCCCAGCAGAGGCAGAGAATTTCGTGCAGCTCCATGAGCAGGCTACCTCTGCAGCACTTCAACGTCTCAGCAGGAATACCATCTTTGCCAGGAGCTTTACCAGAAGCAAGGGAGTCTAGGGCATCGCTGAGTTCTTCCAGGGTCGGTTCACTGTCGAGCTCCATTAACACAGGCAGACACTCAATGGCGCTCAGGGCATCTTCGGTGACCACATTGTCCCTGGCGTATAGCTCAGAGTAGTGCTCGACCCAGCGCTTCAGCTGCAGTGTCTGGTCCTGAATCACCTCGTCAGTGGCAGATTTCAGAGGAGCGGTCTTCCTCTGGATTGGGCCAAGGGCCTGCTTGATGCCGTCATACATTCCCCTTACATTGCCTGTATCCGCTGCAGTCTGTATCTGGGAGCAGAGCTGGAGCCAATAGTTGTTGGCACATCGCCTGGCGCTCTGCTGCACTTTGCAGCGGACGGCCCGAAGGATCTGTAAGTTGCGCCGACTTGGGCAGGCTTTGTAGGCTGCCAAGGCGTTTCTCTTCTCTTCGATTACAGGTGTCATCTCTTCCGAGTGAGCCTCGAACCAGTCTGCCGACCTGCTGGTCTTCTTGCCAAAGGTGGAAATGGCAGCGTTGAACACAGCGTCTCTGAAGTGCTCCCATCTTTTACAGGCAGTGACCCCAGCTGGGCCAGGAAGAGCTTCCTCGAGCACGTGTGCAAAATCTTCCACCTTGTCCTGGTTGCGGGTCTTGGTGGTGTCGATGCGAGGTCTGCCGCCTTTTTCGAGTGATGAATCTTCTTTGGTTGCATCTTGACCCTGCTACATACCAGGGAGTGGTCGGTGTCACAGACAGCACTCTGGTAGCTACGCGTAATCTTGACGCTGGGTAGACTTGCACGCCTGGTAAGAATCAGGTCAAGCTGGTGCCAGTGCTTGGATCTGGGGTGTCTCCAAGATACTCGGTGTTGAGGCTTTGTGCCGAAGAACGTGTTGGTGACACAAAGACCATGAAGGCAGCAGAGTTCTAGCAGACGTTGCCCGTTCTCATTCATCCTTCCTATGCCGAATTGACCCAGGCAAGTGGGCCAAATGTTGTGCTCGGCTCCCACTCTGGCGTTGAAGTCGCCGAGGATGAACAGTGGCTCCTTTACAGGGATTCTCGCTATGACTCTGTTGAGGTCATCGTAGAATTTTTCCTTTGCCTCTGCTGGAGAAGTCAGGGTTGGTGCATATGCACTAATTACATTGACTGGTCCTGTTTGGGAGTACAGTTGCAGAGACAGAATTCGTTCGGTTTCCCCCATCGGTGGCATAATGTGTCCCAACAGTGCATTCCTGACGGCAAATCCCACACCATGTTCTCTGGTCTCATCTGGAGGTTTTCCTTGCCAGAAGAAAGAGAAGGTCCTCTCTCTCACAGATCCTGATCCTGGGAGCCTGGTCTCTTGGAGAGCAACAATATCCATCTGCAGCTTGCTCAGCTCCCTATCGATGATTGCTGTTTTTCGGGCGTCATTGATTTCTTGCAGGTCGTCAGAGAAACCTGGTGTCAGTGTCCTGACGTTCCATGTGCCCAGCTTTAGGGCAGTTGATATTTTCTTCTTTGGTTTGGTATTGCTTGGTGCAAAGCTGTCGGGCCGCTTGTCAGTTTTCACCCTAAACCCCACGCACCCAGTGAGGTTAACGGACCGTGGCGAGGCAACACCTTATTGGCTGGGGTTTGCCCAGCTTGAGGCGGGCGGTAGCTGCCCAGTGGGGCGGGATGACCCCTCCCACCGTCGGAAGCAACCCCTGGCGTCACACTCTTCGCCAATCGAGCAGAAGACTTAAAACCGGTAGACTGTCGCTTCCCGTGTTGGTTCGACGCTGTGAGGCGAAGCTGGAGTGTCCTCTCCAGGGCGCAAAGCCTGGGTAGGTAGATATGGAGGAGAAGCTGTTACCCATGCAGCAGGTCCCCCCTCTCCACGTTGCTGAAATTATCCAATAGAGAGGCAAATGCCAATACGCATGGTTCCAGCAACGTCGCAGGAGCTGCCAGAACGAGGTCGACGTCAACAACGAACTGCCTTAGGGGCTCCAACTCCGGATTTTTCCTCGAGGTTGACTCCTGAAGCCTTCCCAAAAACAAGGGTATGGCCGCAAGGCAGCGGAGGTTTAAAATCAGGGTTTTCCTTCCCCTAGATGGGCTGCCTTCCCAGGCTATCGAGTCCCATCTACCCGGAGCAGCTGGTTTTAAGGCGCCAGAGGCACGCCTCTGGCGCCTTATATATATATATATATATATATATATATATATATATATATATATATATATATATATATATATATATATATATATATATATATATATATATACATATATATATATATATATATATATATATATATATATATATATATATACATATATATACATATTATATATATACATATATATATATATACATACATATATATACATACATATATATATACATATATATATACATATATATATACTTATATATATCCATATATATATATATATATATATATATATATATATATATATATATATATATATATATATATATATATATATATATATATATGTATATTGTGACGATAATCTCCTTCAAGAGATTGAGCCTGGTCTTCCCTCCACAATTACGTCGTTATATATATATAAAACTACTATGGAAGAAATGTCCAACAACGACAACAACATCTCCAAGGTTTGCCAGAGCGCAAAACATATGCAGCCAGGAACACCTGCTCAGACTCAAACCGCCAAACTACCCGTCTTGCTGCCGGCTCCTCTGATTGGTCGCCGGTCGGGCTGCAACTGCACTCCCCCCCCCCCCATACTACTTGATGTCTGGGGCTGCCACGACCTCAGTCCTTAGAATATTCCGTGCTTTCACAGTTAACACTTCTCCCTGCTAGACGTAAGCTTTAGCGTACGTATACTGAGAGAGGTGATAGCTTAAAGCCAATATTCCAGCACCTTTCATATACTTGTATATTGCACTTCTTGTTATTTTGTCTTAACGTAACTTTTCATTGTGTCATTTAATTATTCTTATTATTTTGATTGATTGATTTTATTATAGGAATTTGTTTGTCCATTTTATTCATGTTTTATTCCTTTAACGTAATTAAAATTCCATTGTTAAAATTTACTTGTGTTTTGTGTGTCTTCTCCTTACCTTACCACAGACGAAATTCCAGATTTTCTATTTTTTTTAATACTATGTGACGAGGCCATACCCTAGCTTTGAACAGCCGAACACCAACGCGTTACCGTCACATATTATATGGGGGCCTGTCCTAGGAGCTTCACTCAGGTACTGGTGCCAAGTGGTAATTTATGGTAAGCATATTTAACTTTGTTAACGTAGCTTTACTATTTTCATATTCAATTTCATTTTTTATCAGGTGCGGTGTATTGTGCATTACGAGAGTAACATATAGTGAAGGTGAGACAACTTTGGATTACGTGGTGACTGTAGGCCTCAGTCATACTCTTAATTGGTCATCTCTCCCTCCGTGTTATTACTCGTGTTTACCATCTTTGTCCCTTGGATATTTCTCATTTTTGACAGATCATCATATTGGTACCCTGGTACTCTGGTCTGCCACGGGTCAAGAGTACCCAATCTTCTGCAATCTGACTGTAGGAGGACAAAGAGGGCCATAGTTCCTCTAGCTCGAACTGTAGTTGCTGAATTGGGACCTCAGCAGCAGTTCTCGTCACCAGTTGACACCTCGCACCCCTACACGTCAGTCTGAGATGATGATACATACAACGGTAGGAATTAGCTTACTTTTTTCAGAGCACAAAAGTTCGCTAATTCTGTAAGTATCATATTAAATTCAGTAGGAAAAACTTGCTTTATGTCCAATAGAGACTTGGCAAGGTATGCCTACATCCTTGGACTACCAATTTTACTTTTGAGGCATTTAACTGTTTCATTTGTTTTCGAAACTCTGTTTCATTTGTTAGTAGGATTTTCTTGCCCTTATCCTCTTACATGATGTCATGTTCACAGAAATGGTACCATCCGTTTTCTATGTGCGGCGGCTGAGACGCCAGAGAGAGAGGAAGGTAAACAATAGAGCGTACAGGACGCCAGCCAAGCTTGGTAGCTACTAGTCATGTAATCATATTAAGTATTAAAGTCAGTAACCAAGTCATGACTTTACATCAACCCTACAACCAAGACTTCCTCAGTAACACACAAACACCACATTGGCGACGAGGATGAACTGTGAATGCAGGTATTTGTTTCAGTTTCAAACACAAGGGAGAAGCATGCTGCCTGGAGGAGGAAGAGAAGCTGTGAGCGCCATACCCGATGCTGTATGCTAACCGATGCTGTGTGCTAACCAATGCTGTGTGCTAAACGATGCTGTGTGCTAACCAATGCTGTGTACTACCCAAGCTGTGTGCTACCAAGCTGTGCTGAAGAAACTGTACTGAGGAATCTGCCGACGTTGTGTACGAAACGACGCTTTGATGTGTACAAAACCTGATGTTTTGGTTACGAAACGACGCTTCGTGCTACAAAATTCATCACACTGTACCGACTGCTGTTTTGTACCAACTGCTGTGCCAACTGCTGTGCTGCTGCTGTGAGTAGGAACAACAACATGTACACAAGGGCTAGGTAAGAAGTCAGTTGCTGCTATATTGTGCACTGTTGTGAACTTTTGCATTAAAATGCTTGTGTGCTTTGCAAAATTAAAGTAATTACAGTGAATTCTTGACTAACATATACAGTGCAGTAAGTGTTTAATATTCTGAGGAACATTTAAGTGATAAGTTACATTTATTCAGTAAAAATGGCAAATATACCTCAGTTTCCTGCATTTGATCCTGACTGTGACCAGACAAACCTGTCACAGAGGTGGGTCAAATGGCTTAAAAAGTTTGAAAATTTGTTGATAGTTTCTGACATCAAAAGTGCTGAAAGAAAGCGTGCCTTTCTACTTCATTATGCAGGTGATAGAGTTTGTGACATCTTTGACACACTGAAAGACACTGGTGGTGCCAAAGATTATGACACTGCCAAAGCCAAACTAACAGAGCATTTCAAACCAAGGCAAAATACTGATATGGAAATTATGCATTTCAGGAGAGCAAAACAACTCTCAATGAAACTGTGGATCAATACCACACACGTCTGCAGGGTTTAGCAGCCCATTGTGAGTTTGCTGATGTTGACAAAGAAATCAAACAGCAAATAATTGAAACATGCACATCTACACGTCTCCGTCGAAGAGCTCTAGAACTTGTTGATGATGAAAGTTCTCTTACCAAGATACTGGATATTGCTCGTCGAATGGAAGATGCTGCACGTGATGCTCGTGTCATGGAGTGCAGTGCCAACAACGGTTCTGCCACTGTTACTAACAGTGATGAGGTACGTAAGGTTCAGGGAGGACACCGTGATCAAAGAAGATATCATGGCAAACCTAACAGTAAATTTAGCCGAGAACCACGTCACAACTGGGGTCAAGGAACAAGGCTCAAGCAGTCACAACGACCCACATCAGAGGGTGTCAACAATAAATGTTACAATTGTGGAGGAGACTACCCACACCAAGATAATGTTTGTCCTGCTCAAGGTAAGAAGTGCTATGAGTGTGGAAAACTAGGTCATTTTGGTGCTATGTGTCGTTCCGCACTAAAGAAACCACAGTCAATGAATAAAAGCACTGTACGAGGATCAGGTCATAGGGTCGAGGTGGTAAACACAATATTGCACCTCATATCCAGAATGTTAATAATGTACAAGACAACATTTCATTACAACCAGTCTCAGATGACAGTGAATGTGATTATACTTATGGAGTACAAGCAATCACAGAATGGAATGATCTTCCAAACAACCCAGAGACATGTGTATACATTGCTGGTATTTGTCTCAAAGTTCTCATTGACACTGGATCAAACATTGACACCATTGCTGAGTGCCACTATGAAAAATTTAAAAACAGTTCCCAAAGCTTAAAAATACAATGGTAAAGCCACTGCCTATGCTTCGAAGTAGCCTTGCCAGTGATTGGAACTTTCACTGCAGAGATTAAGTCAAAGAATGCAATGCTCATTACTACATTCCATGTTGTTAGGAATGCAAAGGAGTCTTTACTCAGTTACAAGACTTCAACCAAATTGGGGCTACTTCAGCTTTCTAATGCTGTAGCAGTGGAATCTGCAAACAATGTTGATGGTATTGTTGCTGAATTTTCTGATCGATTTAAATCCATAGGTTGTTATACTGATAGCAAAGTACATCTGCATATCAACCCAGATGTAATTCCAGTTGCCCAACCACATCGCCGACAACCATTCCATACTCGCAAGAAAGTCGATGCCGAACTGGATAGGCTGATCGACTAGATATCATTGAACCAGTAACAGGCCCAACACCATGGGTAAGCCCAATTGTCACTCCACCAAAGCCGAAGAATCCAGATGAGATACGCATTTGTGTGGACATGCGTGTTCCCAACAAGGCAATAATGCGTGAACGCCATCCTACACCCACTGTAGATGATATGATCTACCGCTTGAATGGTGCAACTGTATTCAGCAAGTTAGATTTAAACAAGGGCTATCATCAGCTTGAACTTGATGAGGAGAGTCGATTCATCACAACGTTTACGACACATCGAGGTCTGTATAGGTACAAGCGCCTGAGTTTTGGTATTAACAGTGCTGCCGAGGTATTCCAGCACATCATCAGCCAGGTATTGCAAGACATACCTAATGCTGACAACATGTCTGATGACATCATTGTTTATGGCCGTACCCAAGCTGAACACGACAAAGCTCTTCGTGCAACATTGCAACGCTTACGAGAAAAGAATTTGACGTTAAGCCGAGCAAAGTGTGAGTTCAATCAACATAAAATTGAATTCTTTGGACATGTACTTAGTGACAAAGGTCTGTCTCCAGATCCTAAGAAAGTTGCAGATATCAAGAATGCTGCACCTCCTTCAACGTCCACTGAAGTACATAGTTTTCTGGGAATGGCAAACTACTGTTCTCGCTTCATTCCAGATTTTGCTACCATTACAAAGCCTCTACGTGAGCTCCTGAAGAAAAATGCATCATGGTACTGGAGCGATATCGAGCAAAATGCATTTGATGCTGTGAAAGATGCACTAGTAGAGAATGCGACTGCTGCATACTTTGATCCATCAATGGACACTGAGTTAACGGTGGATGCTAGTCCTGTTGGTTTAGGTGCTGTTTTAGCCCAACACAAACCTGGTCAACCAGATTCCAGAGTAGTAATTGCCTACGCCAGCCGTTCTCTCACAGATGTTGAGCAACGATACAGTCAGACAGAGAAGGAAGCTCTTGCTCTTGTATGGGGCTGTGAACACTTCAATGTGTATCTGCTTGGTGCACCCTTCACCACGATAGTCACTGACCACAAACCGTTGGAGACCATCTTCAATAATCCAAAGTCCAAACCACCAGCTCGCATTGAGAGATGGGCTTTCGTCTGCAACCATACAACTTTACGGTGAAATACAAGCCGGGTGCAGGCAATCCCGCTGATTACATCAGTCGACATCCTGCAAACAGTTTCACCATCACCAAGCATCAGCAAGTTGCCGAGGAATATGTACACTCTGTAACCTGTGATGCAGTCCCTAAGGCTCTTACTCTTGATGAAATCCGTACTGCAACCCTAGAGGACCCAACTCTGCAAGCAACAGTGGATGCATTGACTAAGAAAAAGTTTCCACGCATCCCACCCTCAGGAGTTGACCAAGATGCATTCAAAGCACTTGAACGCATCCAGACAGAATTAAGTGTTACGCAACAACGCGACACTGTGCTGCGAGGTACTCGTATCGTGATTCCAGCTGTTCTCCAGCAACGTGCTCTGAAGCTTGCACATCAAGGACACCAAGGTCTTGTTAGGACCAAACAGCTGCTACGAGAAAAGGTGTGGTTTCCTGGCATTGATCGTCAAGCAAAGGATATGCATGATGCCTGTGTCCCTTGCCAAGCTGCAGTGGATACTTCAAGACCAACACCTCTACAACCTTCACCACTACCTGCTGCACCATGGACGGAAGTATCAATGGACTTCTGCGGACCACTACCAACTGGAGAGTACTTGATGGTAGTCATTGATGATCACTCACGTTATCCAGAAGTAGAAATCATCAATTCCACATCTGCAAAGGCCGTCATCCCGAAACTCGACAAGATCTTTTCAAACTTTGGCATTCCTGAAGTTGTCAAGACAGACAATGGACCGCCATTCAATGGACAAGACTTCGTCAACTTTTCTGAGCATATTGGATTCAAACACCGCCGTGTGATGCCACTACATCCTCAAGCAAATGGAGAAGTTGAGAGATTCATGCAACCTCTCATGAAAGCGGTACGCTGTGCTCATGCCGAAGGACGATCCTGGAAACAAGCTATGTATGCTTTTCTCAGGAACTACCGTGCAACACCGCATGGAACACTGGGCAAGTCACCTGGTGAACTTTTATTTGGACGTCCTATGAGAATCGCACTACCCGTCATGCCAGCCGAGGTAACGGATAAACGTCTCGCTCAGAAGGATGCACTAGCCAAGGGCAAAATGAAAATTGCTCATGATCAACGTGCAAAGGAACAGTTCATAAAGGTTGGTGACACTGTTCTCGTTAAAAAGAAAAAAGAGGGAAAGTTAGATATGCCGTATGATACAAAACCATATAAAGTGATTAGTGTAAAAGGAACTATGGTAACAGCTAGTAATAGAGATCATAGTATAACACGTAATATGGCTTATTTCAAAGTGATTCCAACTAGTGTAGAAAATGATGAAGTGCAAAGTCGTGCAAAAGAAAAAGAAAAAAATAGTTATAACCCGACAAACAATTCATCAAGGGATGTTATTGCATTTAAGGACTCTCGTCCTAAACGTCATGTTAAACGCCCTACACGATTTGATGATTAATTGTGTTCCTATGTAATGAAAAGTATTTACTTATTGTGCTAAACTAAATTTAATATTGTTTGAATAATGCAGATATCTCATTCAATATTTTGTAACTTTGTAGTACAGTTTCTTTCATGTTTGTTTAACATTGCATATGTATTTTTAACATTGAAATCCTTTGTGGAAAAGATTAAGTTGTTTAAATTCTTTGTGTGCTTAATTAATGTTAAATGTATGCAGTATCTCTTGATATGGTAATAACTTACTTTGTGTCAATAACTTTGCTTTGTGCTACAAGCATGGTAGACATCCTGTATTCATTCTTTTTAAAGAAAAGGAGGGATGTCATGTTCACAGAAAATGGTACCATCCGTTTTCTATGTGCGGCGGCTGAGACGCCAGAGAGAGAGGAAGGTAAACAATAGAGCGTACAGGACGCCCGCCAAGCTTGGTAGCTACTAGTCATGTAATCATATTAAGTATTAAAGTCAGTAACCAAGTCATGACTTTACATCAACCCTACAACCAAGACTTCCTCAGTAACACACAAACACACACATGAGTACCGGGTACAAGATTTCCTGCGCCGCTTGCCATTTAATTTAATCATTTAACATCTTTTACTTAACTTTAATTGTTAAAGATCTCACAGGATAGGTATCAGTTGCCACGTTGTCCTGTTTCTGACATTCACTATTGAATATTCGTGTACCTTTATT
>NC_091205.1:7724627-7917034 GCF_040958095.1 Procambarus clarkii | reverse complement strand
TTATTTAAAACTGCGAATACGTGCAGAGAGCCTGAATTTGGCTCCAAAATATGGTTCAGGCCTCGATATTGGGATGTTTGGGATATTTTGAAAACTGCAAGGGGGATTGGGACAAATGTGACAAAACGCCGCTTTCAGTACTTGGCATATGTTGGGTATAAAAAAAGTCGTAATTTCAAACTACGAATACGTGCAGAGAGCAAGAATTTAGCTCCAAAATATGGCTAGGGCCTCGATATTGGGATGTTTGGGATATTTTGAAAACTGCAGGGGGGATTGGGACAAATGTGACCAAACGCCGCTTTCAGTACTTGGCATATGTTGGGTATAAAAAATTCGCAATTTCAAACTGCGAATACCTGCAGAGAGCCAGAATTTGGCTCCAAAATATGGCTCAGGCCTCGAAATTGGGATATTTGTGATATTTTGAAAACTGCAGGGGAGTTTGTTCAAAACGTGACTCACTGCCACTTTCAGGACTTGGCATTAGTTGGGTATAAAAAGTCATAATTTCAAACTGCGAATACGTGCAGAGAGCCTGAATTTGGCTCCAAAATATGGCTCAGGCCTCGAAATTGGGATGTTTGGGATATTTTGAAAACTGCAAGGGGGATTGGGACAAATGTGACAAAACGCCGCTTTCAGTACTTGGCATATGTTGGGTATAAAAAGTCGTAATATTAACCTGCGAATACGTGGAGAGAGCCAGAATTTGGCTCAAAAATATGGCTCAGGCCTCGATATTTGATTGTTTGGGATATTTTGAAAACTGCAAGGGAGTTTGTACAAAATGTGACCAAACGAACCTTTCAGTACTTCGCATATGTTGGGTATAAAAAAGTCGCAATTTCAAACTGCGAATACGTGCAGAGAGCCAGAATTTGGCTCCAAAATATGGCTCAGGCCTGGAAATTGAGATATTTAGGATATTTCGAAAACTACAGGGGAATTTGTGCAAAATGTGACTCACCTCCGCTTTCAGGACTTGGCATATGTTGGGTATAAAAAGTCGCAATTTCAAACTGCGAATACGTGCATAGAGCTAGAATTTGGCTCCAAAATATGGCTCAGGCCTCGATATTGGGATGTTTGGGATATTTTGAAAACTGCAGGGGGGATTGGGACAAATGTGACCAAACGCCGCTTTCAGTACTTGATATATGTTGGGTATAAAAAGTCGTAATTTCAAACTGCGAATACGTGCAGAGAGCCTGAATTTGGCTTCAAAATATGGCTCAGGCCTCGATATTGGGATGTTTGGGATATTTTGAAAACTGCAGGGGGATTGGGACAAATGTGACCAAACGCCGCTTTCAGTACTTGGTATATGTTGGGTATAAAAAGTCGTAATATCAAATTGCGAATACGTGCAGAGAGCAAGAATTTGGCTCCAAAATATGGCTCAGGTCTCGAAATTGGGAAGTTTGGGATATTTTGAAAACTGCAGGGGAGTTTGTGCAAAATGTGACTCACTGCCGCTTTCAGTACTTGGCATATGTTGGGTATAATAAGTCATAATATCAAACTGTGAATACGTGCAGAGAGCCAGAATTTGGCTCCAAAATATGGCTCAGGCCTGGAAATTGGGATGTTTCGGATATTTTGTAAACTGTAGGGAGGTTTCGGACAAATATGACCAAACGCCGTTTTCAGTACATGGCATATGTTGGGTATAAAGAGACGTAATTTCAAACTGCGAATACGTGCAAAAGCCTGAATTTGGCTCCAAAATATGGCTCCTGCCTCGAAATTGGGATGTTTGGGATATTTTGAAAACTGCAGGGGAGTTTGAGAAAAATGTGACTCACTGCCGCTTTCAGTACTTGGCATATGTTGGGTATAATAAGTCATAATTTCAAACTGTGAATACGTGCAGAGAGCCAGAATTTGTGCTCCAAAATATGGCTCAGGCCTCGATATTGGGATGTTTGGAATTTTTTGAAAACTGCAGGGGGGGATTGGGACAAATGTGACGAAACGCCGCTTTCAGTACTTGGCATATGTTGGGTATAAAAAGTCGTAATATCAAACTGCGAATACGTGCAGAGAGCCAAAATTTGGCTCCAAAATATGGTTCAGGCCTCGATATTGGGATGTTTCGGATATTTTGAAAACAGCAGGGGAGTTTCCGCAAAATGTGACCCAACGCTGCTTTCAGTACTTCCCATATGTTGGGTAAAAGAAAGTCGTAATTTTAAACTGCGAATACGTGCAGAGCGCCAGAATTTAGCTCTAAAATATGGCTCAGGCCTCGAAATTGGGATGTTGGGATATTTTGAAAACTGCAAGGGGGATTGGGACAAATGTGACCCAACGCCACTTTCAGTACTTGGCATATGTTGGGTATAAAAAGTCGTAATATCAAACTGCGAATACGTGGAGAGAGCCAGAATTTGGCTCCAAAATATAGCTCAGGCCTCGATATTGGGATGTTTGGGATATTTTGAAAACTGCAGGGGAGTTTGTACAAAATGTGACCAAACACTGCTTTCAGTACTTCGCATATGTTGGGTATAAAAAAGTCGTAATTTCAAACTGCGAATAAGTGCAAGGAGCCAGAATTTCGCTCCAAAATATGGCTCAGGTCTCCAAATTGGGAAGTTTGGAATATTTTGAAAACTGCAGGGGAGTTTGTTCCAAATGTGACTCACTGCCCCTTTCAGTACTTGGCATATGTTGGGTATAAAAAAGTCGTAATTTCAAACTGCGAATAAGTGCAGGGAGCCAGAATTTGGCTCCAAAATATGACTCAGACCTCGAAATTGGGATGTTTGGGATATTTTTAAAACTGCAGGGGGGTTTGGGACAAATATGACCAAACGCCGCTTTCAATACTTGGCATGTGTTGGGTAAAAAAAAGCAATTTCAAACTGCGAATACGTGCAGAGAGCCAGAATTTGGCTCCAAAATATGGCTCAGTCCTCGAAATTGGGATATATTTGGGATATTTCGAAAACAGCTGGGGAGTTTGTGCAAAATGTGACTCACTGCCGCTTTCAGGACTTAGCATATGTTGGGTACAAAAATTCGAAATATCAAACTGCGAATACATGCATAGAGCCAGAATTTGGCTCCAAAATATGGCTCAGGCCTCGAAATTGGGATATTTGGGATATTTTGAAAACTGCAGGGAGGTTTGGGATAAATGTGACCAAACGCCGCTTTCAGTACTTGGCATATGTTGGGTATAAAAAAGTCGCAATTTCAATCTGCGAATACGTGCAGAGAGCCAGAATTTGGCTCCAAAATATGGCTCAGGCCTCGAAATTGGGATATATTTGGGATATTTCGAAAACTGCAGGGGAGTTTGTGCAAAATGTGACTCACTGCCGCTTTCAGGACTTAGCATATGTTATGTATAAAAATTTGTAATATCAAACTGCGAATTCGTGCATAGAGCCAGAATTTGGCTCTAAAATATGGCTCAGGCCTCGAAATTGGGATATTTGGGATATTTTTAAAACTGCAGGGAGGTTTGGGATAAATGTGACCAAACGCCGCTTTCAGTACTTGGCATATGTTGGGTATAAAAAAGTCGCAATTTCAAACTGAGAATACGTGCATAGAGCTAGAATTTGGCTCCAAAATATGGCTCAGGCCTCGAAATTGGGTGTTTGGGATATTTTGAAAACTGCAATGGGGATTGGGACAAATGTGACCAAATGCCGCTTTCAGTACTTGGCATTTGTTGGGTTTAAAAAGTCGTAATTTAAAACTGCGAATACGTGCAGTGACCCTGAATTTGGCTCCAAAATATGGCTCAGGCCTCGAAATTGGGATATTTGGGATATTTTGAAAACTGCAGGGAGGTTTGGGGTAAATGTGACCAAACGCCGCTTTCAGTACTTGGCATATGTTGGGTATAAAAAAGTCGCAATTTCAATCTGCGAATACGTGCAGAGAGCCAGAATTTGGCTCCAAAATATGGCTCAGGCCCTGAAAATGGGATATATTTGGGATATTTAGAAAACTGCAGGGGAGTTTGTGCAAAATGTGACTCACTGCCGCTTTCAGTACGTAGCATATGTTGGGTATAAAAAAGTCGTTATTTAAAACTGCGAATACGTGCAGAGAGCCTGAATTTGGCTCCAAAATATGGTTCAGGCCTCGATATTGGGATGTTTGGGATATTTTGAAAACTGCAGGGAGGTTTGGGATAAATGTGACCAAACGCCGCTTTCAGTACTTGGCATATGTTAGGTATAAAAAAAGTCGCAATTTCAATCTGCGAATACGTGCAGAGCCAGAATTTGGCTCCAAAATATGGCTCAGGCCCCGAAATTGGGATATATTTGGGATATTTTGAAAACTGCAGGGGAGTTTGTGCAAAATGTGACCAAACGCCGCTTTCAGTATTTCGCATATGTTGGGTAAAAAAAAGTCGTAATTTCAAACTGCGAATACGTGCAGAGAGCAAGAATTTGGCTCCAAAATATGGCTCAGGGCCTCGAAATTGGGATATTTGGGATATTTTTAAAACTGCAGGGGAGTTTGTGCAAAATGTGACTCACCGCCGCTTACAGAACTTGGCATATGTTGGGTATAGTATGTCGTAATATCAAACTGCGAATACGTGTAGAGAGCCAGAATTTGGCTCCAAGATATGGCTAGGGCCTCGATATTGGGATGTTTGGGATATTTTGAAAACTGCAGGGGGGATTGGGACAAATGTGACCAAACGCAGCTTTAAGTACTTTGCATATGTTGGGTATAAAAAATTCGCAATTTCAAACTGTGAATACCTGCAGAGAGCCAGAATTTGGCTCCAAAATATGGCTCAGGCCTCGAAATTGGGATATTTGTGATATTTTGAAAACTGCAGGGGAGTTTGTTCAAAACGTGACTCACTGCCACTTTCAGGACTTGGCATTAGTTGGGTATAAAAAGTCATAATTTCAAACTGCGAATACGTGCAGAGAGCCTGAATTTGGCTCCAAAATATGGCTCAGGCCTCGAAATTGGGATGTTTGGGATATTTTGAAAACTGCAAGGGGGATTGGGACAAATGTGACAAAACGCCGCTTTCAGTACTTGGCATATGATGGGTATAAAAAGTCGTAATATTAACCTGCGAATACGTGGAGAGAGCAAGAATTTGGCTCCAAAATATGGCTCAGGCCTCGATATTTGATTGTTTGGGATATTTTGAAAACTGCAAGGGAGTTTGTACAAAATGTGACCAAACGAACCTTTCAGTACTTCGCATATGTTGGGTATAAAAAAGTCGCAATTTCAAACTGCGAATACGTGCAGAGAGCCAGAATTTGGCTCCAAAATATGGCTCAGGCCTAGAAATTGAGATATTTAGGATATTTCGAAAACTACAGGGGAATTTGTGCAAAATGTGACTCACCTCCGCTTTCAGGACTTGGCATATGTTGGGTATAAAAAGTCGCAATTTCAAACTGCGAATACGTGCATAGAGCTAGAATTTGGCTCCAAAATATAGCTCAGGCCTCGATATTGGGATGTTTGGGATATTTTGAAAACTGCAGGGGGATTGGGACAAATGTGACCAAACGCCGCTTTCAGTATTTGGTATATGTTGGGTATAAAAAGTCGTAATTTCAAACTGCGAATACGTGCAGAGAGCCTGAATTTGGCTCCAAAATATGGCTCAGGCCTCGATATTGGGATGTTTGGGATATTTTGAAAACTGCAGGGGGGATTGGGACAAATGTGACCAAACGCCGCTTTCAGTACTTGGTATATGTTGGGTATAAAAAGTCGTAATATCAAATTGCGAATACGTGCAGAGAGCAAGAATTTGGCTCCAAAATATGGCTATGGCCTCGATATTGGGATGTTTGGGATATTTTGAAAACTGCAGGAATGATTGGGTTAAATGTGACCAAACGCCGCTTTCAGTAATTAGCATATGTTGGGTATAAAAAATCGTAATTTAAAACTGTGAATACGTGCAGAGAGCCAGAATTTTGCTCCAAAACATGGCTCAGGCCTTGAAATTGGGATGTTTGGGATATTTTGAAAACTGCAAGGGGGATTTGGACAAATGTGACAAAACGCCACTCTCAGTACTTGGCATATGTTGGGTATAAAAATGTCGTAATTTCAAACTGCGAATACGTGCAGAGAGCCAGAATTTGGCTTCAAAAAACTGCTCAGGCCTCGAAATTGGGGTGTTTATGATATTTTGAAAATTGCAGGGGAGTTTGTGCAAAATGTGAACAAACGCCGCTTTCAGTATTTCGCATATGTTGGGTAAAAAAAAGTCGTAATTTCAAACTGCGAATACGTGAAGAGAGCCAGAATTTTCTCCAAAATATGGCTCAGGGCCTCGAAATTGGAATATTTTGAAAACTGCAGGGGAATTTGTGCAAAATGTGACTCACTGCTGCTTTCAAAACTTGGCATATGTTGGGTATAAAAAGTCGTAATTTCAATCTGCAAATACGTGCAGAAAGCCACAATTTGGATTCAAAATATGGCTCAGGCCTCGATATTGGGATATTTGGAATATTTTGAAAACTGCAGGGGAGTTTGTGCAAAATGTGACTCTGCCGCTTTCAGTTCTTGGCATATGTTGGGTATAAAAAGTCGTAATATCAAACTGCGAATACGTGCATAAAGCCAGAATTTGGCTCCAAAATATGGCTCAGGCCTCGAAATTGGGATGTTTCGGATATTTTGTAAACTGTAGGGAGGTTTCGGACAAATATGACCAAACGCCTCTTCAGTACTTGGCATATGTTGGGTATAAAAAGTCGTAATTTCAAACTGCGAATACGTGCAAAAAGCCAGAATTTGGCTCCAAAATATGGCTCAGGTCTCGAAATTGGATTGTTTCGGATATTTTGTAAATTGTAGGGAGGTTTGGGACAAATATGACCAAACGCCGCTTTCAGTACTTGGCATATGTTGGTATAAAAAGTCGTATTTCAAACTGCGAATACATGCAGAGAGCCTGAGATTGGCTCTAAAATATGTCTCCGGCCTCGAAATTGGGTTGTTTGGGACATTTTGAAAACTGCAGGGGAGTTTGAGCAAAATGTGACTCACTGCCGCTTTCAGTACTTGGCATATGTTGGGTATAATAAGTATGAATTTCAAACTGCGAATACGTGCAGAGAGCCAGAATTTGTGCTCCAAAATATGGGTCAGGCCTCGATATTGGGATGTTTGGGATATTTTGAAAACTGCAGGGGAATTTGTGCAAAATTTGACCCAACGCCGCTTTCAGTACTTCGCATATGTTGGGTAAAAAAAACTTGTAATTTTAAACTGCGAATACGTGCAGAGAGCCAGAATTTTGCTCCAAAATATGGCTCAGGCCTCGAAATTGGGATGTTTGATATATTTTGAAAACTGCAAGGGGGATTGGGACCAATGTGACAAAACGCCGCTTTCAGTACTTGGCATATGTTGGGTATAAAAAGTCATAATATCAAACAGCGAATACGTGGAGAGAGCCAGAATTTGGCTCCAAAATATGGCTCAGGCCTCGATATTGGGATGTTTGGGATATTTTGAAAACTGCAGGGGAGTTTGTACAAAATGTGACCAAACGCCGCTTTCAGTACTTCACATATGTTGGGTATAAAAAAGTCGTAATTTTAAACTGCGAATACGTGCAGAGAGCCAGAATTTGGCTCCAAAATATGGCTCAGGCCTCGAAATTGGGATGTTTGGGATATTTTGAAAACTGCAGGGGGGTTTGGGAGAAATATGACCAACTCCGCTTTCAGTACTGGGCATATGTTGGGTATAAAAAAGTCGCAATTTCAATCTGCGAATACGTGCAGAGAGCCAGAATTTGGCTCCAAAATATGGCTCAGGCCCTGAAATTGGGATATATTTGGGATATTTAGAAAACTGCAGGGGAGTTTGTGCAAAATGTGACTCACTGCCGCTTTCAGTACTTGGCATATGTTGGGTATAAAAAAGTCGTTATTTAAAACTGCGAATACGTGCAGAGAGCCTGAATTTGGCTCCAAAATATGGTTCAGGCCTCGATATTGGGATGTTTGGGATATTTTGAAAACTGCAAGGGGGATTGGGACAAATGTGACAAAACGCCGCTTTCAGTACTTGGCATATGTTGGGTATAAAAAAAGTCGTAATTTCAAACTACGAATACGTGCAGAGAGCAAGAATTTAGCTCCAAAATATGGCTAGGGCCTCGATATTGGGATGTTTGGGATATTTTGAAAACTGCAGGGGGGATTGGGACAAATGTGACCAAACGCCGCTTTCAGTACTTGGCATATGTTGGGTATAAAAAATTCGCAATTTCAAACTGCGAATACCTGCAGAGAGCCAGAATTTGGCTCCAAAATATGGCTCAGGCCTCGAAATTGGGATATTTGTGATATTTTGAAAACTACAGGGGAGTTTGTTCAAAACGTGACTCACTGCCACTTTCAGGACTTGGCATTAGTTGGGTATAAAAAGTCATAATTTCAAACTGCGAATACGTGCAGAGAGCCTGAATTTGGCTCCAAAATATGGCTCAGGCCTCGAAATTGGGATGTTTGGGATATTTTGAAAACTGCAAGGGGGATTGGGACAAATGTGACAAAACGCCGCTTTCAGTACTTGGCATATGTTGGGTATAAAAAGTCGTAATATTAACCTGCGAATACGTGGAGAGAGCCAGAATTTGGCTCAAAAATATGGCTCAGGCCTCGATATTTGATTGTTTGGGATATTTTGAAAACTGCAAGGGAGTTTGTACAAAATGTGACCAAACGAACCTTTCAGTACTTCGCATATGTTGGGTATAAAAAAGTCGCAATTTCAAACTGCGAATACGTGCAGAGAGCCAGAATTTGGCTCCAAAATATGGCTCAGGCCTGGAAATTGAGATATTTAGGATATTTCGAAAACTACAGGGGAATTTGTGCAAAATGTGACTCACCTCCGCTTTCAGGACTTGGCATATGTTGGGTATAAAAAGTCGCAATTTCAAACTGCGAATACGTGCATAGAGCTAGAATTTGGCTCCAAAATATGGCTCAGGCCTCGATATTGGGATGTTTGGGATATTTTGAAAACTGCAGGGGGGATTGGGACAAATGTGACCAAACGCCGCTTTCAGTACTTGGTATATGTTGGGTATAAAAAGTCGTAATTTCAAACTGCGAATACGTGCAGAGAGCCTGAATTTGGCTTCAAAATATGGCTCAGGCCTCGATATTGGGATGTTTGGGATATTTTGAAAACTGCAGGGGGGATTGGGACAAATGTGACCAAACGCCGCTTTCAGTACTTGGTATATGTTGGGTATAAAAAGTCGTAATATCAAATTGCGAATACGTGCAGAGAGCAAGAATTTGGCTCCAAAATATGGCTCAGGTCTCGAAATTGGGAAGTTTGGGATATTTTGAAAACTGCAGGGGAGTTTGTGCAAAATGTGACTCACTGCCGCTTTCAGTACTTGGCATATGTTGGGTATAATAAGTCATAATATCAAACTGTGAATACGTGCAGAGAGCCAGAATTTGGCTCCAAAATATGGCTCAGGCCTGGAAATTGGGATGTTTCGGATATTTTGTAAACTGTAGGGAGGTTTCGGACAAATATGACCAAACGCCGTTTTCAGTACATGGCATATGTTGGGTATAAAGAGACGTAATTTCAAACTGCGAATACGTGCAAAAAGCCTGAATTTGGCTCCAAAATATGGCTCCTGCCTCGAAATTGGGATGTTTGGGATATTTTGAAAACTGCAGGGGAGTTTGAGAAAAATGTGACTCACTGCCGCTTTCAGTACTTGGCATATGTTGGGTATAATAAGTCATAATTTCAAACTGTGAATACGTGCAGAGAGCCAGAATTTGTGCTCCAAAATATGGCTCAGGCCTCGATATTGGGATGTTTGGAATTTTTTGAAAACTGCAGGGGGGGATTGGGACAAATGTGACGAAACGCCGCTTTCAGTACTTGGCATATGTTGGGTATAAAAAGTCGTAATATCAAACTGCGAATACGTGCAGAGAGCCAAAATTTGGCTCCAAAATATGGTTCAGGCCTCGATATTGGGATGTTTCGGATATTTTGAAAACAGCAGGGGAGTTTCCGCAAAATGTGACCCAACGCTGCTTTCAGTACTTCCCATATGTTGGGTAAAAGAAAGTCGTAATTTTAAACTGCGAATACGTGCAGAGCGCCAGAATTTAGCTCTAAAATATGGCTCAGGCCTCGAAATTGGGATGTTGGGATATTTTGAAAACTGCAAGGGGGATTGGGACAAATGTGACCCAACGCCACTTTCAGTACTTGGCATATGTTGGGTATAAAAAGTCGTAATATCAAACTGCGAATACGTGGAGAGAGCCAGAATTTGGCTCCAAAATATAGCTCAGGCCTCGATATTGGGATGTTTGGGATATTTTGAAAACTGCAGGGGAGTTTGTACAAAATGTGACCAAACACTGCTTTCAGTACTTCGCATATGTTGGGTATAAAAAAGTCGTAATTTCAAACTGCGAATAAGTGCAAGGAGCCAGAATTTCGCTCCAAAATATGGCTCAGGTCTCCAAATTGGGAAGTTTGGAATATTTTGAAAACTGCAGGGGAGTTTGTTCCAAATGTGACTCACTGCCCCTTTCAGTACTTGGCATATGTTGGGTATAAAAAAGTCGTAATTTCAAACTGCGAATAAGTGCAGGGAGCCAGAATTTGGCTCCAAAATATGACTCAGACCTCGAAATTGGGATGTTTGGGATATTTTTAAAACTGCAGGGGGGTTTGGGACAAATATGACCAAACGCCGCTTTCAATACTTGGCATGTGTTGGGTAAAAAAAAGTCGCAATTTCAAACTGCGAATACGTGCAGAGAGCCAGAATTTGGCTCCAAAATATGGCTCAGTCCTCGAAATTGGGATATATTTGGGATATTTCGAAAACAGCTGGGGAGTTTGTGCAAAATGTGACTCACTGCCGCTTTCAGGACTTAGCATATGTTATGTATAAAAATTTGTAATATCAAACTGCGAATTCGTGCATAGAGCCAGAATTTGGCTCTAAAATATGGCTCAGGCCTCGAAATTGGGATATTTGGGATATTTTTAAAACTGCAGGGAGGTTTGGGATAAATGTGACCAAACGCCGCTTTCAGTACTTGGCATATGTTGGGTATAAAAAAGTCGCAATTTCAAACTGAGAATACGTGCATAGAGCTAGAATTTGGCTCCAAAATATGGCTCAGGCCTCGAAATTGGGTGTTTGGGATATTTTGAAAACTGCAATGGGGATTGGGACAAATGTGACCAAATGCCGCTTTCAGTACTTGGCATTTGTTGGGTATAAAAAGTCGTAATTTAAAACTGCGAATACGTGCAGTGACCCTGAATTTGGCTCCAAAATATGGCTCAGGCCTCGAAATTGGGATATTTGGGATATTTTGAAAACTGCAGGGAGGTTTGGGGTAAATGTGACCAAACGCCGCTTTCAGTACTTGGCATATGTTGGGTATAAAAAAAGTCGCAATTTCAATCTGCGAATACGTGCAGAGAGCCAGAATTTGGCTCCAAAATATGGCTCAGGCCCTGAAATTGGGATATATTTGGGATATTTAGAAAACTGCAGGGGAGTTTGTGCAAAATGTGACTCACTGCCGCTTTCAGTACGTAGCATATGTTGGGTATAAAAAAGTCGTTATTTAAAACTGCGAATACGTGCAGAGAGCCTGAATTTGGCTCCAAAATATGGTTCAGGCCTCGATATTGGGATGTTTGGGATATTTTGAAAACTGCAGGGAGGTTTGGGATAAATGTGACCAAACGCCGCTTTCAGTACTTGGCATATGTTAGGTATAAAAAAAAGTCGCAATTTCAATCTGCGAATACGTGCAGAGCCAGAATTTGGCTCCAAAATATGGCTCAGGCCCCGAAATTGGGATATATTTGGGATATTTTGAAAACTGCAGGGGAGTTTGTGCAAAATGTGACCAAACGCCGCTTTCAGTATTTCGCATATGTTGGGTAAAAAAAAGTCGTAATTTCAAACTGCGAATACGTGCAGAGAGCAAGAATTTGGCTCCAAAATATGGCTCAGGGCCTCGAAATTGGGATATTTGGGATATTTTTAAAACTGCAGGGGAGTTTGTGCAAAATGTGACTCACCGCCGCTTACAGAACTTGGCATATGTTGGGTATAGTATGTTGTAATATCAAACTGCGAATACGTGTAGAGAGCCAGAATTTGGCTCCAAGATATGGCTAGGGCCTCGATATTGGGATGTTTGGGATATTTTGAAAACTGCAGGGGGGATTGGGACAAATGTGACCAAACGCAGCTTTAAGTACTTTGCATATGTTGGGTATAAAAAATTCGCAATTTCAAACTGTGAATACCTGCAGAGAGCCAGAATTTGGCTCCAAAATATGGCTCAGGCCTCGAAATTGGGATATTTGTGATATTTTGAAAACTGCAGGGGAGTTTGTTCAAAACGTGACTCACTGCCACTTTCAGGACTTGGCATTAGTTGGGTATAAAAAGTCATAATTTCAAACTGCGAATACGTGCAGAGAGCCTGAATTTGGCTCCAAAATATGGCTCAGGCCTCGAAATTGGGATGTTTGGGATATTTTGAAAACTGCAAGGGGGATTGGGACAAATGTGACAAAACGCCGCTTTCAGTACTTGGCATATGATGGGTATAAAAAGTCGTAATATTAACCTGCGAATACGTGGAGAGAGCAAGAATTTGGCTCCAAAATATGGCTCAGGCCTCGATATTTGATTGTTTGGGATATTTTGAAAACTGCAAGGGAGTTTGTACAAAATGTGACCAAACGAACCTTTCAGTACTTCGCATATGTTGGGTATAAAAAAGTCGCAATTTCAAACTGCGAATACGTGCAGAGAGCCAGAATTTGGCTCCAAAATATGGCTCAGGCCTAGAAATTGAGATATTTAGGATATTTCGAAAACTACAGGGGAATTTGTGCAAAATGTGACTCACCTCCGCTTTCAGGACTTGGCATATGTTGGGTATAAAAAGTCGCAATTTCAAACTGCGAATACGTGCATAGAGCTAGAATTTGGCTCCAAAATATAGCTCAGGCCTCGATATTGGGATGTTTGGGATATTTTGAAAACTGCAGGGGGGATTGGGACAAATGTGACCAAACGCCGCTTTCAGTATTTGGTATATGTTGGGTATAAAAAGTCGTAATTTCAAACTGCGAATACGTGCAGAGAGCCTGAATTTGGCTCCAAAATATGGCTCAGGCCTCGATATTGGGATGTTTGGGATATTTTGAAAACTGCAGGGGGGATTGGGACAAATGTGACCAAACGCCGCTTTCAGTACTTGGTATATGTTGGGTATAAAAAGTCGTAATATCAAATTGCGAATACGTGCAGAGAGCAAGAATTTGGCTCCAAAATATGGCTATGGCCTCGATATTGGGATGTTTGGGATATTTTGAAAACTGCAGGAATGATTGGGTTAAATGTGACCAAACGCCGCTTTCAGTAATTAGCATATGTTGGGTATAAAAAATCGTAATTTAAAACTGCGAATACGTGCAGAGAGCCAGAATTTTGCTCCAAAACATGGCTCAGGCCTTGAAATTGGGATGTTTGGGATATTTTGAAAACTGCAAGGGGGATTTGGACAAATGTGACAAAACGCCACTCTCAGTACTTGGCATATGTTGGGTATAAAAATGTCGTAATTTCAAACTGCGAATACGTGCAGAGAGCCAGAATTTGGCTTCAAAAAACTGCTCAGGCCTCGAAATTGGGGTGTTTATGATATTTTGAAAATTGCAGGGGAGTTTGTGCAAAATGTGAACAAACGCCGCTTTCAGTATTTCGCATATGTTGGGTAAAAAAAAGTCGTAATTTCAAACTGCGAATACGTGAAGAGAGCCAGAATTTTCTCCAAAATATGGCTCAGGGCCTCGAAATTGGAATATTTTGAAAACTGCAGGGGAATTTGTGCAAAATGTGACTCACTGCTGCTTTCAAAACTTGGCATATGTTGGGTATAAAAAGTCGTAATTTCAATCTGCAAATACGTGCAGAAAGCCACAATTTGGATTCAAAATATGGCTCAGGCCTCGATATTGGGATATTTGGAATATTTTGAAAACTGCAGGGGAGTTTGTGCAAAATGTGACTCTGCCGCTTTCAGTTCTTGGCATATGTTGGGTATAAAAAGTCGTAATATCAAACTGCGAATACGTGCATAAAGCCAGAATTTGGCTCCAAAATATGGCTCAGGCCTCGAAATTGGGATGTTTCGGATATTTTGTAAACTGTAGGGAGGTTTCGGACAAATATGACCAAACGCCTCTTCAGTACTTGGCATATGTTGGGTATAAAAAGTCGTAATTTCAAACTGCGAATACGTGCAAAAAGCCAGAATTTGGCTCCAAAATATGGCTCAGGTCTCGAAATTGGATTGTTTCGGATATTTTGTAAATTGTAGGGAGGTTTGGGACAAATATGACCAAACGCCGCTTTCAGTACTTGGCATATGTTGGTATAAAAAGTCATATTTCAAACTGCGAATACGTGCAGAGAGCCTGAGATTTTCTCTAAAATATGTCTCCGGCATCGAAATTGGGTTGTTTGGGACATTTTGAAAACTGCAGGGGAGTTTGAGCAAAATGTGACTCACTGCCGCTTTCAGTACTTGGCATATGTTGGGTATAATAAGTCAGAATTTCAAACTGCGAATACGTGCAGAGAGCCAGAATTTGTGCTCCAAAATATGGGTCAGGCCTCGATATTGGGATGTTTGGGATATTTTGAAAACTGCAGGGGAATTTGTGCAAAATTTGACCCAACGCCGCTTTCAGTACTTCGCATATGTTGGGTAAAAAAAACTTGTAATTTTAAACTGCGAATACGTGCAGAGAGCCAGAATTTGGCTCCAAAATATGGCTCAGGCCTCGATATTGGGATGTTTGGGATATTTTGAAAACTGCAGGGAAGTTTGTACAAAATGTGACCAAACGTCGCTTTCAGTACTTCACATATGTTGGGTATAAAAAAGTCGTAATTTTAAACTGCGAATACGTGCAGAGAGCCAGAATTTGGCTCCAAAATATGGTTCAGGCCTCGAAATTGGGATGTTTGGGATATTTTGAAAACTGCAGGGGGGTTTGGGAGAAATATGACCAAACTCCGCTCTCAGTACTTGGCATATGTTCCTTATAAAAAGTCGTAATTTCAAACTGCGAATACATGCAGAAAGCCTGAATTTGGCTCCAAAATATGGCTCAGGCCTCGAAATTGGGATATTTGATATTTTGAAAACTGCAGGGAGGTTTGGGATAAATGTGACCAAACGCCGCTTTCAGTACTTGGCATATGTTGGGTATAAAAAAAGTCGCAATTTCAATCTGCGAATACGTGCAGAGAGCCAGAATTTGGCTCCAAAATATGGCTCAGGCCCTGAAATTGGGATATATTTGGGATATTTAGAAAACTGCAGGGGAGTTTGTGCAAAATGTGACTCACTGCCGCTTTCAGTACGTAGCATATGTTGGGTATAAAAAAGTCGTTATTTAAAACTGCGAATACGTGTAGAGAGCCTGAATTTGGCTCCAAAATATGGTTCAGGCCTCGATATTGGGATGTTTGGGATATTTTGAAAACTGCAGGGAGGTTTGGGATAAATGTGACCAAACGCCGCTTTCAGTACTTGGCATATGTTAGGTATAAAAAAAGTCGCAATTTCAATCTGCGAATACGTGCAGAGCCAGAATTTGGCTCCAAAATATGGCTCAGGCCCCGAAATTGGGATATATTTGGGATATTTTGAAACCTGCAGGGGAGTTTGTGCAAAATGTGACCAAACGCCACTTTCAGTATTTCGCATATGTTGGGTAAAAAAAAGTCGTAATTTCAAACTGCGAATACGTGCAGAGAGCAAGAATTTGGCTCCAAAATATGGCTCAGGCCTCGATATTTGATTGTTTGGGATATTTTGGAAACTGCAAGGGAGTTTGTACAAAATGTGACCAAACGAACCTTTCAGTACTTCGCATATGTTGGGTATAAAAAAGTCGCAATTTCAAACTGCGAATTCGTGCAGAGAGCCAGAATTTGGCTCCAAAATATGGCTCAGGCCTGGAAATTGAGATATTTAGGATATTTCGAAAACTACAGGGGAATTTGTGCAAAATGTGACTCACCTCCGCTTTCAGGACTTGGCATATGTTGGGTATAAAAAGTCGCAATTTCAAACTGCGAATACGTGCATAGAGCTAGAATTTGGCTCCAAAATATGGCTCAGGCCTCGATATTGGGATGTTTGGGATATTTTGAAAAGTGCAGGGGGATTGGGACAAATGTGACCAAACGCCGCTTTCAGTACTTGGTATATGTTGGGTATAAAAAGTCGTAACTTCAAACTGCGAATACGTGCAGAGAGCCTGAATTTGGCTCCAAAATATGGCTCAGGCCTCGATATTGGGATGTTTGGGATATTTTGAAAACTGCAGGGGGGATTGGGACAAATGTGACCAAACGCCGCTTTCAGTACTTGGTATATGTTGGGTATAAAAAGTCGTAATATCAAATTGCGAATACGTGCAGAGAGCAAGAATTTGGCTCCAAAATATGGCTATGGCCTCGATTTTGGGATGTTTGGGATATTTTGAAAACTGCAGGAATGATTGGGTTAAATGTGACCAAACGCCGCTTTCAGTAATTAGCATATGTTGGGTATAAAAAGTCGTAATTTAAAACTGCGAAAACGTGCAGAGAGCCAGAATTTGGCTCCAAAATATGGCTCAGGTCTCGAAATTGGGAAGTTTGGGATATTTTGAAAACTGCAGGGGAGTTTGTGCAAAATGTGACTCACTGCCATTTCAGTACTTGGCATATGTTGGGTATAAAAAGTCGTAATATCAAACTGCGAATAAGTGCATAAAGCCAGAATTTGGCTCCAAAATATGGCTCAGGCCTCGAAATTGGGATGTTTCGGATATTTTGTAAACTGTAGGGAGGTTTCGGACAAATATGACCAAACGCCGCTTTCAGTACATGGCATATGTTGGGTATAAAAAGACGTAATTTCAAACTGCGAATACGTGCAAAAAGCCTGAATTTGGCTCCAAAATATGGCTCCGGCCTCGAAATTGGGATGTTTGGGATATTTTGAAAACTGCAGGGGAGTTTGAGCAAAATGTGACTCACTGCCGCATTCAGTACTTGGCATATGTTGGGTATAATAAGTCATAATTTCAAACTGTGAATACGTGCAGAGAGCCAGAATTTGTGCTCCAAAATATGGCTCAGGCCTCGATATTGGGATGTTTGGGATATTTTGAAAACTGCAGGGGGGATTGGGACAAATGTGACCAAACGCCGCTTTCAGTACTTGGTATATGTTGGGTATAAAAAGTCGTAATTTCAAACTGCGAATACGTGCAGAGAGCCTGAATTTGGCTCCAAAATATGGCTCAGGCCTCGATATTGGGATGTTTGGGATATTTTGAAAACTGCAGGGGGGATTGGGACAAATGTGACCAAACGCCGCTTTCAGTACTTGGTATATGTTGGGTATAAAAAGTCGTAATTTCAAACTGCGAATACGTGCAGAGAGCAAGAATTTGGCTCCAAAATATGGCTATGGCCTCGATTTTGGGATGTTTGGGATATTTTGAAAACTGCAGGAATGATTGGGTTAAATGTGACCAAACGCCGCTTTCAGTACATGGCATATGTTGGGTATAAAAAGACGTAATTTCAAACTGCGAATACGTGCAAAAAGCCTGAATTTGGCTCCAAAATATGGCTCAGGCCTCGAAATTGGGATGTTTCGGATATTTTTAAAACTGCAGGGAGATTTGGGATAAATGTGACCAAACGCCGCTTTCAGTACTTGGCATATGTTGGGTATAAAAAAGTCGCAATTTCAAACTGAGAATACGTGCATAGAGCTAGAATTTGGCTCCAAAATATGGCTCAGGCCTCGAAATTGGGTGTTTGGGATATTTTGAAAACTACAGGGGGATTGGGACAAATGTGACCAAATGCCGCTTTCAGTACTTGGCATTTGTTGGGTATAAAAAGTCGTAACTTAAAACTGCGAATACGTGCAGAGAGCCTGAATTTGGCTCCAAAATATGGCTCAGGCCTCGATATTGGGATGTTTGGGATATTTTGAAAACTGCAGGGGGGATTGGGACAAATGTGACCAAATGCCGCTTTCAGTACTTGGCATTTGTTAGGTATAAAAAGTCGTAATATCAAACTGCGAATACGTGCAGAGAGCAAGAATTTGTCTCCAAAATATGGCTCAGGGCCTCGAAATTGGGATATTTGGGATATTTTTAAAACTGCAGGGGAGTTTGTGCAAAATGTGACTCACCGCCGCTTACAGGACTTGGCATATGTTGGGTATAATAAGTCGTAATATCAAACTGCGAATACGTGTAGAGAGCCAGAATTTGGCTCCAAAATATGGCTAAGGCCTCGATATTGGGATGTTTGGGATATTTTGAAAACTGCAGGGGGGATTGGGACAAATGTGACCAAACGCAGCTTTAAGTACTTTGCATATGTTGGGAATAAAAAAGTCGCAATTTTAAACTGTGAATACGTGCAGAGAGCCAGAATTTGGCTCCAAAATATTGCTCAGGCCTCGAAATTGGAATATTTGTGATATTTTGAAAACTGCAGGGGAGTTTGTTCAAAATTTGACTCACTGCCACTTTCAGGACTTGGCATTAGTTGGGTATAAAAATTCGTAATTTCAAACTGCGAATACGTGCAGAGAGCCTGAATTTGGCTCCAAAATATGGCTCAGGCCTCGAAATTGGGATGTTTGGGATATTTTGAAAACTGCAAGGGGGATTGGGACAAATGTGACAAAACGCCGCTTTCAGTACTTCGCATATGTTGGGTATAAAAAAGTCGTAATTTCAAACTGCGAATAAGTGCAGAGAGCCAGAATTTGGCTCCAAAATATGGCTCAGGCCTCGAAATTGGGATATTTGGATAATTTTGAAAACTGCAGGGGAGTTTGTGCAAAATGTGACTCACTGCCATTTCAGTACTTGGCATATGTTGGGTATAAAAAGTCGTAATATCAAACTGCGAATAAGTGCATAAAGCCAGAATTTGGCTCCAAAATATGGCTCAGGCCTCGAAATTGGGATGTTTCGGATATTTTGTAAACTGTAGGGAGGTTTCGGACAAATATGACCAAACGCCGCTTTCAGTACATGGCATATGTTGGGTATAAAAAGACGTAATTTCAAACTGCGAATACGTGCAAAAAGCCTGAATTTGGCTCCAAAATATGGCTCCGGCCTCGAAATTGGGATGTTTGGGATATTTTGAAAACTGCAGGGGAGTTTGAGCAAAATGTGACTCACTGCCGCATTCAGTACTTGGCATATGTTGGGTATAATAAGTCATAATTTCAAACTGTGAATACGTGCAGAGAGCCAGAATTTGTGCTCCAAAATATGGCTCAGGCCTCGATATTGGGATGTTTGGGATATTTTGAAAACTGCAGGGGGGATTGGGACAAATGTGACCAAACGCCGCTTTCAGTACTTGGTATATGTTGGGTATAAAAAGTCGTAATTTCAAACTGCGAATACGTGCAGAGAGCCTGAATTTGGCTCCAAAATATGGCTCAGGCCTCGATATTGGGATGTTTGGGATATTTTGAAAACTGCAGGGGGGATTGGGACAAATGTGACCAAACGCCGCTTTCAGTACTTGGTATATGTTGGGTATAAAAAGTCGTAATTTCAAACTGCGAATACGTGCAGAGAGCAAGAATTTGGCTCCAAAATATGGCTATGGCCTCGATTTTGGGATGTTTGGGATATTTTGAAAACTGCAGGAATGATTGGGTTAAATGTGACCAAACGCCGCTTTCAGTACATGGCATATGTTGGGTATAAAAAGACGTAATTTCAAACTGCGAATACGTGCAAAAAGCCTGAATTTGGCTCCAAAATATGGCTCAGGCCTCGAAATTGGGATGTTTCGGATATTTTTAAAACTGCAGGGAGATTTGGGATAAATGTGACCAAACGCCGCTTTCAGTACTTGGCATATGTTGGGTATAAAAAAGTCGCAATTTCAAACTGAGAATACGTGCATAGAGCTAGAATTTGGCTCCAAAATATGGCTCAGGCCTCGAAATTGGGTGTTTGGGATATTTTGAAAAACTACAGGGGGGATTGGGACAAATGTGACCAAATGCCGCTTTCAGTACTTGGCATTTGTTGGGTATAAAAAGTCGTAACTTAAAACTGCGAATACGTGCAGAGAGCCTGAATTTGGCTCCAAAATATGGCTCAGGCCTCGATATTGGGATGTTTGGGATATTTTGAAAACTGCAGGGGGGATTGGGACAAATGTGACCAAATGCCGCTTTCAGTACTTGGCATTTGTTAGGTATAAAAAGTCGTAATATCAAACTGCGAATACGTGCAGAGAGCAAGAATTTGTCTCCAAAATATGGCTCAGGGCCTCGAAATTGGGATATTTGGGATATTTTTAAAACTGCAGGGGAGTTTGTGCAAAATGTGACTCACCGCCGCTTACAGGACTTGGCATATGTTGGGTATAATAAGTCGTAATATCAAACTGCGAATACGTGTAGAGAGCCAGAATTTGGCTCCAAAATATGGCTAAGGCCTCGATATTGGGATGTTTGGGATATTTTGAAAACTGCAGGGGGGATTGGGACAAATGTGACCAAACGCAGCTTTAAGTACTTTGCATATGTTGGGAATAAAAAAGTCGCAATTTTAAACTGTGAATACGTGCAGAGAGCCAGAATTTGGCTCCAAAATATTGCTCAGCAGGGCCTCGAAATTGGAATATTTGTGATATTTTGAAAACTGCAGGGGAGTTTGTTCAAAATTTGACTCACTGCCACTTTCAGGACTTGGCATTAGTTGGGTATAAAAATTCGTAATTTCAAACTGCGAATACGTGCAGAGAGCCTGAATTTGGCTCCAAAATATGGCTCAGGCCTCGAAATTGGGATGTTTGGGATATTTTGAAAACTGCAAGGGGGATTGGGACAAATGTGACAAAACGCCGCTTTCAGTACTTCGCATATGTTGGGTATAAAAAAGTCGTAATTTCAAACTGCGAATAAGTGCAGAGAGCCAGAATTTGGCTCCAAAATATGGCTCAGGCCTCGAAATTGGGATATTTGGATAATTTTGAAAACTGCAGGGGGGATTGGGTTAAATGTGACCAAACGCCGCTTTCAGTACTTGGCATATGTTGGGTATAAAAAAGTCGTAATTTCAAACTGCGAATACGTGCATAGAGCCAGAATTTGGCTCAGGCCTCGAAATTTTGATGTTTGGGATATTTTGAAAACTGCAGGGGGGTTTGGGACAAATATGACCAAACGCCGCTTTCAGTACTTGGCATGTGTTGGGTATAAAAAAGTCGCAATTTCAAACTGCGAATACGTGCAGAGAGCCAGAATTTGGCTCCAAAATATGGCTCAGGCCTCGAAATTGGGATATATTGGGGATATTTCGAAAACAGCTGGGGAGTTTGTGCAAAATGTGACTCACTGCCACTTTCAGGACTCAGCATATGTTGGGTACAAAAAGTCGTAATATCAAACTGCGAATACGTGCATAGAGCCAGAATTTGGCTCCAAAATATGGCTCAGGCCTCGAAATTGGGATATTTGGGATATTTTGAAAACTGCAGGGAGGTTGGGATAAATGTGACCAAACGCCGCTTTCAGTACTTGGCATATGTTGGGGTATAAAAAAGTCGCAATTTCAATCTGCGAATACGTGCAGAGAGCCAGAATTTGGCTCCAAAATTATGGCTCAGGCCTCGAAATTAGGATATATTTGGGATATCTCGAAAACTGCAGGGGAGTTTGTGCAAAATGTTACTCACTGCCGCTTTCAGGACTTAGCATATGTTGGGTATAAAAATTCGTAATATCAACTGGGAATACGTGCATAGAGCCAGAATTTGGCTCTAAAATATGGCTCAGGCCTCGAAATTGGGATATTTGGGATATTTTTAAAACTGCAGGGAGGTTTGGGATAAATGTGACCAAACGCCGCTTTCAGCACTTGGCATATGTTGGGTATAAAAAAGTCGTAATATCAAACTGCGAATACGTGCATAGAGCCAGAATTTGGCTCTAAAATATGTCCTCAGGCCTCGAAATTGGGATATTTGGGATATTTTTAAAACTGCAGGGAGGTTTGGGATAAATGTGACCAAACGCCGCTTTCAGTACTTGGCATATGTTGGGTATAAAAAAGTCACAATTTCAAACTGCGAATACGTGCAGAGAGCCAGAATTTGGCTCCAAAATATGGCTCAGGCCTCGAAATTGGGATATTTGGGATATTTCGAAAACTACAGAGGAGTTTGTGCAAAATGTGACTCACCCCAGCTTTCAGGACTTGGCATATGTTGGGTATAAAAAGTCGTAATTTCAAACTGCGAATACGTGCATAGAGCTAGAATTTGGCTCCAAAATATGGCTCAGGCCTCGAAATTGGGTGTTTGGGATATTTTGAAAACTGCAGGGGGGATTGGGACAAATGTGACCAAACGCCGCTTTCAGTACTTGGCATATGTTGGGTATAAAAAGTCGTAAATTTAAAATTGCGAATACGTGCAGAGAGCCTGAATTTGGTTCCAAAATATGGCTCAGGCCCTCGATATTGGGATGTTTGGGATATTTTGAAAACTGCAGGGGGGATTGGGACAAATGTGACCAAATGCCGCTTTCAGTACTTGGCATATGTTGGGTATAAAAAGTCGTAATATCAAACTGTGAATACGTGCAGAGAGCCAGAATTTGCCTCCAAAATATGGCTCAGGCCTTGATATTGGGATGTTTGGGATATTTTGAAATTTGCAGGGGAGTTTGTGCAAAGTGTGACCAAACGCCACTTTCAGTATTTCGCATATGTTGGGTAAAAAAAAAGTCGTAATTTCAAACTGCGAATACGTGCAGAGAGCAAGAATTTGGCTCCAAAATATGGCTCAGGGCCTCGAAATTAGGATATTTGGGATATTTTTAAAACTGCAAGGGGAGTTTGTGCAAAATGTGACTCACCGCCGCTTAAAGGACTTGGCATATGTTGGGTATAAAAAGTCGTAATATTAAACTGCGAATACGTGTATAGAGCCAGAATTTGGCTCCAAAATATGGCTCAGGCCTCGAAATTGGGATATTTGGGATATTTCGAAAACTACAGAGGAGTTTGTGCAAAATGTGACTCACCCCAGCTTTCAGGACTTGGCATATGTTGGGTATAAAAAGTCGTAATTTCAAACTGCGAATACGTGCATAGAGCTAGAATTTGGCTCCAAAATATGGCTCAGGCCTCGAAATTGGGTGTTTGGGATATTTTGAAAACTGCAGGGTGAATTGGGACAAATGTGACCAAACGCCGCTTTCAGTACTTGGCATATGTTGGGTATAAAAAGTCGTAATTTAAAATTGCGAATACGTGCAGAGAGCCTGAATTTGGTTCCAAAATATGGCTCAGGCCTCGATATTGGGATGTTTGGGATATTTTGAAAACTGCAGGGGGGATTGGGACAAATGTGACCAAATGCCGCTTTCAGTACTTGGCATATGTTGGGTATAAAAAGTCGTAATATCAAACTGTGAATACGTGCAGAGAGCCAGAATTTGCCTCCAAAATATGGCTCAGGCCTCGATATTGGGATGTTTGGGATATTTTGAAATTTGCAGGGGAGTTTGTGCAAAGTGTGACCAAACGCCACTTTCAGTATTTCGCATATGTTGGGTAAAAAAAAAGTCGTAATTTCAAACTGCGAATACGTGCAGAGAGCAAGAATTTGGCTCCAAAATATGGCTCAGGGCCTCGAAATTAGGATATTTGGGATATTTTTAAAACTGCAGGGGAGTTTGTGCAAAAATGTGACTCACCGCCGCTTAAAGGACTTGGCATATGTTGGGTATAAAAAAGTCGTAATATCAAACTGCGAATACGTGTATAGAGCCAGAATTTGGCTCCAAAATATGGCTAAGGCCTCGATATTGGGATGTTTGGGATATTTTGAAAACTGCAGGTTTGATTGGGACAAATGTGACCAAACGCAGCTTTAAGTACTTTGCATATGTTGGGTATAAAAAAGTCGCAATTTCAAACTGTGAATACGTGCAGAGAGCGAGAATTTGGCTCCAAAATATTGCTCAGGCCTCGAAATTGGGATATTTGTGATATTTTGAAAACTGCAGGGTTGTTTGTTCAAAATGTGACTCACTGCCACTTTCAGGACTTGGCATTAGTTGGGTATAAAAAGTCGTAATTTCACACTGCGAATACGTGAAGAGAGCCTGAATTTGGCTCCAAAATATGGCTCAGGACTCGAAATTGGGATGTTTGGGATATTTTGAAAACTGCAAAGGGGATTGGGACAAATGTGACAAAACGCCGCTATCAGTTCTTGGCATATGTTGGGTATAAAAAGTCATAATATTAACCTGCGAATACGTGGAGAGAGCCAGAATTTGGCTCCAAAATATGGCTCAGGCCTCGATATTTGATTGTTTGGGATATTTTGAAAACTGTAGGGGGGATTTGGACAAATGTGACCAAACGCCGCTTTCAGTACTTGGTATAGTGTTGGGTATAAAAAGTCATAATATCAAACTGCGAAAACGTGCAGAGAGCCAGAATTTGGCTCCAAAATATATCTCAGTGCCTCGAAATTGGGATATTTGGGATATTTTGTAAACTGCAGGGGAGTTTGTGCAAAATGTGACTCTCTGCCGCTTTCAGGACTTGGCATATGTTGGGTATAAAAAGTCGTAATTTAAAACTGCGAAAACGTGCAGAGAGCCAGAATTTGGCTCCAAAATATGGCTCAGGTCTCGAAATTGGGAAGTTTGGGATATTTTGAAAACAGCAGGGGAGTTTGTGCAAAATGTGACTCACTGCCGCTTTCAGTACTTGGCATATGTTGGGAATAAAAAGTCGTAATATCAAACTGCGAATACGTGCAGAGAGCCAAAATTTGGCTCAAAATATGGCTCAGGCCTCGATATTGGGATGTTTTGGATATTTTGAAAACTGCAGGGGAGTTTGTTCAAAATGTGACCCAACGCCGCTTTCAGTACTTCGCATATGTTGGGTAAAAAAAAAGTCGTAATTTTAAACTGCGAATACGTGCAGAGAGGCAGAATTTGGCTCCAAAATATGGCTCAGGCCTTGAAATTGGGATGTTTGGGATATTTTGAAAACTGCAAAGGGATTTGGACAAATGTGACAAAACGCCGCTTTCAGTACTTGGCATATGTTGGGTATAAAAAGTCGTAATATCAAACTGCGAATACGTGGAGAGAGCCAGAATTTGGCTCCAAAATATGGCTCAGGCCTCGATATTGGGATGTTTGGGATATTTTGAAAACTGCAGAGGAGTTTGTGCAAAATGTGACTCACTGCCGTTTTCAGTACTTGGCATATGTTGGGTATAAAAAGTCGAAATTTCAACCTGCGAATACGTGCAGAGAGGCAGAATTTGGCTCCAAAATATGGCTCAGGCCTCGAAATTGGGATATTTGGGATATTTTGAAAACTGCAGGGAGGTTTGGGACAAATGTGACCAAATGCCGCTTTAAGTACTTTGCATATGTTGGGTATAAAAATGTCGTAATTTCAAACTGCGAATACGTGCAGAGAGCCAGAATTTGGATCCAAAATATTTCTCAGGCCTCGAAATTGGGGTGTTTATGATATTTTGAAAACTGCAGGGGAGTTTGTGCAAAATGTGAACAAACGCCTCTTTCAGTATTTCGCATATGTTGGGTAAAAAAAAAGTGTAATTTCAAACTGCGAATACGTGAAGAGAGCCAGAATTTGGCTCCAAAATATGGCTCAGGGCCTCGAAATTGGAATATTTTGAAAACTGCAGGGGAATTTGTGCAAAATGTGACTCACTGCCGCTTTCAAGATTTGGCATATGTTGGGTATAAAAAGTCGTAATATCAAACTGTGAATACGTGCAGAGAGCCAAAATTTGGATTCAAAATATGGCTCAGGCCTCGATATTGGTATATTTGGAATATTTTGAAAACTGCAGGGGAGTTTGTGCAAAATGTGACTCACTGCTGCATTCAGTACTTGGCATATGTTGGGTATAATGAGTCATAATTTCAAATTGCGAATACGTGCAGAGAGCCAGAATTTGTGCTCCAAAATATGGCTCAGGCCTCGAAATTGGGATGTTTCGGATATTTTGTAAACTGTAGGGAGGTTTCGGACAAATATGACCAAACGCCGCTTTCAGTACTTGGCATATGTTGGGTATAAAAAGACGTAATTTCAAACTGCGAATACGTGCAAAAAGCCTGAATTTGGCTCCAAAATATGGTTCCGTGCCTCGAAATTGGGATGTTTGGGATATTTTGAAAACTGCAGGGGAGTTTGAGCAAAATGTGACTCACTGCCGCTTTCAGTTCTTGGCATATGTTGGGTATAATAAGTCATAATTTCAAACTGCGAATACGTGCAGAGAGCCAGAATTTGTGCTCCAAAATATGGCTCAGGCCTCGAAATTGGGATGTTTCGGATATTTTGTAAACTGTAGGGAGGTTTCGGACAAATATGACCAAACGCCGCTTTCAGTACTTGGCATATGTTGGGTATAAAAAGACGTAATTTCAAACTGCGAATACGTGCAAAAAGCCTGAATTTGGCTCCAAAATATGGCTCCGGCCTCGAAATTGGGATGTTTGGGATATTTTGAAAACTGCAGGGGAGTTTGAGCAAAATGTGACTCACTGCCGCTTTCAGTTCTTGGCATATGTTGGGTATAAAAAGTCGTAATATCAAACTGTGAATACGTGCAGAGAGCCAAAATTTGGCTCCAAAATATGGCTCAGGCCTCGATATTGGGATGTTTCGGATATTTTGAAAACTGCAGGGGAGTTTGCGCAAAATGTGACCCAACGCTGCTTTCAGTACTTCGCATATGTTGGGTAAAAAAAAGTCGTAATTTTAAACTGCGAAAACGTGCAGAGAGCCAGAATTTAGCTCCAAAATATGGCTCAGGCCTCGAAATTGGGATGTTTAGGATATTTTGAAAACTGCAGGGGGGATTGGGACAAATGTGACCAAATGCCGCTTTCAGTACTTGGCATTTGTTGGGTATAAAAAGTCGTAACTTAAAACTGCGAATACGTGCAGAGAGCCTGAATTTGGCTCCAAAATATGGCTCAGGCCTCGATATTGGGATGTTTGGGATATTTTGAAAACTGCAGGGGGGATTGGGACAAATGTGACCAAATGCCGCTTTCAGTACTTGGCATTTGTTGGGTATAAAAAGTCGTAATATCAAACTGCGAATACGTGCAGAGAGCAAGAATTTGTCTCCAAAATATGGCTCAGGGCCTCGAAATTGGGATATTTGGATATTTTTAAAACTGCAGGGGAGTTTGTGCAAAATGTGACTCACCGCCGCTTACAGGACTTGGCATATGTTGGGTATAATAAGTCGTAATATCAAACTGCGAATACGTGTAGAGAGCCAGAATTTGGCTCCAAAATATGGCTAAGGCCTCGATATTGGGATGTTTGGGATATTTTGAAAACTGCAGGGGGGATTGGGACAAATGTGACCAAACGCAGCTTTAAGTACTTTGCATATGTTGGGAATAAAAAAGTCGCAATTTTAAACTGTGAATACGTGCAGAGAGCCAGAATTTGGCTCCAAAATATTGCTCAGGCCTCGAAATTGGAATATTTGTGATATTTTGAAAACTGCAGGGGAGTTTGTTCAAAATTTGACTCACTGCCACTTTCAGGACTTGGCATTAGTTGGGTATAAAAATTCGTAATTTCAAACTGCGAATACGTGCAGAGAGCCTGAATTTGGCTCCAAAATATGGCTCAGGCCTCGAAATTGGGATGTTTGGGATATTTTGAAAACTGCAAGGGGGATTGGGACAAATGTGACAAAACGCCGCTTTCAGTACTTTTCATATGTTGGGTATAAAAAGTCGTAATATTAACCTGCGAATACGTGGAGAGAGCCAGAATTTGGCTCCAAAATATGGCTCAGGCCTCGAAATTGGGATGTTTGGGATATTTTGAAAACTGCAAGGGGGATTGGGACAAATGTGACAAAACGCCGCTTTCAGTACTTCGCATATGTTGGGTATAAAAAAGTCGTAATTTCAAACTGCGAATAAGTGCAGAGAGCCAGAATTTGGCTCCAAAATATGGCTCAGGGCCTCGAAATTGGGATATTTGGATAATTTTGAAAACTGCAGGGGGGATTGAGTTAAATGTGACCAAACGCCGCTTTCAGTACTTAGCATATGTTGGGTATAAAAAAGTCGTAATTTCAAACTGCGAATACGTGCATAGAGCCAGAATTTGGCTCAGGCCTCGAAATTTTGATGTTTGGGATATTTTGAAAACTGCAGGGGGGTTTGGGACAAATATGACCAAACGCCGCTTTCAGTACTTGGCATGTGTTGGGTATAAAAAAGTCGCAATTTCAAACTGCGAATACGTGCAGAGAGCCAGAATTTGGCTCCAAAATATGGCTCAGGCCTCGAAATTGGGATATATTGGGGATATTTCGAAAACAGCTGGGGAGTTTGTGCAAAATGTGACTCACTGCCACTTTCAGGACTTAGCATATGTTGGGTACAAAAAGTCGTAATATCAAACTGCGAATACGTGCATAGAGCCAGAATTTGGCTCCAAAATATGGCTCAGGCCTCGAAATTGGGATATTTGGGATATTTTGAAAACTGCAGGGAGGTTTGGGATAAATGTGACCAAACGCCGCTTTCAGTACTTGGCATATGTTGGGTATAAAAAAGTCGCAATTTCAATCTGCGAATACGTGCAGAGAGCCAGAATTTGGCTCCAAAATATGGCTCAGGCCTCGAAATTAGGATATATTTGGGATATCTCGAAAACTGCAGGGGAGTTTGTGCAAAATGTTACTCACTGCCGCTTTCAGCACTTAGCATATGTTGGGTATAAAAATTTGTAATATCAAACTGCGAATACGTGCATAGAGCCAGAATTTGGCTCTAAAATATGGCTCAGGCCTCGAAATTGGGATATTTGGGATATTTTTAAAACTGCAGGGAGGTTTGGGATAAATGTGACCAAACGCCGCTTTCAGCACTTGGCATATGTTGGGTATAAAAAAGTCGTAATATCAAACTGCGAATACGTGCATAGAGCCAGAATTTGGCTCTAAAATATGTCTCAGGCCTCGAAATTGGGATATTTGGGATATTTTTAAAACTGCAGGGAGGTTTGGGATAAATGTGACCAAACGCCGCTTTCAGTACTTGGCATATGTTGGGTATAAAAAAGTCACAATTTCAAACTGCGAATACGTGCAGAGAGCCAGAATTTGGCTCCAAAATATGGCTCAGGCCTCGAAATTGGGATATTTGGGATATTTCGAAAACTACAGAGGAGTTTGTGCAAAATGTGACTCACCCCAGCTTTCAGGACTTGGCATATGTTGGGTATAAAAAGTCGTAATTTCAAACTGCGAATACGTGCATAGAGCTAGAATTTGGCTCCAAAATATGGCTCAGGCCTCGAAATTGGGTGTTTGGGATATTTTGAAAACTGCAGGGGGGATTGGGACAAATGTGTCCAAACGCCGCTTTCAGTACTTGGCATATGTTGGGTATAAAAAGTCGTAATTTAAAATTGCGAATACGTGCAGAGAGCCTGAATTTGGTTCCAAAATATGGCTCAGGCCTCGATATTGGGATGTTTGGGATATTTTGAAAACTGCAGGGGGGATTGGGACAAATGTGACCAAATGCCGCTTTCAGTACTTGGCATATGTTGGGTATAAAAAGTCGTAATATCAAACTACGAATACGTGCAGAGAGCCAGAATTTGCCTCCAAAATATGGCTCAGGCCTCGATATTGGGATGTTTGGGATATTTTGAAATTTGCAGGGGAGTTTGTGCAAAGTGTGACCAAACGCCACTTTCAGTATTTCGCATATGTTGGGTAAAAAAAAGTCGTAATTTCAAACTGCGAATACGTGCAGAGAGCAAGAATTTGGCTCCAAAATATGGCTCAGGGCCTCGAAATTAGGATATTTGGGATATTTTTAAAACTGCAGGGGAGTTTGTGCAAAATGTGACTCACCGCCGCTTAAAGGACTTGGCATATGTTGGGTATAAAAAGTCGTAATATCAAACTGCGAATACGTGTATAGAGCCAGAATTTGGCTCCAAAATATGGCTAAGGCCTCGATATTGGGATGCTTGGGATATTTTGAAAACTGCAGGTTTGATTGGGACAAATGTGACCAAACGCAGCTTTAAGTACTTTGCATATGTTGGGTATAAAAAAGTCGCAATTTCAAACTGTGAATACGTGCAGAGAGCGAGAATTTGGCTCCAAGTAAGTAAGTAAGTAATTATCAAAAGAAGGCACCAAACCGGGAAGGCTATGTAGCACCATCAAATACGCAAAATAATCAGAGGGCGCTAAATATCACCAAGGATGCCAATACGAGAACAAAAACGCATAAGGCGAACGATATCAAAAGTATCCGAGTCACCAAGAATTCTATCGAGGGACAGGTGACCGCGAGGGGCGGTCGGAAAGCAAGACATTCGCTCGTCCTGGAAGTCAGGACATTCAAGAAGGACATGCACGACCGTAAGAGGGACAATGCAACTAGGACAATAAGGAGCAGGGCGGTGCTCCATCAAGTGACCATGGGTTAAGCGAGTATGGCCAATACGCAACCTCGCCAGAGCTGTTTCCCACCGCCGGTTACGGTGGAAGGAGGACTGCCACGAGGAAACACAACATTTAAGAGTACGTAGCTTGTTACCAGTAACAGACAACCAAGAAGCCTGCCAACGGGTAAGGACTGAGGAATGGATAACCGGGTAAAAGTCGGAATACGGAATGCCCTTACGAGAGATGGGACAAGAGCGAACAGCTTCCTTGGCGGCAGCATCCGCACGCTCATTTAAAGACACACCAATATGGCTGGGAACCCAACAAAACTCAACCGACTTAAATTTACTATGAACGAGAAACAGCCAATGCTGGATCTCGACAACCACTGGATGAACTGGATTAAAGGACCCGAGAGCCATGAGGGCACTACGAGAGTCAACAACAACTACAAAGGAAGACTGACAACGAGAAAGTAGGAGACGAAGAGCATAGAGAATAGCATAAAGTTTCGCTGTAAAGATGCTAGTCTCCGGAGGCAAGCGACACATATAAGTGCGATCAGGAAAAACAACAGAGTAGCCAACACCGTCCGCTGACTTAGACCCATCGGTGAAGACAGAAACGGAGCGGGAGTGAGAAGAAAAGTGCTCGAGGAAAAGGCGTTTTAGAACCGTAGGAGGGGTAAAAGCTTTAGTGATACGGGTCAAGGAAGTACAAAACCGCGGAAGAGGGACCCTCCACGGGGGCAAAGAAGGAACAACACGAGGAGAAACATCAGAAATACGAACGGAAAGAGAATCCTGCAGGCGAGATAACCGGACAGAAAGAGGGAGGTGGTGAAGAGGAACAGGAACCGCAGGAGGGGGAAAAGTTAAAGCACGACAGAGGCGAGAGGAAGGATGTTGCAAGGACCGCGCAAGATAGCGAAGACAGTAGCGATCACGGCGGTCCTGGAGAGACAGGAAGCCAGTGTCAACATACAAGCTAAGGACGGGAGTCGAACGAAAGGCACCAGAACTGAGGCGCAACCCAGTATGGTGCAAAGCATCAAGACGGCGAAGAGTAGAAGGAGAAGCAGACGAGTAAGCAGGGCAACCATAATCGAGCTTAGACAGGACGAGAGAAGAATGTAAAGCAAGGAGAGTGCGCCTATCTGCCCCCCAAGAAGTATGGGACAAGACCCGAAGGAGGGTAAGGGCCTTAGAGCACTCAACACGGAGGTAAGAGATATGGGGAGACCAAGACAAACGAGTGTCAAGGAATAACCCCAAAAGCTTCGCGGAATCTTTGTATTCAAGGGGATGACCATAAAGTGACAAAGAGGGACGAAGAACAACCCGTTTCCGCGTAAATGTCATGGCACAAGTCTTAGAAGTAGAGAACTTGAAGCCATGATCAGTGGCCCAAGACGACACGGCATCAATTGCAAGTTGAAGCCGGCGTTGAAGGAGAGGCGAATCATCACCCTGACAACAAAGGGTAAGATCATCGACATAGAGAGCGGAGAAGACACCAGAAGGAAGAGAGGAAAGAAGACCATTGAGGGCAACCAGAAAAAGAGTAGTGCTCAGAACACTACCCTGGGGCACACCTTCATATTGCTGAAAAGAGGGAGAGAGAGCGGTACCAAGGCGCACCCGAAAGGAACGACGAGAAAGGAAGCTGCGGAGAAAGAGAGGGAGATGACCACGAAGGCCAAAAGAATGAAGTTGAGATAGGATATGATAACGCCAAGTGGTGTCGTAAGCCTTTTCCAGGTCAAAAAGGACGGCAACAACGGAGGTCTTCGCAGCAAAAGCAGTACGAATATAGACCTCCAAGTTCACCAGGACATCTGTCGTGCTGCGGCACTTGCGGAAACCAAATTGAGAAGGGGAGAGGAGGTGATGGTGTTCCAGGAACCACATCAGACGAACGTTAACCATACGTTCAAAAAGTTTGCAGACACAACTTGTGAGAGCAATAGGGCGAAAGTCCTTAGGGGAAGTACCCAGAGACCCCGGTTTGCGAACAGGGAGGACAACGGCATCGAGCCAGTCCTCAGGGACTGACGACGACTCCCAGATCCGATTATACAGACTCAGTAAATACTGAGACGTGCTCGGAGGGAGATGGCGAAGCATCTCATAATGAATACCATCGGAGCCCGCCGCCGTAGAACCGCAGAGGGCCAGAGCAGAACGAAGTTCAGAGAGGGAGAAGGGATCATTATAGGGAAGCTGAAGATGAGTGCAGAAATCTAAAGGACGAGACTCAAGGATAGGTTTACGAAGAAGGAAAGATTGGGGAAGATGAAGACCAGAGCTAACAGAAGAAAAGTGGGAACCCAGTTCGGAAGCGACCTGCAACGGGTCCGCCACAAGAGTATCATGGAGGTGAAGGACCGGTGAAACATCGGGAACGAACTTACCCGCTATCTTGCGGATACGCTTCCAGATCTGGGCCAGAGGGGTTTCGGACGTAATTGTTGAGACATAAGATGCCCAACATTCACGTTTAGCCGTACGGATGGCCCTACGGGCCACCGCACTCGCTTTCCGAAAGAAAAGAAAAGAATCGGTCGTCTGCCTACGGCGGTGCCTCTTCCAGGCTGCACGCTTACAGCGGACAGCCCGAGCACAGTCCGCATTCCACCAGGGAACGCACTTCCGTGGACCCCGAGAGGAAGAGCGAGGAATAGAGCGGAGGGCAGCGTTGAAGACAGTGTCATGAAAAAGGAGGAGAGCGCGAGAGAGAGGCAGAAGGGAGAGGTCAGAGAGAGCAGCACTGAGGGTAAATAGGGTCCAGTCTGCCTTAGCAAACTGCCACCTAGGGAAAGAGAGGGAAGGGCGAAAAGAGAAAAAGGAAACAAGGATGGGGAAATGATCACTTCCATGGAGGTCATCAAGAACCTGCCACGTGAAATCCAAGTAAAGAGAAGAAGAGCAGAGAGAAAGATCAAGACAAGAAAGGGCGCGAGTCCGAGAGTCCAAATGAGTGGGCTCACCAGAATTCAGAAGAGACAGGGAAGAAGATAGGAGAAACGGCTCAAGGAGGCGACCCCGGGTATTCGTCAGAACGTCACCCCAAAGAGAATGACGACAATTGAAGTCACCCAGCAGGAGCACAGGCTCCGGCAAGGAGTCTAGGAGGTGTTTCAAATCAGGAAGAGAGAGCGGGACACTCGGGGGGAGATAAATGGAACAAACTGTGTACCATTTCCCCACAAAGATACGAGCAGCAGAACAATGGAGAGGCGAAGGAAAAAGTAAAGGAACAAAGGGAACATCTGCACGAATCAAGAGAGCAGAAGAATTAGAAGCCCCAGCAATGGCTGGGGGGGGGGAGAGAAAGGAATAGCCACGAAAACGACCAGGACGAGCACCAAGCATTGGCTCCTGGAGACAGACACAAAGGGGCGAAAACCGCGAAATCAGAAGTTGGAGTTCGAGGAAATTGGCGTAATAACCTCGAACGTTCCATTGAAGAATGGACAACGACGGGAAGAGAAAGGACAAAAACAGAGAACAAGGAAGAAACAAAGGCGAAAGAGCAACAGAGCACGTTAAAGAATATCAGGGTCGGGATCAGGGTCAGCAAAGTCAGGGTTAGGGGGCATGGGTAAACTGAGCAAAGACGGAGGGAAGGAAACGGGAGAACAGATCAGAGGTGGGCGGGCGGGGTCCGGAGGAGGAGGAGGAAGAGGAGGAGACAACGGAGAGGAGCAGTCAAGGACAGCAGAAGGAAGAGGGGGAGTAGGAAGAGGGGGAGTAGAAAGAGGGGAGCGCACCCCAGCAAGAGCAGCAACCGAAAGGGAAGCAGGGGCCAAAGAAACCTCCATAGCAGGAACAGGGGGCGCAACCACTGAAACGGGAGGGGAAGGAGCAACAGAGCCAGAAGTAGGAGCTAAGGAAGAAAGCGAAGCCTTCTTACCCGCCGGGGAAGAGGAAGGAGAGGAGCCAGGCTTACGCTTCTGACTTAAAGAGACAGGTGTCCCAGCAACTACGTACCGGGCAACGGATTCCAGTGTCTCAACAGGAGAAGCCGAACGAGAGCACACACGACGGCCGTTAGGAGAGCGATGGACATCCGCCTGCACCGACAGGCGGCGGGGAGAGCCGATAGATGGAGGAAGAGGATGGGAAGGAGGATCGGAGGGGGACGAGGAAGAAGACACAGGAGACATGACAGACCGGGTCGAAAGAAGGGGAACCCCAGACAGAGGACCAGGAGGGGGACCCCTCGGGAAAGAACTCAAAGGAACAGAGGAGGGGGCAGTGGGCGTATCAGGGTCCAAGGCCCGGAAACGGTTGAGAGTCTGAGGAAGGGGGGAAGGACGAGGAGAGGAAGAGCGCAACACGCGAGCATAAGAGATGTTAGCATAAGGCGGGAGCCGGCGAACCTGGCGCCTCGCCTCAGGAAAAGACAAACGCTCCCGGTGCTTCAGGTTAAGGACGGCCGCCTCAAGCTTGTAATGGACACAGGCACGGGAGAACGTAGGATGGGCCTCACCGCAGTTGAGGCAGCGAGCTTGGGAAGAAGTGCACTCCGACTTAGAGTGACCTTCACTCCCACACAAAGGACAGAGAGAGACAGTCCCAGAGCAGCGGAGGGCACCATGCCCAAACCTCCAGCACTTATTACAAAGTCGAGGAGAAGGAATATACTCCTGGACAGAGCACCTAGCACCAGCAAGAATGACAGAGGATGGAAGGGTCCTACCATCAAAGGTGATCTTCACAACGCGAAGGGGTTGACGGCGACGACCACGAGGGGGACGAGTAAACGAGTCAACCTGGAGGACAGAATGGCCTTGGGCATCAAGGATATGCCGAATATCATCGTGGCAATCCTGCAGATTCCGAACACCGGTTGCAACATGGGGTGGGAGGAGAATAGTGCCAACACTGGAATTCATCTGAACGTTCTTGGAGACCCGAACAGGGATCTCGCCAAGGCAAGATAAGGCAGCCAAGCGGGAAGCCGCATCCTGAGAAGGAGCAGCAACGACACGTGTACCGAGACGAGTGGGGTTGAAAGTAACACACGCATCCACGGAATCTACAAGATGCCGATGGAGGGAGAAATCGTCAGGAGGCGCAGAATCAAGAGGGAGGAGATCAAAATATTTGGCCCATGAAGCAGGACCAAACAAGGCCTGATACGCATCAGCACGGGAAGGAATCGAGCGAGCGCGGTTGGGGCGCGAACGGCGTTGAGAACCCCTAGAGAGAGAGGGGTTAAAAGGCGCAGTAGTCACAACGAAAGACTTAGCCACACCAGGGGACGAAGTGGTCACCACCGGGGGCTGGAGGCTCGACCCAACCTCAGAGGAGGGAGGGGAGCTGGGGGAAGAAGTCAGGACGGTCAAAGGAGGAGCAAGGTCGGGGCCCAACGCAGCGGGAGCTACAGAGCCTGGTCTTCCAATACAGGCCGACTCGGGGGCTTGGTCGCCCACCCCACGAGCCTGAGAGGGTACAACGGAAACATTCAACGACATAGAGACGAAAAGTGACAAATTCATCCACGAATGTGCCCCCATACCCACCATGGAGCCACAATTAGAGGCAGGACACCCAACTTGAAGCTATCGCTGATCATGCCGGGGCCCCCTAGGGGTGCGTCGTGAGTATACGCCCCACAAACGCCACCTTAAGAACCGTCAGTCCGTCGAGATCGGGTTCAGCGACGAAAGGGGGATTGACAATAAAAGGTTCCCCTCGCTCGAGACGTCGGGTACTACAGTTCTACGGGTGCAAGAGTATGCCTCCTCAAGCACCCGGGCGTCAAAATAGAAGAAGTCCAAAGAAAGAATCCAAAACAAGCAAAAGGCCGGCAGGAAACGACAAGCAGATAGGAGAAGAGGGGGGAGAAAAACGAAACATAAGGAAAAGGAAAAGCGATCCGGCACAATTGGAGAAGACAGCAGCTGGAGTGCAAGGCCAGAAAAGGACAGAGGACTGCCCAACGGAGCATCACACTCCGGCAGCCGTCCACCAAGCCCCCTCACGACGCCAACGGGCCGGAAGGGGAGGGGGATTTGGCTCCAAAATATTGCTCAGGCCTCGAAATTGGGATATTTGTGATATTTTGAAAACTGCAGGGTTGTTTGTTCAAAATGTGACTCACTGCCACTTTCAGGACTTGGCATTAGTTGGGTATAAAAAGTCGTAATTTCACACTGCGAATACGTGCAGAGAGCCTGAATTTGGCTCCAAAATATGGCTCAGGACTCGAAATTGGGATGTTTGGGATATTTTGAAAACTGCAAAGGGGATTGGGACAAATGTGACAAAACGCCGCTTTCAGTTCTTGGCATATGTTGGGTATAAAAAGTCATAATATTAACCTGCGAATACGTGGAGAGAGCCAGAATTTGGCTCCAAAATATGGCTCAGGCCTCGATATTTGATTGTTTGGGATATTTTGAAAACTGTAGGGGGGATTGGGACAAATGTGACCAAACGCCGCTTTCAGTACTTGGTATATGTTGGGTATAAAAAGTCATAATATCAAACTGCGAAAACGTGCAGAGAGCCAGAATTTGGCTCCAAAATATATCTCAGGGCCTCGAAATTGGGATATTTGGGATATTTTGTAAACTGCAGGGGAGTTTGTGCAAAATGTGACTCTCTGCCGCTTTCAGGACTTGGCATATGTTGGGTATAAAAAGTCGTAATTTAAAACTGCGAAAACGTGCAGAGAGCCAAAATTTGGCTCCAAAATATGGCTCAGGCCTCGATATTGGGATGTTTCGGATATTTTGAAAACTGCAGGGGAGTTTGTTCAAAATGTGACCCAACGCCGCTTTCAGTACTTGGCATATGTTGGGTATAAAAAGTCGTAATTTAAAACTGCGAAAACGTGCAGAGAGCCAGAATTTGGCTCCAAAATATGGCTCAGGGCCTCGAAATTGGAATATTTTGAAAACTGCAGGGGAATTTGTGCAAAATGTGACTCACTGCCGCTTTCAAGATTTGGCATATGTTGGGTATAAAAAGTCGTAATATCAAACTGTGAATACGTGCAGAGAGCCAAAATTTGGATTCAGAATATGGCTCAGGCCTCGATATTGGTATATTTGGAATATTTTGAAAACTGCAGGGGAGTTTGTGCAAAATGTGACTCACTGCTGCATTCAGTACTTGGCATATGTTGGGTATAATGAGTCATAATTTCAAATTGCGAATACGTGCAGAGAGCCAGAATTTGTGCTCCAAAATATGGCTCAGGCCTCGAAATTGGGATGTTTCGGATATTTTGTAAACTGTAGGGAGGTTTCGGACAAATATGACCAAACGCCGCTTTCAGTACTTGGCATATGTTGGGTATAAAAAGACGTAATTTCAAACTGCGAATACGTGCAAAAAGCCTGAATTTGGCTCCAAAATATGGCTCCGGCCTCGAAATTGGGATGTTTGGGATATTTTGAAAACTGCAGGGGAGTTTGAGCAAAATGTGACTCACTGCCGCTTTCAGTTCTTGGCATATGTTGGGTATAATAAGTCATAATTTCAAACTGCGAATACGTGCAGAGAGCCAGAATTTGTGCTCCAAAATATGGCTCAGGCCTCGATATTGGGATGTTTGGGATTTTTTGAAAACTGCAGGAGGGGATTGGGACAAATGTGAGTCACTGCCGCTTTCAGTTCTTGGCATATGTTGGGTATAAAAAGTCGTAATATCAAACTGTGAATACGTGCAGAGAGCCAAAATTTGGCTCCAAAATATGGCTCAGGCCTCGATATTGGGATGTTTCGGATATTTTGAAAACTGCAGGGGAGTTTGCGCAAAATGTGACCCAACGCTGCTTTCAGTACTTCGCATATGTTGGGTAAAAAAAAGTCGTAATTTTAAACTGCGAAAACGTGCAGAGAGCCAGAATTTAGCTCCAAAATATGGCTCAGGCCTCGAAATTGGGATGTTTAGGATATTTTGAAAACTGCAAGGGGGATTGGGACAAATGTGACCAAACGCCACTTTCAGTACATGGCATATGTTGGGTATTAAAAGTCGTAATATCAAACTGCGAATACGTGGAGAGAGCCAGAATTTGGCTCCAAAATATGGCTCAGGCCTCGATATTTTGATGTTTGGGATATTTTGAAAACTGCAGGGGAGTTTGTACAAAATGTGCCCAAACACTGCTTTCAGTACTTCGCATTCGTTGGGTATAAAAAAGTCGTAATTTCAAACTGCGAATAAGTGCAGAGAGCCAGGATTTGGCTCCATAATATGGCTCAGGCCTCGAAATTGGGATGTTTGGGATATTTTTAAAACTGCAGGAGGGATTGGGACAAATTTGACCAAACGCCGCTTTCAGTACTTGGCATATGTTGGCTATAAAAAGTCGTAATATCAAACTGCGAATACGTTCAGAGAGCCAGAATTTGGTTCCAAAATATGGCTCAGGCCTCGATATTGGGATGTTTGGGATATTTTGAAAATTGCAGGGGGGATTGGGACAAATGTGACCAAACGCCGCTTTCAGTACTTGGCATATGTTGCGTATAAAAAGTCGTAATATCAAACTGCGAATACGTGCAGAGAGCCAGAATTTGGCTCCAAAATATATCTCAGGGCCTCGAAATTGAGATATTTGGGATATTTTGTAAACTGCAGGGGAGTTTGTGCCAAATTTGACAAACTACCGCTTTCAGGACTTGGCATATGTTGGGTATAAAAAGTCATAATTTAAAACTGCGAATACGGGCAGAGAGCCAGAATTTTGCTTCAAAACATGGCTCAGGCCTTGAAATTGGGATGTTTGGGATATTTTGAAAACTGCAAGGGGGATTTGGACAAATGTGACAAAACGCCGCTCTCAGTACTTGGCATATGTTGGGTATAAAAAGTCGTAATATCAAACTGCGAATACGTGGAGAGAGCCAGAATTTGTCTCCAAAATATGGCTCAGGCCTTGATATTGGGATGTTTGGGATATTTTGAAAACTGCAGGGAGGTTTGGGACAAATGTGACCAAATGCCGTTTAAGTACTTCGCATATGTTGGGTATAAAAATGTCGTAATTTCAAACTGCGAATACGGGCAGAGAGCCAGAATTTGGCTTCAAAATATTGCTCAGGCCTCGAAATTGGGGTGTTTATGATATTTTGAAAACTGCAGGGGAGTTTGTGCAAAATGTGAACAAACGCCGCTTTCAGTATTTCGCATATGTTGGGTAAAAAAAAGTCGTAATTTCAAACTGCGAATACGTGAAGAGAGCCAGAATTTGGCTCCAAAATATGGCTCAGGGCCTCGAAATTGGAATTTTTTGAAAACTGCAGGGGAATTTGTGCAAAATGTGACTCACTGCCGCTTTCAAAACTTGGCATATGTTGGGTATAAAAAGTCGTAATTTCAATCTGCAAATACGTGCAGAAAGCCACAATTTTGATTCAAAATATGGCTCAGGCCTCGATATTGGGATATTTGGAATATTTTGAAAACTGCAGGGGAGTTTGTGCAAAACGTGACTCACTGCCGCTTTCAAAACTTGGCATATGTTGGGTAAAAAAAAGTCGTAATTTCAAGCTGCGAATACGTGGAGAGAGCCAGAATTTGGCTCCAAAATATGGCTCAGGCCTTGATATTGGGATGTTTCGGATATTTTGTAAAATGTAGGGAGGTTTCCGACAAATATGACCAAACGCCTCTTCAGTACTTGGCATATGTTGAGTATAAAAAGTCGTATTTCAAACTGCGAATACGTGCAGAGAGCCTGAGATTGGCTCTAAAATATGTCTCCGGCCTCGAAATTGGGTTGTTTGGGATATTTTGAAAACTGCAGGGGAGTTTGAGCAAAATGTGACTCACTGCCGCTTTCAGTACTTGGCATATGTTGGGTATAATAAGTCAGAATTTCAAACTGCGAATACGTGCAGAGAGCCAGAATTTGTGCTACAAAATATGGGTCAGGCCTCGATATTGGGATGTTTGGGATATTTTGAAAACTGAAGGGGGGGATTGGGACAAATGTGACCCAACGCCGCTTTCAGTACTTGGCATATGTTGGGTATAAAAAGTCGTAATATCAAACTGCGAATACGAGCAGAGAGCCAAAATTTGGCTCCAAAATATTGCTCTGGCCTCGATATTGGGATGTTTCGGATATTTTGAAAACTGCAGGGCAATTTGTGCAAAATGTGACCCAACGCCGCTTTCAGTACTTCGCATATGTTGGGTAAAAAAAACTTGTAATTTTAAACTGCGAATACGTGCAGAGAGCCAGAATTTGGCTCCAAAATATGGCTCAGGCCTCGAAATTGGGATGTTTGATATATTTTGAAAACTGCAAGGGGGATTGGGACCAATGTGACAAAACGCCGCTTTCAGTACTTGGCATATGTTGGGTATAAAAAGTCATAATATCAAACTGCGAATACGTGGAGAGAGCCAGAATTTGGCTCCAAAATATGGCTCAGGCCTCGATATTGGGATATTTGGGATATTTTGAAAACTGCAGGGGAGTTTGTACAAAATGTGACCAAACGCCGCTTTCAGTACTTCACATATGTTGGGTATAAAAAAGTCGTAATTTTAAACTGCGAATACGTGCAGAGAGCCAGAATTTGGCTCCAAAATATGGCTCAGGCCTCGATATTGGGATGTTTGGGATATTTTGAAAACTGCAGGGGGGATTGGGTTAAATGTGACCAAACGCCGCTTTCAGTACTTAGCATATGTTGGGTATAAAAAATTCGTTATTTCAAACTGCGAATACGTGCAGAGAGCCAGAATTTGGCTCCAAAATATATCTCAGGGCCTCGAAATTAGGATATTGGGGATATTTTGTAAACTGCAGGGGAGTTTGTGCAAGGTGTGAATCACTGCCGCTTTCAGGACTTGGCATATGTTGGGTATAAAAAGTCGTAATTTAAAACTGCGAAAACGTTCAGAGAGCCAGAATTTTTCTCCAAAATATTGCTCAGGTCTCGAAATTGGGAAGTTTGGGATATTTTGAAAACTGCAGGGGAGTTTGTGCAAAATGTGACTCACTGCCGCTTTCAGTACTTGGCTATAAAAAGTCGTAATTGGGTATAAAAAGTCGTAATATCAAACTGCGAATACATGCAATGAGCCAGAATTTGGCTCCAAAATATGGCTCAGGCCTTGTTATTGGGATGTTTGGGATATTTTGAAAACTGCAGGGAGGTTTGGGACAAATGTGACCAAACGCCGCTTTCAGTACTTGGCTATAAAAAGTCGTAATTGGGTATAAAAAGACGTAATTTCAAACTGCGAATACGTGCAGAAAGCCAGAATTTGGCTCCAAAATATGGCTCATTCCTCGAAATTGGGATATTTTGAGTATTTTGAAAACTGGAGGGGAGTTTGTGCAAAATGCCGCTTTCAGTACTCAGCATATGTTGGGTATAAAAAGTCGTAATTTCAAAATGCGAATACGTGCATAGAGCCAGAATTTGGCTCAGGCCTCGAAATTGGGATGTTTGGGATATTTTGAAAACTGCACGAGGGTTTAAGACAAATATGACCAAACTCCGCTCTCAGTACTTGGCATATGTTCCTTATAAAAAGTCGTAATTTCAAACTGCGAATACGTGCAGAAAGCCTGAATTTGGCTCCAAAATATGGCTCAGGCCTCGAAATTGGGATATTTGGGATATTTTGAAAACTGCAGGGAGGTTTGGGATAAATATGACCAAACGCCGCTTTCAGTACTTGGCATATGTTGGGTATAAAAAAAGTCGCAATTTCAATCTGCGAATACGTGCAGAGAACCAGAATTTGGCTCCAAAATATGGCTCAGGCCCTGAAATTGGGATATATTTGGGATATTTCGAAAACTGCAGGGGAGTTTGTGCAAAATGTGACTCACTGCCGCTTTCAGTACTTAGCATATGTTGGGTATAAAAAAGTCGTTATTTAAAACTGCGAATACGTGCAGAGAGCCAGAATTTGGCTCCAAAATATGGCTCAGGCCCCGAAAATGGGATATATTTGGGATATTTTGAAAACTGCAGGGGAGTTTGTGCAAAATGTGACCAAACGCCGCTTTCAGTTTTTCGCATATGTTGGGTAAAAAAAAAGTCGTAATTTCAAACTGCGAATACGTGCAGAGAGCAAGAATTTGGCTCCAAAATATGGCTCAGGGCCTCGAAATTGGGATATTTGGGATATTTTTAAAACTGCAGGGGAGTTTGTGCAAAATGTGACTCGCCGCCGCTTACAGGACTTGGCATATGTTGGGTATAGTATGTCGTAATATCAAACTGCGAATACGTGTAGAGAGCCAGAATTTGGCTCCAAGATATGGCTAGGGCCTCGATATTGGGATGTTTGGGATATTTTGAAAACTGCAGGGGGGATTGGGACAAATGTGACCAAACGCAGCTTTAAGTACTTTGCATATGTTGGGTATAAAAAATTCGCAATTTCAAACTGTGAATACCTGCAGAGAGCCAGAATTTGGCTCCAAAATATGGCTCAGGCCTCGAAATTGGGATATTTGTGATATTTTGAAAACTGCAGGGGAGTTTGTTCAAAACGTGACTCACTGCCACTTTCAGGACTTGGCATTAGTTGGGTATAAAAAGTCATAATTTCAAACTGCGAATACGTGCAGAGAGCCTGAATTTGGCTCCAAAATATGGCTCAGGCCTCGAAATTGGGATGTTTGGGATATTTTGAAAACTGCAAGGGGGATTGGGACAAATGTGACAAAACGCCGCTTTCAGTACTTGGCATATGTTGGGTATAAAAAGTCGTGATATTAACCTGCGAATACGTGGAGAGAGCCAGAATTTGGCTCCAAAATATGGCTCAGGCCTTGATATTTGATTGTTTGGGATATTTTGAAAACTGCAAGGGAGTTTGTACAAAATGTGACCAAACGAACCTTTCAGTACTTCGCATATGTTGGGTATAAAAAAGTCGCAATTTCAAACTGCGAATACGTGCAGAGAGCCAGAATTTGGCTCCAAAATATGGCTCATACCTGGAAATTGAGATATTTAGGATATTTCGAAAACTACAGGGGAATTTGTGCAAAATGTGACTCACCTCCGCTTTCAGGACTTGGCATATGTTAGGTATAAAAAGTCGCAATTTCAAACGGCGAATACGTGCATAGAGTTAGAATTTGGCTCCAAAATATGGCTCAGGCCTCGATATTGGGATGTTTGGGATATTTTGAAAACTGCAGGGGGGATTGGGACAAATGTGACCAAACGCCGCTTTCAGTACTTGGTATATGTTGGGTATAAAAAGTCGTAATTTCAAACTGCGAATACGTGCAGAGAGCCTGAATTTGGCTCCAAAATATGGCTCAGGCCTCGATATTGGGATGTTTGGGATATTTTGAAAACTGCAGGGGGGATTGGGACAAATGTGACCAAACGCCGCTTTCAGTACTTGGCATATGTTGGGTATAAAAAAAGTCGCAATTTCAATCTGCGAATACGTGCAGAGAGCCAGAATTTGGCTCCAAAATATGGCTCAGGCCCCGAAATTGGGATATATTTGGGATATTTCGAAAACTGCAGGGGAGTTTGTGCAAAATGTGACTCACTGCCGCTTTCAGTACTTGGCATATGTTGGGTATAAAAAAGTCGTTATTTAAAACTGCGAATACGTGCAGAGAGCCAGAATTTGGCTCCAAAATTTGGCTCAGGCCCCGAAATTGGGATATATTTGGGATATTTTGAAAACTGCAGGGGAGTTTGTGCAAAATGTGACCAAACGCCGCTTTCAGTTTTTCGCATATGTTGGGTAAAAAAAAAGTCGTAATTTCAAACTGCGAATACGTGCAGAGAGCAAGAATTTGGCTCCAAAATATGGCTCAGGGCCTCGAAATTGGGATATTTGGGATATTTTTAAAACTGCAGGGGAGTTTGTGCAAAATGTGACTCACCGGCGCTTACAGGACTTGGCATATGTTGGGTATAGTATGTCGTAATATCAAACTGCGAATACGTGTAGAGAGCCAGAATTTGGCTCCAAGATATGGCTAGGGCCTCGATATTGGGATGTTTGGGATATTTTGAAAACTGCAGGGGGGATTGGGACAAATGTGACCAAACGCAGCTTTCAGTACTTGGTATATGTTGGGTATAAAAATTCGTAATATCAAATTGCGAATACGTGCAGAGAGCAAGAATTTGGCTACAAAATATGGCTATGGCCTCGATATTGGGATGTTTGGGATATTTTGAAAACTGCAGGAGGGATTGGGACAAATGTGACCAAACACTGCTTTCAGTAATTAGCATGTTGGGTATAAAAACGTCGTTATTTCAAACAGGGAAAACGTGCAGAGAGCAAGAATTTGGCTCCAAAATATATCTCAGGGCCTCAAAATTGGGATATTTGGGATATTTTGTAAACTGTAGGGAGGTTTGGGACAAATTTGACCAAACGCCGCTTTCAGTACTTGGCATATGTTGGGTATAAAAAGTCGTAATATCAAACTGCGAATACGTGCAGAGAGCCAAAATTTGGCTCCAAAATATTGCTCAGGCCTCAATATTGGGATGTTTTGGATATTTTGAAAACTGCAGGGGAATTTGTGCAAAATGTGACCCAACGCCGCTTTCAGTACTTGGCATAGGTTGGGTATAATAAGTCATAATTTCAAACTGTGAATACGTGCAGAGAGCCAGAATTTGTGCTCCAAAATATGGCTCAGGCCTCGATATTGGGATGTTTGGGATATTTTGAAAAATGCAGGGGGGGGATTGGGACAAATGTGACCAAACACTGCTTTCAGTACTTGGCATATGTTGGGTATAAAAAGTCGTAATATCAAACTGCGAATACGTGCAGAGAGCCAAAATTTGGCTCCAAAATATTGCTCAGGCCTCGATATTGGGATGTTTTGGATATTTTGAAAACTGCACGGGAATTTGTGCAAAATGTGACCCAACGCCGCTTTCAGTAATTCGCATATGTTGTTTAAAAAGAAGTCGTAATTTTAAACTGCGAATACGTGCAGAGAGCCAGGATTTGGCTCCAAAATATTGCTCAGGCCGCGAAATTGGGATGTTGGGATATTTTGAAAACTGCAGGGGGGATTGGGACAAATGTAACTAAACGCCGCTTTCAGTACTTGGCATATGTTGGGTATAAAAAGTCGTGTTATCAATCTGCGAATACGTGCAGAGAGCCAAAATTTGGCTCCAAAATATGGCTCCGGGATCGATATTGGGATGTTTGTGATATTCTAAAAACTGAAGGGGAGTTTGTGCAAAATGTGACAAAACGCCGCTTTCAGTACTTCGCATATGTTGGGTATAAAAAGTCGTAATATCAAACTGCGAATACGTGCAGAGAGCCAGAATTTGGCTCCAAAATATATCTCAGGGCCTCGAAATTGAGATATTTGGGATATTTTGTAAACTGCAGGGGAGTTTGTGCCAAATTTGACAAACTACCGCTTTCAGGACTTGGCATATGTTGGGTATAAAAATTCATAATTTAAAACTGCGAATACGTGCAGAGAGCCAGAATTTTGCTCCAAAACATGGCTCAGGCCTTGAAATTGGGATGTTTTGGATATTTTGAAAACTGCAAGGGGGATTTGGACAAATGTGACAAAACGCCGCTCTCAGTACTTGGCATATGTTGGGTATAAAAAGTCGTAATATCAAACTGCGAATACGTGGAGAGAGCCAGAATTTGGCTCCAAAATATGGCTCAGGCCTTGATATTGGGATGTTTGGGATATTTTGAAAACTGCAGGTGAGTTTGTGCAAAATGTGACTCAATGCAGTTTTCAGTACTTGGCATATGTTGGGTATAAAAAGTCGAAATTTCAAACTGCGAATACATGCAGAGAGCCAGAATTTGGCTCCAAAATATGGCTCAGGCCTCGAAATTGGGATATTTGGGATATTTTGAAAACTGCAGGGAGGTTTGGGACAAATGTGACCAGACGCCGCTTTCAGTACTTGGCATATGTTGGGTATAAAAAGTCGTAATTTAAAACTGCGAATACGTGCAGAGAGCCAGAATTTGGCTCCAAAATATGTCTCATGGCCTCGAAGTTGGGATATTTGGGATATTTTGTAAACTGCAGGGGAGTTTGTGCAAAATGTGACTCACTGCCGCTTTCAGGACTTGGCAAATGTTGGGTATAAAAAGTCGTAATTTAAAACTGCGAAAACGTGCAGAGAGCCCGAATTTGGCTCCAAAATATGGCTCAGGTCTCGAAATTGGGAAGTTTGGGATATTTTGAAAACTGCAGGGGAGTTTGTGCAAAATGTGACTCACTGACGCTTTCAGTACTTGGCATATGTTGGGTAAAAAAAGTCGTAATATCAAACTGCGAATACGTGCAGAGAGCCAGAATTTGGCTCCAACATATGGCTCAGGCCTCGATATTGGGATGTTTGGGATATTTTGAAAACTGCAGGGAGGTTTGGGACAAATGTGACCAAATGCCGCTTTAAGTACTTCGCATATGTTGGGTATAAAAATGTCGTATTTTCAAACTGCGAATACGAGCAGGGAGCCAGAATTTGGCTCCAAAATATTGCTCAGGCCTCGAAATTGGGGTGTTTATGATATTTTGAAAACTGCAGGGGAGTTTGTGCAAAATGTGAACAAACGCCGCTTTCAGTATTTCGCATATGTTGGGTAAAAAAAAGTCGTAATTTCAAACTGCGAATACGTGAAGAGAGCCAAAATTTGGCTCCAAAATATGGCTCAGGGCCTCGAAATTGGAATATTTTGAAAACTGCAGGGGAATTTGTGCAAAATGTGACTCACTGCCGCTTTCAAGACTTGGCATATGTTGGGTATAAAAGGTCGTAATTTCAATATGCAAATACGTGCAGAAAGCCAGAATTTGGATTCCAAATATGGCTCAGGCCTCGATATTGGGATATTTAGAATATTTTGAAAACTGCAGGGGAGTTTGTGCAAAATGTGACTCACTGCCGCTTTCAGTACTTGGCATATGTTGGGTATAAAAAGTCGTAATATCAAACTGCGAATACGTGCATAAAGCCAGAATTTGGCTCCAAAATATGGCTCTGGCCTCGAAATTGGGATGTTTCGGATATTTTGTAAACTGTAGGGAGGTTTCGGACAAATATGACCAAACGCCGCTTTCAGTACATGGCATATGTTGGGTATAAAAAGACGTAATTTCGAACTGCGAATACGTGCAAAAAGCCTGAATTTGGCTCCAAAATATGGCTCCGGCCTCGAAATTGGGATGTTTGGGATATTTTGAAAACTGCAGGGGGGGATTGGGACAAATGTGATGAAACGCCGCTTTCAGTACTTGGCATATGTTGGGTATATATAGTATATATAGTCGTAATAGTATAGTATAATATAATAGTCTATAGTATAATATAATAGTCTATAATAGTATAATATAATAGTATAGTATAATATATAGTATAGTATAATAGTCGTAATAGTATAGGGTATATATAGTCGTAATATCAAACTGCGAATACGTGCAGAGAGCCAAAATTTGGCTCCAAAATATGGCTCAGGCCTCGATATTGGGATGTTTCGGATATTTTGAAAACTGCATGGGAGTTTGCGCAAAATGTGACCCAACGCTGCTTTCAGTACTTCGCATATGTTGGGTAAAAAAAGTCGTAATTTTAAACTGCGAATACGTGCAGAGAGCCAGAATTTAGCTCCAAAATATGGCTCAGGCCTCGAAATTGGGATGTTTGGGATATTTTGAAAACTGCAAGGGGGATTGGGACAAATGTGACCAAACGCCACTTTCAGTACTTGGCATATGTTGGATATAAAAAGTCGTAATATCAAACTGCGAATACGTGGAGAGAGCCAGAATTTGGCTCCAAAATATGGCTCAGGCCTCGATTTTGAGATGTTTGGGATTTTTTGAAAACTGCAGTGAGGTTTGGGACAAATGTGACCAAACGCCGCCTTCATACCTTCGCATATGTTGGGTACAAAAAAGTCGTAATTTCAAACTGCGAATACGTGCAGCGAGCAAGAATTTGGCTCCCAAATATGGCTCAGGCCTCGAAATTGGAATGTTTTTGATATTTTGAACCCTGCTGGGGGTTTGGGACAAATATGACCCAACGCCGCTTTCAGTACTTGGCATATGTTGGGTATAAAAATTCGTAATTTCAAACTGCGAATACGTGCAGAGAGCCAGAATTTGGCTCCAAAATATATCTCACGCCTCGAAATTGGGATATTTGAGATATTTTTTAAACTACAGGGGAGTTTGTTGAAAATGTGACTAACTGCCGCTTTCAGTACTTGGCATATGTTGGGTATAAAAAGTCGTAATTTCAAACTGCGAATACGTGCAGAGAGCCAGAATTTGGCTCCAAATTATGGCTCAGGCCTCGAAATTGGGTTGTTTGGGATATTTTGAAAACTGCGGGGGGGGGTTTGGGACATATATGATATAACGCCGCTTTCATTACTTTGCATATGTTTCGTATAAAAAGTCGTAATTTCGAACTGCAAATACGTGCAGAGAGCCAGAATTTGGCTCCAAAATATGGTTCAGGCCTCGAAATTGAGATATTTGTAATATTTTGAAAACTGCAGGGAGGTTTGGGACAAATGTATCCAAACGCCGTTTTCAGTACTTGGAATATGTTGGGTATAAAAAAGTCGCAATTTCAAAATGCAAATACGTGCAAAAAGCCAGAATTTGGCTCCAAAATATGGCTCAGGCCTCGAAATTGGGATATTTGGAATATTTCGAAAATTGCAGGGGAGTTTGTGTAAAATGTAACTCACTGCCGCTTTCAGGACTTGGCATATGTTGGGTATAAAAATCGTAATATCAAACTGCAAATATGTGCATAGACCCAGAATTTGGCTTCAAAATATGGCTCAAGCCTCGAAATTGGGATGTTTGGGACATTTTTGAAAACTGCAGGGTAGTTTGTGCAAAATGTGACTCATTGCCGCTTTCAGTACTTGCCATTTGTTGGGTATAATAAGTCGTAATATCAAACTGCGAATACGTGCCGGGTGCCAGAATTTGGCTTTAAAATATGGCTCAGGCCTCGATATTGGAATGTTTGGGATATCTTGAAAACTGCAGGGGGGATTGGGTCAAATGTGACCAAACGCTGCTTTCAGTACTTGGCATATGTTGGGTATAAAAAAGTCGCAATTTCAAACTGCCAATACGTGCAGAGAGCCTAAATTTAGCTCCCAAATATGGCTCAGGCACCGAAATTGGGATGTTTGGGATTTTTTGAAAACTGCAGAGGGGATTGGGAGAAATGTGACCAAACGACGCGTACGCACTTGGCATATGTTGGGTATAAAAAATTCGCAATTTCAGACTGCGAATACGTGCAGTGAACCAGAATTTGGCTCCAAAATATGGCTCAGGCCTCGAAATTGGGATGTTTTGGATATTTTTAAAACTGCCGTGGAGTTTGGGACAAATATGACCTAACGCCGCTTTCATTACTTTGCATATGTTCCGTATAAAAAGTCGTAATTTCAAACTGCGAATACGTGCAAAGAGCCAGAACTTGGCTCCAAAATATGGCTCAGGCCTCGAAATTGGGATGTTTGGGATAATTTGAAAACTGTGGTGGGGTTTGGGACAAATCCCAGCAAACAATTTTAGGTTGCCACAACATATCTGGAAAGTATTTGAAAGTATTGGAAACGTTTGTTTTATCGTATCAGATACGATATTGTGTGTGGACTTAAATAGGTTTCCAAAACTTATAACCAAGACATATGTATCTAACACTAATTTGAGATGTTGTGGCAACTTTACACTCCTAACATGAGACATTCATAATCCATTCATATACCAATATGAATCTTTTATGAAAGGTTTGAGCCAATAATCTGAACCCTTTTCACATCTTTGTGTTTAAAGTTAATTTTCTTGAAATTAAATTATATTTTATATTATATTATTATTTTCAATTTAAATATTAAAACCAATTTAAGGGTAAAAAAAATGTAATAATTTATATTTCTTTTATTATTTACTAACAATTATAATTATTTACTAACGGAGAGAGGGGAGGCTGTACGGCGGAGAGTGGCGGCTGTGGCGGACAGTGGCGGCGGTGGCGGATAGTGGCGGCGGGCGGACAGTGGCGGCGGCGGTGGCGGATAGTGGCGGCGGGCGGACAGTGGCGGCGGCGGGTGGACAGTGGCGGCGGTGGCGGATAGTGGCGGCGGGCGGACAGTGGCGGCGGGCGGACAGTGGCGGCGGGCGGACAGTGGCGGCTGTGGCGGATAGTGGCGGCGGGCGGACCGTGGCGGCTTTGGCGGCGGTGGTGGACAGTGGCGGCGGGCGGACAGTGGCGGCGGCGGGCGGACAGTGGCGGCGGCGGGCGGACAGTGGCGGCGGCGGGCGGACAGTGGCGGCGGCGGGCGGACAGTGGCGGCGGCGGGCGGACAGTGGCGGCGGCGGGCGGACAGTGGCGGCGGCGGGCGGACAGTGGTGGCGGCGGGCGGACAGTGGTGGCGGTGGCAGACAGTGGTGGCGGTGGCAGACAGTGGTGGCGGTGGCGGACAGTGGCAGCGGGCGGACAGTGGCGGCGGGCGGACAGTGGCGGCGGTGGCGGATAGTGGCGGCGGGCGGACAGTGGCGGCGGGCGGACAGTGGCGGCGGTGGCGGATGGCGGCGGTGGCGGACAGTGGCGGCGGGCGGACAGTGGCGGCGGTGGCGGATAGTGGCGGCGGGCGGACAGGGCGGCGGCGGGCGGACAGGGCGGCGGCGGGCGGACGGCGGCGGCGGGCGGACAGTGGCGTTGGGCGGACAGTGGCGGCGGGAGGACAGTGGCGGCGGTGGCGGATAGTGGCGGCGGGCGGACAGTGGCGGCGGGCGGACAGTGGCGGCGGGCGGACAGTGGCGGCGGGCGGACAGTGGCGGCTGTGGCGGATAGTGGCGGCTGTGGCGGATAGTGGCGGCGGGCGGACCGTGGCGGCTTTGGCGGCGGGCGGACAGTGGCGGCGGCGGGCGGACAGTGGCGGCGGCGGCGGGCGGACAGTGGCGGCGGCGGGCGGACAGTGGCGGCGGCGGGCGGACAGTGGCGGCGGCGGGCGGACAGTGGTGGCGGTGGCAGACAGTGGTGGCGGTGGCAGACAGTGGTGGCGGTGGCGGACAGTGGCGGCGGGCGGACAGTGGCGGCGGGCGGACAGTGGCGGCGGTGGCGGCGGGCGGACAGTGGCGGCGGGCGGACAGTGGCGGCTGTGGCGGATAGTGGCGGCGGGCGGACCGTGGCGGCTTTGGCGGCGGTGGTGGACAATGGCGGCGGGCGGACAGTGGCGGCGGCGGGCGGACAGTGGAGGCGGCGGGCGGACAGTGGAGGCGGCGGGCGGACAGTGGAGGCGGCGGGCGGACAGTGGAGGCGGCGGGCGGACAGTGGAGGCGGCGGGCGGACAGTGGTGGCGGCGGGTGGACAGTGGTGGCGGCGGGCGGACAGTGGTGGCGGCGGGCGGACAGTGGTGGCGGCGGGCGGACAGTGGTGGCGGCGGGCGGACAGTGGTGGCGGCGGGCGGACAGTGGTGGCGGCGGGCGGACAGTGGTGGCGGCGGGCGGACAGTGGTGGCGGCGGGCGGACAGTGGTGGCGGCGGGCGGACAGTGGTGGCGGCGGGCGGACAGTGGTGGCGGCGGGCGGACAGTGGTGGCGGCGGGCGGACAGTGGTGGCGGCGGGCGGACAGTGGTGGCGGTGGCGGACAGTGACGGCGGTGGCGGCGGTGGCGGACAGTGGCGGCGGTGGCGGACAGTAGCGGCGGTGGCGGCTGTGTCTGGCGGTGGTGGCGGGCGGTGGCGGGTGGCGGCGTCTGTGATGTGTGGTGGCGGCTGGCGGTGGTGGGTGGTGGCGGTGGTGGTGGGTGGTGGTGGCGGCTGGTGGTGGTGTGTGGTGGCGGCGGTGGTGGTGGTGGGTGGTGGTGGCGGCGGTGGTGGTGGGTGGTGGTGGCGGCGGCGGCGGCGGTGGTGGTGGGTGGTGGTGGCTGTGGTGGGTGGTGGCGGCGGCGGCTGTGGTGGGTGGTGGCGGCGGTGATGGGTGGTGGTGGCGGCGGCGGCGGTGGTGGGTGGTGGTGGCGGCGGCGGTGATGGGTGGTGGCGGCGGTGGTGGTGGGTGGTGGTGGCGGCGGCGGCTGGTGTTGGTGGGTGGTGGGTGGTGGGTGGTGGCGGCGGGTGGCGGTGGTGGGTGGCGGTGGCTGGTGGCGGGTGGCGGCTGGTGGTGGGTGGTGGCGGGTGGCGGCTGGTGGTGGGTGGCGGCTGGTGGTGGGTGGCGGGTGGCGGCGGGTGGCGGCTGGTGGTGGGTGGCGGGTGGCGGCTGGTGGTGCGTGGCGGGTGGCGGCTGGTGGTGGGTGGCGGCTGGTGGTGGGTGGTGGCGGCGGGTGGTAAGTGGCGGCGGGTGGTAAGTGGCGGTGGTGGGTGGCGGTGGCTGGTGGCGGGTGGCGGGTGGTGGCGGGTGGTGGCGGGTGGTGGCGGGTGGCGGGTGGTGGCGGGTGGCGGTGGTGGGTGGCGGTGGCTGGTGGCGGGTGGTGGCTGGTGGTGGGTGGTGGCGGGTGGCGGCTGGTGGTGGGTGGCGGCTGGTGGTGGGTGGCGGGTGGCGGCGGCTGGTGGTGGGTGGTGGCAGGTGGCGGCTGGTGGTGGGTGGTGGCGGCGGCGGGTGGTGGCGGCGGGTGGAGAGTGGCGGTGGTGGGTGGCGGTGGCTGGTGGCGGGTGGCGGTGGCTGGTGGCTGGTGGCGGGTGGCGGTGGCTGGTGGCGGGTGGCGGTGGCTGGTGGCGGGTGGCGGCTGGTGGCGGGTGGTGGCGGGTTTCGGCTGGTGGTGGGTGGTGGCGGGTGGCGGTGGTGGGTGGCGGTGGCTGGTGGTGGGTGGTGGCGGGTGGCGGTGGTGGGTGGCGGTGGCGGGTGGTGGTGGGTGGTGGCGGGTGGCGGTGGGTGGCGGGTGGCGGCGGGTGGCGGCTGGTGGTGGGTGGCTGGTGGCGGCTGGTGGTGGGTGGCGGGTGGCGGCGGCTGGTGGTGGGTGGTGGCAGGTGGCGGCTGGTGGTGGGTGGTGGCGGCGGGTGGTGAGTAGCGGTGGTGGGTGGCGGTGGCTGGTGGCGGGTGGCGGCTGGTGGCGGGTGGTGGCGGGTTTCGGCTGGTGGTGGGTGGTGGCGGGTGGCGGTGGTGGGTGGCGGTGGCTGGTGGCGGGTGGCGGCTGGTGGTGGCGGGTGGCGGCTGGTGGTGGGTGGCGGGTGGCGGCGGGTGGCGGCTGGTGGTGGGTGGCGGGTGGCGGCAGGTGGCGGCTGGTGGTGGGTGGTGGCGGCGGGTGGTGAGTGGCGGTGGCTGGTGGCGGGTGGCGGGTGGTGGCGGGTGGTGGCGGGTGGCGGCTGGTGGTGGGTGGTGGCGGTGGTGGGTGGCGGTGGCGGGTGGCGGCTGGTGGTGGGTGGCGGCTGGTGGTGGGTGGCGGGTGGCGGCGGGTGGCGGGTGGCGGGTGGCGGCTGGTGGTGGGTGGCGGGTGGCGGCTGGTGGTGGGTGGTGGGTGGCGGGTGGCGGCTGGTGGTGGGTGGTGGCAGGTGGCGGCTGGTGGTGGGTGGTGGCGGCGGGTGGTGAGTGGCGGTGGTGGGTGGCGGCGGGTGGTGAGTGGCGGTGGTGGGTGGCGGTGGCGGGTGGCGGCTGGTGGCGGCTGGTGGCGGGTTTCGGCTGGTGGTGGGTGGTGGCGGGTGGCGGTGGTGGGTGGCGGTGGCTGGTGGCGGGTGGCGGTGGCTGGTGGCGGGTGGCGGTGGCTGGTGGCGGCTGGTGGTGGGTGGTGGCGGGTGGCGGCTGGTGGGTGGTGGGCTCTTACTCTCTGTCACTCTTACTCTCTGTCACTCTTACTCTGTCACTCTTACTCTCTGTCACTCTTACTCTGTCACTCTTACTCTCTGTCACTCTTACTCTCTGTCACTCTTACTCTCTGTCACTCTTACTCTCTGTCACTCTTACTCTCTGTCACTCTTACTCTCTGTCACTCTTACTCTCTGTCACTCTTACTCTCTGTCACTCTTACTCTCTGTCACTCTTACTCTCTGTCACTCTTACTCTCTGTCACTCTTACTCTCTGTCACTCTTACTCACTCTCAGTCACCCTTACCCATTCATACTCACTCTCTCACTCTTACTCTCATACTCTTACTCTCAATTACTCTTACTCTCAATTACTCTTACTCCCAATCACTCCTACTCCCAATCACTCCTACTCCCAATCACTCCTACTCTCATTCTTACTCTTACTCTCACTCTTACTCTTACTCCCAATCACTCTTACTCCCAATCACTCTTACTCCCAATCACTCTTACTCTCAATCACTCTTACTCTCATTCTTACTTGTACTCACTCTTACTCTCAATCACTCTTATTCTCATTCTTACTCCTACTCTCACTCTAACTCCTACTCCCAATCACTCTTACTCCCAATCACTCTTACTCTCAATCACTCTTACTCCTAATCACTCTTACTCTCAATCACTCTTACTCTCAATCACTCTTACTCTCACTAACTCTCAATCACTCTTACTCTCACTCTAACTCTCAATCACTCTTACTCTCATACTCACCCTTACTCTCAATCACTTTACTCTCACTCTTACTCATTCTGTCACCCTTACTGTCACTCTTACTCTGTCACTCTTACTCACTCTCAGTCACTCTTACTTATACTCACTCTTACTCACACTTACACACTCTCTGGCACTCTCTCTCACCTTCAGTCACTCTTACTCACTCTTACCCACTCTCACTCACTCTTACTCACTCTAGTTAATAAGAACACGCTAATATAAGACAACAAAACGTTTTCAGATTCTTTCTCACCACTTTCCAGCAACTTTTATAATTTATATAAATTATCTTAGGGAATAATACATAAATTATATATTTAAACATGATATTAGTGTTTAGTGGAATGCATAAGGAGTCAAATTGTGTTAAAAAGAGCGATTTTTAGAAAATTTGGAAAACTACTTTTTTCTGTTCATATTATAACTAAATGGATTTTAAAGGTTTCACTCAGCCAATATATATCATTCACAATTTATTAATGAATTTTACAAAAAAACACCATAAATTTTATATTTAAACGTGTAAAAACTATTTGTTTTACATTTGGAAGAAAATAATTGTAGAAAAACAATTTATAATTAAACCTTTGTGTTTGGATTTTTTGAGTAAAAGTTTCTCAAAGGCTCTCCTGCACCATTCTCAATGCAAATCATTCCCACACCTATGGGAAGAGATAGGCGAACGTTGTGTAGATGATTTGTGTTTGCTGGGATATGACCTAACGCCGCATTCATTACTTTGCATATGTTCCGTATAAAAAGTCGTAATTTCAAACTGCGAATACGTGCAGAGAGCCAGAACTTGGCTCCAAAATATGGCTCAGGCCTCGATATTGGGATGTTTGGAATATTTTGAAAACTGCAGGGGAGTTTGTGCAAAATGTGACTAACTGCCGCTTTCAGGACTTGGCATATGTTGGGTATAAAAAAAGGCGTAATTTCAAACTGTGAATATAAACAGAGAGCCAGAATTTGGCTCCAAAATATGGCTCAGGTCTCGAAATTGGGATGTTTGGGATATTTTCAAAACTGCAGGAGAGTTTGTGCAATATGTGACTCACTGCCGCTTTCAGTACGTGGCATATGTTGGGTATAAAAAATCGTAATATCAAACTGTGAATACGTGCATAGACCCAGAATTCTGCTCCAAAATATGGCTCAGGCCTCGAAATTGGGATATTTGGGATATTTTGAAAACTGCAGGGAGGTTAGGGACAAATGTAACCAAACGCCGCTTTCAGTACTTGGCATATGTTGGGTATAAAAAATTCGGAATTTCGAAATGCGAATACGTGCAGAAAGCCAAAATTTGGCTCCAAAATATGGATCAGGAATCGAATTTGGGATATTTGGGATATTTTGAAAATTGCAGGGGGGTTTGGGACAAGTATGACCAAACGCCGCTTTCAGTACCTGGCATATGTTGGGTATAAAAAGTCATAATTTAAAACTGCGAATACGTGCAGAGAGCAAGAATTAGGCTCCAAAATATAGCTCAGGCCTCGAAATTGGGATATTTGGGATATTTTTTAAACTACAGGGGAGCTTGTTGAAAATGTGACTAACTGCCACTATCAGTACTTGGCATATGTTGGGTATAAAAAATTCGCATTTTATTTACTGCGAATACGTACAGAGAGCTAGAATTTGGCACTAAAATATGGCTCAGGCCTCGAAATTGGGATATTTGGGATATTTTGAAAACTGCAGGGGAGTTGATGCAAAATGTGACTCACTGCCGCTTTCAGGACTTGGCATATGTTGGGTATAAAAAATCGTAATATCAAACTGTGAATACGTGCATAGACCCAGAATTCTGCTCCAAAATATGGCTCAGGCCTCGAAATTGGGATATTTGGGATATTTTGAAAACTGCAGGGAGGTTTGGGACAAATGTAACCAAACGCCGCTTTCAGTACTTGACATATGTTGAGTATAAAAAAGTCGTAATTACAAACTGCGAATACGTGCAATGAGCCAAAATTTGGCTCCAAAATATTGCTCAGGCCTCGAAATTGGGATGTTTGGGATATTTTTTAAACTACCGGGGAGTTTGTTGAAAATGTGACTAACTGCCACTACCAGTACTTGACATATGTTGGGTATAAAAAGACGTAATTTCAAACTGTGAATACGTGCAGAGACCCAGAATTTGGCTCCAAAAAAAGGCTCAGGCCTCGAAATTGGGATATTTAGGATATTTCGAAAACTGCAGGGAGGTTTGGGACAAATGTGACCAAACGCCGCTTTCATTACTTTATATATGTTTCATATAAAATTCATAACTTCAAACTACGAATACGTGCAGAGTGCCAGAATTTGGCTCCAAAATATGGCTCAGGCCTCGATATTGGGATGTTTGGGATATTTTGAAATCTGCAGGGAGGTTTGGGACAAATGTGACCAAATGCCGCTTTCAGTACTTGGCATATGTTAGGTATAAAAAGTCGTAATTTCAAACGGCGAAAAGGTGCAGAGAGCCTAAATTTGGCTCCAAAATATGGCTTAGGACTCGAAATTGGGATGTTTGGGATATTTTGAAAACTGCAGGGGAGATTGGGACAAATGTGTCCAAACGCCGCTCTCAGTACTTGGCATATGTTTCGTATAAAAAGTCGTAATTTCAAACTGCGAATACGTGCAGAGAGCCAGAATTTGGCTCCAAAATATGGCTTAGGCCTCGATATTGAGATGTTTGGGATATTTTGAAAACTGCAGGGGAGTTGATGCAAAATGTGACTCACTGCCGCTTTCAGGACTTGGCATATGTTGGGTATAAAAAGTCTTAATATCAAAATGCGAATACGTGCATAGAGCCAGAATTTGGCTCCAAAATATGGTTCAGGCCTCGAAATTGGGATATTTGAGATATTTTGAAAACTGCAGGGAGGTTTGGGACAAATGTAACCAAACGCCGTTTTCAGTACTTGGAATATGTTTGGTATAAAAAAAGTCGTAATATCAAACTGCGAATACGTGCATAGACCCAGAATTTGGCTTCAAAATATGGCTCAAGCCTCGAAATTGGGATGTTTGGGACAATTTGAAAACTGCAGGGTAGTGTGTGCAAAATGTGACTCATTGCCGCTTTCAGTACTTGGCATTTGTTGGGTATAATAAGTCGTAATATCAAACTGCGAATACGTGCCGGGTGCCAGAATTTGGCTTTAAAATATGGCTCAGGCCTCGATATTGGAATGTTTGGGATATCTTGAAAACTGCATGGGGGATTGGGTCAAATGTGACCAAACGCTGCTTTCAGTACTTGGCATATGTTGGGTATAAAAAAGTCGCAATTTCAAACTGCGAATACGTGCAGAGAGCCTAAATTTAGCTCCCAAATATGGCTCAGGCACCGAAATTGGGATGTTTGGGATTTTTTGAAAACTGCAGAGGGGATTGGGAGAAATGTGACCAAACGACGCTTATGCACTTGGCATATGCTGGGTATAAAAAATTCGCAATTTCAGACTGCGAATACGTGCAGTGAACCAGAATTTGGCTCCAAAATATGGCTCAGGCCTCGAAATTGGGATGTTTTGGATATTTTTAAAACTGCGGTGGAGTTTGGGACAAATATGACCTAACGCCGCTTTCATTACTTTGCATATGTTCCGTATAAAAAGTCGTAATTTCAAACTGCGAATACGTGCAAAGAGCCAGAACTTGGCTCCAAAATATGGCTCAGGCCTCGAAATTGGGATGTTTGGGATAATTTGAAAACTGTGGTGGGGTTTGGGACAAATATGACCTAACGCCGCATTCATTACTTTGCATATGTTCCGTATAAAAAGTCGTAATTTCAAACTGCGAATACATGCAGAGAGCCAGAATTTGGCTCCAAAATATGGCTCAGGTCTCGAAATTGGGATGTTTGGGATATTTTCAAAACTGCAGGAGAGTTTGTGCAAAATGTGACTCACTGCCGCTTTCAGTACTTGGCATATGTTGGGTATAAAAAATCGTAATATCAAACTGTGAATACGTGCATAGACCCAGAATTCTGCTCCAAAATATGGCTCAGGCCTCGAATTTGGGATATTTGGGATATTTTCAAAACTGCAGGAGAGTTTGTGCAAAATGTGACTCGCTGCCGCTTTCAGTACTTGGCATATGTTGGGTATAAAAAATCGTAATATCAAACTGTGAATACGTGCATAGACCCAGAATTCTGCTCCAAAATATGGCTCAGGCCTCGAATTTGGGATATTTGGGATATTTTGAAAACTGCAGGGAGGTTTGGGACAAATGTAACCAAACGCCGCTTTCAGTACTTGGCATATGTTAGGTATAAAAGGTCGAATTTTCAAACGGCGAAAAGGTGCAGAGAGCCTAAATTTGGCTCCAAAATATGGCTTAGGACTCGAAATTGGGATGTTTGGGATATTTTGAAAACTGCAGGGGAGATTGGGACAAATGTGTCCAAACGCCGCTTTCAGTACTTGGCATATGTTTCGTATAAAAAGTCGTAATTTCAAATTGTGAATACGTGCAGAGAGCCAAAATATGGCTCAGGCCTCGATATTGAGATGTTTGGGATATTTTGAAAACTGCAGGGGAGTTGATGCAAAATGTGACTCACTGCCGCTTTCAGGACTTGGCATATGTTGGGTATAAAAAAGTCGTAATTACAAACTGCGAATACGTGCAGAGAGCCAGAATTTGGCTCCAAAATATTGCTCAGGCCTCGAAATTGGGATGTTTGGGATATTTTTTAAACTACAGGGGAGTTTTTTTGAAAATGTGAATAAATGCCGCTTTCAGTACTTGGCATATGTTGGGTATAAAAAGTCGTAATATAAAACTGCGAATACGTGCAGAGAGCCAGAATTTGGCTCCAAAATATGGCTCAGGCCTCGATATTGAGATGTTTGGGATATTTTGAAAACTGCAGTGAGGTTTGGAACAAATGTGACCAAAAGCCACATTCAGTACTTCGCATATGTTGGGTATAAAAAAGTCGTAATTTCAAACTGCGAATACGTGCAGCGAGCAAGAATTTGGCTCCCAAATATGGCTCAGGCCTCGAAATTGGAATGTTTGGGATATTTTGAACACTGCGAGGGGTTTGGGACAAATATGACCAAACGCCGCTTTCAGTACTTGGCATATGTTGGGTATAAAAATTCGTAATTTAAAACTGCGAATACGTGCAGAGAGCCAGAATTTGGCTCCAAAATATGGCTCAGGCCTCGAAATTGGGATATTTGGCATATTTCGAAAACTGCAGGGGAGTTTGTGTAAAATGTGACTAACTGCCGCTTTCAGTATTTTGCATATGTTGGGTATAAAAAGTCGTAATTGCAAACTGAGAATACATGTAGAGAGCCTGAATTTGGCTCCAAAATATGACTCAGGCCTCGAAATTGGGATGTTTTGGATATTTTTAAAACTACGGTGGAGTTTGGGACAAATATGACCTAACGCCGCTTTCATTACTTTGCATATGTTCCGTATAAAAAATCGTAATTTCAAAAAGCGAATACGTGCAAAGAGCCAGAATTTGGCTCCAAAGTATGGCTCAGGCCTCGATATTGAGATGTTTAGGATATTTTGAAAACTGCAGTGAGGTTTGGGACAAATGTGACCAAACGCCGCCTTCAGTACTTGGCATATGTTGGGTATAAAAATTCGTAATTTCAAACTGCGAATACGTGCAGAGAGCCAGAATTTGGCTCCAAAATATAGCTCAGGCCTCGAAATTGGGATATTTGGGATATTTTTTAAACTATAGGGGAGTTTGTTGAAAATGTGACTAACTGCCACTTTCAGTACTAGGCATATGTTGGGTATAAAAATTCGTAATTTCAAATTGTGAATACGTGCAGAGAGCCAGAATTTGGCTCCAAAATATGGCTCAGGCCTCGATATTGAGATGTTTGGGATATTTTGAAAACTGCAGGGGAGTTGATGCAAAATGTGACTCACTGCCGCTTTCAGGACTTGGCATATGTTGGGTATAAAAAAGTCGTAATTACAAACTGCGAATACGTGCAGAGAGCCAGAATTTGGCTCCAAAATATTGCTCAGGCCTCGAAATTGGGATGTTTGGGATATTTTTTAAACTACAGGGGAGTTTGTTGAAAATGTGACTAAATGCCGCTTTCAGTACTTGGCATATGTTGGGTATAAAAAGTCGTAATTTAAAACTGCGAATACGTGCAGAGAGCCAGAATTTGGCTCCAAAATATGGCTCAGGCCTCGGTATTGAGATGTTTGGGATATTTTAAAAACTGCAGTGAGGTTTGGAACAAATGTGACCAAAAGCCGCATTCAGTACTTCGCATATGTTGGGTATAAAAAAGTCGTAATTTCAAACTGCGAATACGTGCAGCGAGCAAGAATTTGGCTCCCAAATATGGCTCAGGCCTCGAAATTGGAATGTTTGGGATATTTTGAACACTGCGAGGGGTTTGGGACAAATATGACCAAACGCCGCTTTCAGTACTTGGCATATGTTGGGTATAAAAATTCGTAATTTAAAACTGCGAATACGTGCAGAGAGCCAGAATTTGGCTCCAAAATATGGCTCAGTCCTCGAAATTGGGATATTTGGGATATTTTGAAAACTGCAGGGAGGTTTGGGACAAATGTAACCAAACGCCGCTTTCAGTACTTGATATATGTTGGGTATAAAAAAGTCGTAATTACAAACTGCGAATACGTGCAATGAGCCAAAATTTGGCTCCAAAATATTGCTCAGGCCTCGAAATTGGGATGTTTGGGATATTTTTTAAACTACCGGGGAGTTTGTTGAAAATGTGACTAACTGCCACTATCAGTACTTGGCATATGTTGGGTATAAAAAGACGTAATTTCAAACTGTGAATACGTGCAGAGACCCAGAATTTGGCTCCAAAAAAAGGCTCAGGCCTCGAAATTGGGATATTTAGGATATTTCGAAAACTGCTGGGAGGTTTGGGACAAATGTGACCAAACGCCGCTTTCATTACTTTATATATGTTTCGTATAAAATTCGTAACTTCAAACTACGAATACGTGCAGAGTGCCAGAATTTGGCTCCAAAATATGGCTCAGGCCTCGATATTGGAATGTTTGGGATATTTTGAAAACTGCAGGGAGGTTTGGGACAAATGTGACCAAATGCCGCTTTCAGTACTTGGCATATGTTTCGTATAAAATTCGTAATTTCAAACTGCGAATACGTGCAGAGAGCCAGAATTTGGCTCCAAAATATGGCTTAGGACTCGAAATTGGGATGTTTGGGATATTTTGAAAACTGCAGGGGAGATTGGGACAAATGTGTCCAAACGCCGCTTTCAGTACTTGGCATATGTTTCGTATAAAATTCGTAATTTCAAACTGCGAATACGTGCAGAGAGCCAGAATTTGGCTCCAAAATATGGCTCAGGCCTCGATATTGAGATGTTTGGGATATTTTGAAAACTGCAGGGGAGTTGATGCAAAATGTGACTCACTGCCGCTTTCAGGACTTGGCATATGTTGGGTATAAAAAGTCTTAATATCAAAATGCGAAAACGTGCATAGAGCCAGAATTTGGCTCCAAAATATGGTTCAGGCCTCGAAATTGGGATATTTGGGATATTTTGAAAACTGCAGGGAGGTTTGGGACAAATGTAACCAAACGCCATTTTCAGTACTTGGAATATGTTGGGTATAAAAAAGTCGTAATATCAAACTGCGAATACGTGCATAGACCCAGAATTTGGCTTCAAAATATGGCTCAAGCCTCGAAATTGGGATGTTTGGGACAATTTGATAACTGCAGGGTAGTGTGTGCAAAATGTGACTCATTGCCGCTTTCAGTACTTGGCATATGTTGGGTATAAAAATTCGTAATTTCAAACTGCGAATACGTGCAGAGAGCCAGAATTTGGCTCCAAAATATAGCTCAGGCCTCGAAATTGGGATATTTGAGATATTTTTTAAACTATAGGGTAGTTTGTGCAAAATGTGACTCATTGCCGTTTTAAGTACTTGGCATTTGTTGGGTATAATAAGTCGTAATATCAAACTGCGAATACGTGCCGGGTGCCAGAATTTGGCTCTAAAATATGGCTCAGGCCTCGATATTGGAATGTTTGGGATATCTAGAAAACTGCAGAGGGGATTGGGTCAAATGTGACCAAATGCTGCTTTCAGTACTTGGCATATGTTGGGTATAAAAAAGTCGCAATTTCAAACTGCGAATACGTGCAGAGAGCCTAAATTTAGCTCCAAAATATGGCTCAGGCACCGAAATTGGGATGTTTGGGATTTTTTGAAAACTGCAAAGGGGATTGGGAGAAATGTGACCAAACGACGCTTACGCACTTGGCATATGTTGGGTATAAAAAATTCGCAATTTCAGACTGCGAATACGTGCAGTGACCCAGAATTTGGCTCCAAAATATGGCTCAGGCCTCGAAAATGGGATGATTTGGATATTTTTAAAGCTGCGGTGGAGTTTGGGACAAATATGACCTAACGCCGCTTTCATTACTTTGCATATGTTCCGTATAAAAAGTCGTAATTTCAAACTGCGAATACGTGCAAAGAGCCAGAACTTGGCTCCAAAATATGGCTCAGGCCTCGAAATTGGGATGTTTGGGATAATTTGAAAACTGTGGTGGGGTTTGGGACAAATATGACCTAACGCCGCATTCATTACTTTGCATATGTTCCGTATAAAAAGTCGTAATTTCAAACTACGAATACGTGCAGAGAGCCAGAACTTGGCTCCAAAATATGGCTCAGGCCTCGATATTGGGATGTTTGGAATATTTTGAAAACTGCAGGGGAGTTTGTGCAAAATGTGACTAACTGCCGCTTTCAGGACTTGGCATATGTTGGGTATAAAAAAAGGCGTATTTTCAAACTGCGAATATGTGCAGAGAGCCAGAATTTGGCTCCAAAATATGGTTCAGATCTCGAAATTGGGATGTTTGGGATATTTTCAAAACTGCAGGGGAGTTTGTTCAAAATGTGACTCACTGCCGCTTTCAGTACTTGGCATATGTTGGGTATAAGAAGTTGTAATTTCAAACTGCGAATACATGCAGAGAGCCTGAATTTGGCTCCCAAATATGGCTCAGGACTCGAAATTGGGATGTTTGGGATATTTTCAAAACTGCAGGGGAGTTTGTTCAAAATGTGACTAAATGCCGCTTTCAGTACTTGGCATATGTTGGGTATAAAAAGTCGTAATTTCAAACTGCGAATACGTGCAGAGAGCCACAATTTGTCTCCAAAATATGGCTCAGGCCTCGAAATTGGGATGTTTGGGATATTTTGAAAACTGCGGGGGGGTTTGGGACAAACATGACCTAACGCCGCTTTCATTACTTTGCATATGTTTCGTATAAAAAGTCGTAATTTCAAACTGCGAATACGTGCAGAGAGCCAGAATTTGGCTCCAAAATATAACTCAGGACTCGAAATTAGGATGTTTGGGATATTTTGAAAACTGAAGGGGGATTGTGACAAATGTGTCCAAACGCCGCTTTCAGTACTTGGCATATGTTGGGTATAAAAAATTCGCATTTTATAACAGCGAATACGTACAGAGAGCTAGAATTTGGCACTAAAATATGGCTCAGGCCTCGAAATTGGGATATTTGGGATATTTCGAAAACTGCAGGGGAGTTGATGCAAAATGTGACTCACTGCCGCTTTCAGGACTTGGCATATGTTGGGTATAAAAAATCGTAATATCAAACTGTGAATACGTGCATAGACCCAGAATTCTGCTCCAAAATATGGCTGAGGCCTCGAAATTGGGATATTTGGGATATTTTGAAAACTGCTGGGAGGTTTGGGACCAATGTAACCAAACGCCTCTTTCAGTACTTGGCATATGTTGGGTATAAAAAATTCGGAATTTCGAAATGCGAATACGTGCAGACGGCCAGAATTTGCCTCCAAAATATGGATCAGGAATCGAATTTGGGATATTTGGGATATTTTGAAAATTGCAGGGGGGTTTGGGACAAATATGACCAAACGCCGCTTTCAGTACCTGGCATATGTTGGGTATAAAAAGTCGTAATTTCAAACTGTGAATACGTGCAGAGACCCAGAATTTGGCTCCAAAAAAAGGCTCAGGCCTCGAAATTGGGATATTTAGGATATTTTGAAAACTGCAGGGAGGTTTGAGACAAATGTGACCAAACGCCGCTTTCATTACTTTATATATGTTTCGTATAAAAAGTCGTAACTTCAAACTGCGAATACGTGCAGAGTGCCAGAATTTGGCTCCAAAATATGGCTCAGGCCTCGATATTGGGATGTTTGGGATATGTTGAAAACTGCAGGGAGGTTTGGGACATGTGACCAAACGCCGCTTTCAGTACATGGCATATGTTAGGTATAAAAAGTCGTAATTTCAAACGGCGAATACGTGCAGAGAGCCTGAATTTAGCTCCAAGATATGGCTCAGGACTCGAAATTGGGATGTTTGGGATATTTTGAAAACTGCAGGGGAGATTGGGACAAATGTGTCCAAACGCCGCTGTCAGTACTTGGCATATGTTGGGTATAAAAAAGTCGCAATTTCAAACTGCTAATACGTACAGAGAGTTAGAATTTGGCACCAAAATATGGCTCAGGCCTCGAAATTGGGTTATTTGGGATATTTCGAAAACTGCAGGGGAGTTGATGCAAAATGTGACTCACTGCCGCTTTCAGGACTTGGCATATGTTGCGTATAAAAAGTCTTAATATCAAACTGCGAATACGTGCATAGACCCAGAATTTGGCTTCAAAATATGGCTCAAGCCTCGAAATTGGGATGTTTGGGACAATTTAAAAACTGCAGGGTAGTGTGTGCAAAATGTGACTCATTACCGCTTTTAGTACTTGGCATATGTTGGGTATAATAAGTCGTAATATCAAACTGCGCATACGTGCCGGGTGCCAGAATTTGGCTCTAAAATATGGCTCAGGCCTCGATATTGGAATGTTTGGAATATTTTGAAAACTGCAGTGAGGTTTGGGACAAATGTGACCAAACGCCGCCTTCAGTACTTCGGATATGTTGGGTATAAAAATTCGTAATTTCAAACTGCGAATACGTGCAGAGAGCCAGAATTTGGCTCCAAAATATGGTTCAGGCCTCGAAATTGGGATATTTGGGATATTTTGAAAACTGCAGGGAGGTTTGGGACAAATGTAACCAAACGGCGTTTTCAGTACTTGGAATATGTTGGGTATAAAAAAGTCGCAATTTCAAAATGCAAATACGTGCAGAAAGCCAGAATTTGGCTCCAAAATATGGCTCAGGCCTCGAAATTGGGATGTTTGGGACATTTTGAAAACTGCAGGGTAGTTTGTGCAAAATGTGACTCATTGCTGATTTCAGTACTTGGCATTTGTTGGGTATAATAAGTCGTAATATCAAACTGCGAATACGTGCCGGGTGCCAGAATTTGGCTCTAAAATATGGCTCAGGCCTCGATATTGGAATGTTTGGGATATTTTGAAAACTGCAGGGGGGATTGGGTCAAATGTGACCAAACGCTGTTTCAGTACTTGGCATATGTTGGGTATAAAAAGTCGTAATTGCAAACTGAGAATACGTGCAAAGAGCCAGAACTTGGCTCTAAAATATGGCTCAGGCCTCGAAATTGGGATGTTTGGGATAATTTGAAAACTGTGGTGGGGTTTGGGACAAATATGACCTAACGCAGCATTCATTACTTTGCATATGTTCCGTATAAAAATTCGAAATTTCAAACTGCGAATACGTGCAGAGAGCCAGAATTTGGCTCCAAAATATGGCTCAGGTGTCGAAATTGAGATGTTTGGGATATTTTCAAAACTGCAGGGGAGTTTGTGCAAAATGTGACTCACTGCTGCTTTCAGTACTTGGCATATGTTGGGTATAAGAAGTCGTAATTTCAAACTGCGAATACGTGCAGAGAGCCTGAATTTGGCTCCAAAATATGGCTTAGGACTCGAAATTGGGATGTTTGGGATATTTTGAAAACTGCAGGGGAGATTGGGACAAATGTGTACAAACGCCGCTTTCAGTACTTGGCATATGTTTCGTATAAAAAGTCGTAATTTCAAACTGTGAATACGTGCAGAGAGCCAGAATTTGGCTCCAAAATATGGCTCAGGCCTTGATATTGAGATGTTTGGGATATTTTGAAAACTGCAGGGGAGTTGATACAAAATGTGACTCACTGCCGCTTTCAGGACTTGGCATATGTTGGGTATAAAAAGTCTTAATATCAAAATGCGAATACGTGCATAGAGCCAGAATTTGGCTCCAAAATATGGTTCAGGACTCGAAATTGGGATATTTGGGATATTTTGAAAACTGCAGGGAGGTTTGGGACAAATGTAACCAAACGCCATTTTCAGTACTTGGAATATGTTGGGTATAAAAAAGTCGTAATATCAAACTGCGAATACGTGCATAGACCCAGAATTTTTCTTCAAAATATGGCTCAAGCCTCGAAATTGGGATGTTTGGGACAATTTGATAACTGCAGGGTAGTGTGTGCAAAATGTGACTCATTGCCGCTTTCAGTACTTGGCATATGTTGGGTATAATAAGTCGTAATATCAAACTGCGAATACGTGCCGGGTGCCAGAATTTGGCTCTAAAATATGGCTCAGGCCTCGATATTGGAATGTTTGGGATATTTTGAAAACTACAGTGAGGTTTGGGACAAATGTGACCAAACGCCACCTTCAGTACTTCGCATATGTTGGGTATAAAAAAGTCGTAATTACAAACTGTGAATACGTGCAGAGAGCCAGAATTTGGCTCCAAAATATTGCTCAGGCCTCGAAATTGGGATGTTTGGGATATTTTTTAAACTACAGGGGAGTTTGTTGAAAATGTGACTAAATGCCGCTTTCAGTACTTGGCATATGTTGGGTATAAAAAAGTCGTAATATCAAACTGCGAATACGTGCATAGACCCAGAATTTGGCTTCAAAATATGGCTCAAGCCTCGAAATTGGGATGTTTGGGACATTTTGAAACTGCAGGGTAGTTTGTGCAAAATGTGACTCATTGCCGCTTTCAGTACTTGGCATATGTTGGGTATAATAAGTCGAAATATCAAACTGCGAATACGTGCCGGGTGCCAGAATTTGGCACTAAAATATGGCTCAGGCCTCGATATTGGAATGTTTGGGATATCTTGAAAACTGCAGAGGGGATTGGGTCAAATGTGACCAAACGCTGCTTTCAGTACTTGGCATATGTTGGGTATAAAAAAGTCGCAATTTCAAACTGCGAATACGTGCAGAGAGCCTAAATTTAGCTCCAAAATATGGCTCAGGCACCGAAATTGGGATGTTTGGGATTTTTTGAAAACTGCAGAGGGGACTGGGAGAAATGTGACCAAACGACGCTTACGCACTTGGCATATGTTGGGTATAAAAAATTCGCAATTTCAGACTGCGAATACGTGCAGTGAGCCAGAATTTGGCTCCAAAATATGGCTCAGGCCTCGAAAATGGGATGTTTTGGATATTTTTAAAACTGCGGTGGAGTTTGGGACAAATATGACCTAACGCCGCTCTCATTACTTTGCATATGTTCCGTATAAAAAGTCGTAATTTCAAACTGCGAATACGTGCAAAGAGCCAGAACTTGGCTCCAAAATATGGCTCAGGCTTCGAAATTGGGATGTTTGGGATAATTTGAAAACTGTGGTGGGGTTTGGGACAAATATGACCTAACGCCGCATTCATTACTCTGCATATATTCCGTATAAAAAGTCGTAAATTCAAACTGCGAATACGTGCAGAGAGCCAGAACTTGGCTCCAAAATATGGCTCAGGCCTCGATATTGGGATGTTTGGAATATTTTGAAAACTGCAGGGGAGTTTGTGCAAAATGTGACTAACTGCCGCTTTCAGTACTTGGCATATGTTGGGTATAAGACGTTGTAATATCAAACTGCGAATACGTGCAGAGAGCCTGAATTTGGCTCCCAAATATGGCTCAGGACTCGAAATTGGGATGTTTGGAATATTTTGAAAACTGCGGGGGGGGGTTTGGGACAAATATGACCTAACGCCGCTTTCATTACTTTGCATATGTTTCGTATAAAAAGTAGTAATTTCAAACTGCGAATACGTGCAGAGAGCCAGAATTTGGCTCCAAAATATAACTCAGGACTCGAAATTAGGATGTTTGGGATATTTTGAAAACTGAAGGGGGATTGTGACAAATGTGTCCAAACGCCGCTTTCAGTACTTGGCATATGTTGGGTATAAAAAATTCGCATTTTATAACAGCGAATACGTACAGAGAGCTAGAATTTGGCACTAAAATATGGCTCAGGCCTCGAAATTGGGTTATTTGGGATATTTCGAAAACTGCAGGGGAGTTGATGCAAAATGTGACTCACTGCCGCTTTCAGGACTTCTCATATGTTGGGTATAAAAAATAGTAATATCAAACTGTGAATACGTGCATAGACCCAGAATTCTGCTCCAAAATATGGCTGAGGCCTCGAAATTGGGATATTTGGGATATTTTGAAAATTGCAGGGAGGTTTGGGACAAATGTAACCAAACGCCGCTTTCAGTACTTGGCATATGTTGGTTATAAAAAATTCGGAATTTCGAAATGCGAATACGTGCAGACGGCCAGAATTTGCCTCCAAAATATGGATCAGGAATCGAATTTGGGATATTTGGGATATTTTGAAAATTGCAGGGGGGTTTGGGACAAATATGACCAAACGCCGCTTTCAGTACCTGGCATATGTTAGGTATAAAAAGTCGTAATTTAAAACTGCGAATACGTGCAGAGAGCAAGAATTAGGCTCCAAAATATAGCTCAGTCCTCGAAACTGGGATATTTGGGATATTTTTTAAACTACAGGGGAGTTTGTTGAAAATGTGACTAACTGCCGCTATCAGTACTTGGCATATGTTGGGTATAAAAATTCGTAATTTCAAACTGTGAATACGTGCAGAGACCCAGAATTTGGCTCCAAAAAAAGGCTCAGGCCTCGAAATTGGGATATTTAGGATATTTTGAAAACTGCAGGGAGGTTTGAGACAAATGTGACCAAACGCCGCTTTCATTACTTTATATATGTTTCGTATAAAAAGTCGTAACTTCAAACTGCGAATACGTGCAGAGTGCCAGAATTTGGCTCCAAAATATGGCTCAGGCCTCGATATTGGGATGTTTGGGATATGTTGAAAACTGCAGGGAGGTTTGGGACATGTGACCAAACGCCGCTTTTAGTACATGGCATATGTTAGGTATAAAAAGTCGTAATTTCAAACGGCGAATACGTGCAGAGAGCCTGAATTTAGCTCCAAGATATGGCTCAGGACTCGAAATTGGGATGTTTGGGATATTTTGAAAACTGCAGGGGAGATTGGGACAAATGTGTCCAAACGCCGCTGTCAGTACTTGGCATATGTTGGGTATAAAAAAGTCGCAATTTCAAACTGCGAATACGTACAGAGAGTTAGAATTTGGCACCAAAATATGGCTCAGGCCTCGAAATTGGGTTATTTGGGATATTTCGAAAACTGCAGGGGAGTTGATGCAAAATGTGACTCACTGCCGCTTTCAGGACTTGGCATATGTTGGGTATAAAAAGTCTTAATATCAAAATGCGAATACGTGCATAGAGCCAGAATTTGGCTCCAAAATATGGTTCAGGCCTCGAAATTGGGATATTTGGGATATTTTGAAAACTGCAGGGAGGTTTGGGACAAATGTAACCAAACGCCGTTTTCATTACTTGGAATATGTTGGGTATAAAAAAGTCGTAATATCAAACTGCGAATACGTGCATAGACCCAGAATTTGGCTTCAAAATATGGCTCAAGCCTCGAAATTGGGATGTTTGGGACAATTTGAAAACTGCAGGGTAGTGTGTGCAAAATGTGACTCATTGCCGCTTTCAGTACTTGGCATATGTTGGGTATAATAAGTCGTAATATCAAACTGCGAATACGTGCTGGGTGCCAGAATTTGGCTCTAAAATATGGCTCAGGCCTCGATATTGGAATGTTTGGAATATTTTGAAAACTGCAGTGAGGTTTGGGACAAATGTGACCAAACGCCGCCTTCAGTACTTCGGATATGTTGGGTATAAAAAAGTCGTAATTTCAAACTGCGAATACGTGCAGAGAGCCAGAATTTGGCTCCAAAATATGGTTCAGGCCTCGAAATTGGGATATTTGGGATATTTTGAAAACTGCAGGGAGGTTTGGGACAAATGTAACCAAACGGCGTTTTCAGTACTTGGAATATGTTGGGTATAAAAAAGTCGCAATTTCAAAATGCAAATACGTGCAGAAAGCCAGAAATTGGCTCCAAAATATGGCTCAGGCCTCGAAATTAGGATATTTGGAATATTTTGAAAACTGCAGGGGAGTTTGTGCAAAATGTAACTCACTGCCGCTTTCAGGACTTGGCATATGTTGGGTATAAAAATTCGTAATATCAAACTTCAAATACGTGCATAGACCCAGAATTTGGCTTCAAAATATGGCTCAAGCCTCGAAATTGGGATGTATGGGACATTTTGAAAACTGCAGGGTAGTTTGTGCAAAATGTGACTCATTGCTGCTTTCAGTACTTGGCATTTGTTGGGTATAATAAGTCGTAATATCAAACTGCGAATACGTGCCGGGTGCCAGAATTTGGCTCTAAAATATGGCTCAGGCCTCGATATTGGAATGTTTGGGATATTTTGAAAACTGCAGGGGGGATTGGTTCAAATGTGACCAAACGCTGTTTCAGTACTTGGCATATGTTGGGTATAAAAAGTCGTAATTGCAAACTGAGAATACGTGCAAAGAGCCAGAACTTGGCTCTAAAATATGGCTCAGGCCTCGAAATTGGGATGTTTGGGATAATTTGAAAACTGTGGTGGGGTTTGGGACAAATATGACCTAACGCCGCATTCATTACTCTGCATATGTTCCGTATAAAAAGTCGTAAATTCAAACTGCGAATACGTGCAGAGAGCCAGAACTTGGCTCCAAAATATGGCTCAGACCTCGAAATTGGGATGTTTGGGATATACTGAAAACTGCAGGGAGGTTTGGGACAAATGTGACCAAACGCCGCTTTCAGTACTTCGCATATGTTGGGTATAAAAAAGGCGTAATTTCAAACTACGAATACGTGCAGAGAGCAAGAGTTTGGCTCCAGAATATGACTCGGGCCTCGAAATTGGGATATTTTGAAAACTGCAGGGGAATTTGTGCAAAATGTGACTCACTGCCACTTTCAGTACCTGGCATATGTTGGGTATAAAAAGTCGTAATTGCAAACTGCGAAAACGTGCATAGAGCCAGAATTTGGCTCCAAATAATGGCTCAGGCCTCGAAATTGGGATGTTTGGGATATTTTGAAAACTGCAGGGAGGTTTGGGACAAATGTGACCAAACGCCGCTTTCAGTACTTGGCATATGTTGGGAATAAAAAAGTCGCAATTTCAAACTGCGAATACGTGCAGAAAGCCAGAATTTGGCTCCAAAATATGGCTCAGGCCTCGAAATTGGGATATTTGGGATATTTTGAAAACTGAAGGGGAGTTTGTTTAAAATGTGATTCACTGCCGCTTTCAGTACTTGGCATAAGTTGGGTATAAAAAGTCGTAATATAAAACTGCGAATACGTGCAGAGAGCCAGAATTTGGCTCCAAAATATTGCTCATGGCCTCGAAATTGGGATATTTCGAAAATTGCAGGGGAGTTTGTGCAAAATGTGACTCACTGCCACTTTCAGGACATGGCATATGTTGGGTATAAAAAGTCGTAATTTAAAACTGCGAATACGTGCAGAGAGCCAGAATTTGGCTCCAAAATATAGCTCAGGCCTAGAAATTGGGATATTTGGGAATTTTTTTAAACTACAGGGGAGTTTGTGCAAAATGTGACTAACTGCCGCTTTCAGTACTTGGCATATGTTGGATATAAAAAGTCGTAATTTCAAACTGCGAATACGTGCAGACACCCAGAATTTGGCTCCAAAATATGGTTCAGGCCTCGATATTGGGATGTTTGGGATATTTTGAAAACTGCAGGGAGGTTTGGGACAAATGTGACCAAACGCTGCTTTCAGTACTTCGCATATGTTGGGTATAAAAAAGGCGTAATTTCAAACTACGAATACATGCAGAGAGCCAGAATTCTGCTCGAAAATATGGCTCAGGCCTCTTAATTGGGATGTTTTGGATATTTTGAAAACTGCAGGGGAGTTTGTGCAAAATGTGACTCACTGCCGTTTTTACGACTTGGCATATGTTGGGTATAAAAAGTCGTAATATAAAACTGCGAATACGTGCAGAGAGCCAGAATTTGGCTCCAAACGATGGCTCAGGCCTCGAAATTGGGATATTTGGGATATTTGGCGTATATCAAACTCTGAATATGTGCAGAGCCAGAATTTGGCTCCAAAATATTGCTAAGCCCTCGAAATTGGGATATTTCGAAAACTGCAGGGGAGTTTGTGCAAAATGTGACTCACTGCCACTTTCAGGACTTGGCATATGTTGGGTATAAAAAAGTCGCAATTTCAAACTGCAAATACGTACAGAGAGCCAGAATTTGGCACCAAAATATGGCTCAGGCCTCAAAATTAGGATATTTTGGATATTTCGAAAACTGCAGGGGAGTTTGTGCAAAATGTGACTCACTGCCGTTTTTAGGACTTGGCATATGTTGGGTATAAAAAGTCGTAATATAAAACTACGAATACGTGCAGAGCCAGAATTTGGCTCCAAAATATGGCTAGGGCCTCGATATTGGGATGTTTGGGATATTTTATAAACTGCAGGGGGGATTGGGACAAATGTGACCAAACGCTGCTTTCAGTACTTGGCATATGTTGGGTATAAACAAGTCGCAATTTCAAACTGCTAATACGTGCAGAGAGCCAGAATTTGGCTCCAAAATATGGCTCAGGCCTCGAAATTGGGATATTTGGAATATTTTGAAAACTGCAGGGGAGTTTGTGCAAAATGTGACTCACTGCCGCTTTCAGTACTTGGCATATTTTGGGTATAAAAAGTCGTAATTTCAAACTGCGAATACGTGCAGAGAGCATGAATTTGGCTCCAAAATATGGCTCAGGCCACGAAATTGGGATGTTTGGGATTTTTTGAAAACTGCAGGGGAGTTTGTGCAAAATGTGACTCATTGCCGCTTTCAGTACTTCGCATATGTTGGGTATAATAAGTCGTAATTTCAAACTGCGAATACGTGCCGGGTGCCAGAATTTGGCTCCAAAATATGGCTCAGGCCTCGAAATTAGTTTGTTTGGGATATTTTGAATACTGCGGGGGGGGGGGGGGGGTTGGGACAAATATGACCTAACACCGCTTTCATTACTTTGCATATGTTTCGTATAAAAAGTCGTAATTTCAAACTGAGAATACGTGCAGAGAGCCAGAATTTGGCTCCAAAATATGGCTCAGGCCTCGATATTGGGATGTTTGGGATATTTTGAAAACTGCGGGGGGTTTGGGACAAATATGACCAAACGCTGCTTTCTGTACTTGGCATATGTTGGGTATAAAAAGTCGTAATTTCAAACTGCAAATACGTTCAGAGAGCCAGAATTTGGCTCCAAAATATGGCTCGGGCCTCGATATTGAGATGTTTGGGATATTTTGAAAACTGCAGTGAGGTTTGGGACAAATGTGACCAAACGTCACTTTCATTACTTGGCATATGTTCCGTATAAAAAGTCGTAACTTCAAACTGCGAATACGTGCACAGAGTCAGAATTTGGCTCCAAAATATGGCTCAGGCCTCGATATTGAGATGTTTGGGATAATTTGAAAACTGCAGTGAGGTTTGGGGCAAATGTGAGCAAACGCCACCTTCATTACTTCGCATATGTTGGGTATAAAAAGTCGTAATTTCAAACTGCGAATACGTGCAGAGAGCAAGAATTTCGCTCCAAAATATGGCTCAGGCCTCGAAATTGGGTTGTTTGGGATATTTTGAAAACTGCAGGGGGGTTTGGGATATTTTGAAAACTGCAGGGGGGTTTGGGACAAATATGACCTAACGCCGCTTTCATTACTTTGCATATGTTTCGTATAAAAAGTCGTAATTTCAAACTGCGAATACGTGCAGAGAGTCAGAATTTGGCTCCAAAATATGGCTCAGGCCTTGATATTGGGATGTTTGGGATATTTTGAAAACTGCAGGGAGGTCTGGGACAAATGTGACCAAACGCCGCTTTCAGTACTTCGCATATGTTGGGTATAAAAAATTCGCATTTTGTAACTGCGAATATGTACAGAGAGCAAGAATTTGGCACAAAAATATGGCTCAGGCCTCGAAATTGGGTTATTTGGGATATTTCGAAAACTGCATTGGAGTTGATGCAAAATGTGACTCATTGCCGCTTTCAGGACTTGGCATATATTGGGTATAAAATATCGTAATATCAAACTGCGAATACGTGCATAGAGCCAGAATTCGGCTCCAAAATATGGCGCAGGCCAGGAAATTGGGATATTTGGGATATTTTGAAAACTGCAGGTAGGTTTGGGACAAACGTAACCAAACGCCGCTTTCAGTACTTGGCATATAGTTGGTATAAAAAATTCGGAATTTCGAAATGCGAATACGTGCAGAGAGCCAGAATTTGACTCCAAAATATGGATCAGGACTCGAATTTGGGATATTACGTACAGAGAGCCAGAATTTGGCACCAAAATATGGCTCAGGCCTCAAAATTAGGATATTTTGGATATTTCGAAAACTGCAGGGGAGGTTGTGCAAATTGTAACTCACTGCCGCTTTCAGGACTTGGCATATGTTGGGTATAAAAAGTCGTAATATCAAACTGCGAATACGTGCATAGAGCCAGAATTTGGCTCCAAAATATAGCTCAGGCCTCGAAATTGGGATGTTTGGGATATTTTGAAAACTGAAGGGGAGTTTGTGCAAAATGTGACTCATTGCCGTTTTCAGTACTTGGCATATGTTGGGTATAATATGTCAAAATTTCCAACTGCGAATACGTGCAGAGAGCCAGAATTTGGCTCCAAAATATGGCTAGGGCCTCGATATTGGGATGTTTGGGATATTTTATAAACTGCAGGGGGGATTGGGACAAATGTGACCAAACGCTGCTTTTAGTACTTGGCATATGTTGGGTATAAAAAAGTCGCAATTTCAAACTGCTAATACGTGCAGAGAGCCAGAATTTGGCTCCAAAATATGGCTCAGGACTCGAAATTGGGATATTTGAAATATTTTTAAAGCTGCAGGGGAGTTTGAGCAAAATGTGACTCACTGCCGCTTTCAGTACTAGGCATATGTTGGGTATAAAAAGTCTTAATTTCAAACTGCGAATACGTGCAGAGAGCATGAATTTGGCTCCAAAATATGGCTCAGGCCTCGATATTGGGTTGTTTGGGATATTTTGAAAACTGCACGGGGGATTGGGACAAATGTGACCAAACGCTGCTTTCAGTAATTGGCATATGTTGGGTATAAAAAAGTCTCAATTTCAAACTGCGAATACGTGCAGAGAGCCAGAATTTGGCTCCAAAATACGGTTCTGGCCTCGAAATTGGGATGTTTGGGATATTTTGAAAACTGCAGGGGAGTTTGTGCAAAATGTGACTCAATGCCGCTTTCAGCACTAGGCATATGTTGGGTATTAAAATTCGGAATTTCAAACTGCGAATACGTGCATATAGCCAGAATTTGGCTCCAAAATATGGCTCACTCCTCGAAATTGGTATGTTTGGGATATTTTGAAAACTGCAGGGGAGTTTGTGCAAAATGTGACTCGCTTCCGCTATCAGTACTTTGCATATGTTGGGTATAAAAAGTCTTAATATCAAACTGCGAATACGTGCATAGAGCCAGAATTTGGCTCCAAAATATGGTTCAGGCCTCGAAATTGGTATCGTTGGGATATTTTGAAAAATGCAGGGAGGTTTCGGACAAATGTAACCAAACGCCGCTTTCAGCACTTGGCATATTTTGGGTATAAAAAAGTCGCAATTTCAAACTGCGAATACGTGCATATAGACAGAATTTGGCTCCAAAATATGGCTCATGCCTCGAAATTGGGATGTTTGGGATATTTTGAAAACTGCAGGGGGGTTTGGGACAAAAATGACCAAACGCCGCTTTCATTACTTGGAATATGTTCCGTATAAAAAGTCGTAAGTTCAAACTGCGAATACGTGCAGAGAGCCAGAATTTGGCTCCAAAATATGGCTCTTGGCTCGAAATTGGTATGTTTGGGATATTTTAAAAACTGCAGGGGAGTTTGTGCAAAATGTGACTCACTGCCGCTTTCAGTACTTGGCATATGTTGGGTATAAAAAAGTCGCAATTTCAAACTGCGAATACGTGCAAAGAGCCAGAATTTAGCTCCAAAATATGGCTCAGGCCTCGAAATTGGGATATTTGGCATATTTCGAAAACTGCAGGGGAGTTTGTGTAAAATGTGACTCACTGCCGCTTTCAAGAATTGACATATGTTGGGTATAAAAAGTTGTAATTTCAAACTGCGAATACGTGCATATAGCCAGAATTTGGCTCCAAAATATGGCTAAGGCCTCGAAACTGAGATGTTTGGGATACTTTGAAAACTGCAGGGGAGTTTGTGCAAAATGTGACTCATTGCCACTTTCAGTACTTGGAATATGTTGGGTAAAAAATTTCGTAATTTCAAAGTGCGAATACTTGCAGAGAGCCAGAATTTGGCTCCAAAATATGGCTCAGGCCTCGAAATTATGATGTTTGGGATATTTTGAAAACTGCAGGGGAGTTTGTGCAAAATGTGACTCACTGCCGCTTTCAGTACTTGGCATATGTTGGGTATAAAAAACCGTAGTTTCAAACTGAGATTACGTGCATAGAGCCAGAATTTTGCTCAGGACTCGAAATTGTTATGTTTGGGATATTTTGAAAACTGCAGTGGGGTTTGGGACAAATATGACCAAACGCTGCTTTCAGTACTTGGCATATGTTCCGTATAAAAATTCGTAATTTCAAACTGCGAATTCGTGCAGAGAGCTAGAATTTGGCTCCAAAATATGGCTCAGGCCTTGATATAGGGATGTTTGGGATATTTTGAAAACTGCAAGGAGGTTTGGGACAAATGTGACCAAACGCCGCTTTCAGTACTTGGCATATGTTGGGTATAAAAAGTCGTAAATCAAACTGCGAATACGTGCAGAGAGCCAGAATTTGGCTCCAAAATATGGCTCAGGCCTCGAAATTGGGATATTTGGGATATTTCAAAAACTGCAGAGGAGTTTGTGCAAAATGTGACTCACTGCTGCTTTCAGTACTTGGCATATGTTGGCTATAAAAAAGTCGTAATTTCAAACTGTGAATACGTTCAGAGAGCCAGAATTTGGCTCCAAAATATGGCTCAGGCCTCAAAATTGGGATGTTTGATATATTTTGAAAACTGCAGGGAGATTTGGGACAAATGTGACCAAACGCCGCTTTCAGTACTTGGCATATGTTGGGTATAAATAAAGTCGCAATTTCAAACTGCGAATACGTGCAGAGAGCCAGAATTTGGCTCCAAAATATAGCTCAGGCCTCGAAATTGGGATGTTTGGGATATTTTGAAAACTGCAGGGGAGTTTAGGACAAATATGACCAAACGCCGCTTTCAGTACTTGGCATATGTTGGGTATAAAAAGTCGCAATTTCGAACTGCGAATACGTGCAGAGAGCCTGAATTTGGCTCCAAAATATTGCTCAGGCCTCGAAATTGGTTTTTTTGGGATTATTTAAAAACTGCAGGGAGGTTTGAGACAATTGTGACCAAACGCCGCTTTCAGTACTTGGCATATGTTGGGTATAAAAAAGTCGTAATATCAAACTGCGAATACGTGCAGTGAGCCTGAATTTGGCTCCAAAATATGGCTCAGGCCTCGAAATTGGGATGTTTGGGATATTTTGAAAACTGCAGGGGAGTTTGTGCAAAATGTCACTCAATGCCACTGTCAGTACTTGGCATATGTTGGGTATAAAAAGTCGTAATATCAAACTGCGAATACGTGCAGAGAGCCTGAATTTGGCTCCAAAATATGGCTCAGGCCTCGAAATTGGGATGTTTGGGATAATTTGAAAACTGCAGGGAGGTTTGGGAGAAATGTGACCAAACGCCGCTTTCAGTACTTCGCATATGTTGGGTAAAAAAAAGTCGTAATTTCAAACAGCGAATACGTGCAAAGAGCCAGAATTTGGCTCCAAAATATAGCTCAGGCCTCGAAATTGGGATATTTGATATATTTTGAAAACTACAGGGGGGATTGGGACAAATGTGACCAAACGCCGCTTTCAGTACTTGGCATATGTTGGGTATGAAAAGTCGCAATTTCGAACTGCGAATACGTTTAGAGAGCCAGAATTTGGCTCCAAAACATGGCTCAGGCCTCAAAATTAGGATATTTGGGATATTTCGAGAACTGCAGGGGAGTTTGTGCAAAATGTGACTTACTGCCGCTTTCAGTACATGGCATATGTTGGGTATAAAAAGTCGTAATTTCAAACTGCGAATACGTGCAGAGAGCCTGAATTTGGCTCCAAAATATTGATCAGACCTCGAAATTGGGATGTTTGGGATATTTTAAAAACTGCAGGGGGGATTGGGACAAATGTGACCAAACGCCGCTTTCAGTACTTGGCATATGTTGGGTATGAAAAGTCGTAATTTCAAACTGCGAATACGTGCAGGGAGCCTAAATTTGGCTCCAAAATATGGCTCAGGCCTCTATATTGGGATGTTTGGGATATTTTGAAACCTGCAGGGATGTTTGGGACAAATGTGACCAAACGCCGCTTTCAGTACTTCGCATATGTTGGGTATAAAAAAGTTGCAATTTCAAACTGCGAATACTTGCAGAGAGCCAGAATTTGGCTCCAAAATATGACTCAGACCTCGAAATTGGGAAGTTTGGGATATTTTGAAAACTGAAGGGGGGTTCGGGACAAATATGACCAAACGCCGTTTTCAGTACTTGGCATATGTTGGGTATAAAAAAGTCGCAATTTCAAACTGCGAATACGTGCAGAGAGCCAGAATTTGGCTCCAAAATATAGCTCAGGCCTCGAAATTGGGATGTTTGGGATATTTTCAAAACTGCAGGGGAGTTTGGGACAAATATGACCAAACGCCGCTTGCAGTACTTTGCATATGTTGGGTATAAAATGTCGCAATTTCAAACTGCAAATACGTGCGGAGAGCCAGAATTTGGCCACAAAATATGGCCAGGCCTCGAAATTGGTATATTTGGGATATTTTGAAAATTGCAGGGGAGTTTGTACAAAATGTCACTCAATGCAGCTTTCAGTACTTGGCATTTGTTGGGTATAAAAAGTCGTAATTTCAAACTGCGAATACGTGTAGAGAGCCAAAATTTGGATCCAAAATATAGTTCAGGCCTCGAAATTGGGATATTCGGGATATTTTAAAAACTGCAGGGGAGTTAGTGCAAAATGTGACTCACTGCCGCTTTCAGTACTTGGCATATGTTGGGTATAAAAAGTCGTAATTTCAAACTGCGAATACTTGCAGAGAGCCAGAATTTGGCTCCAAAATATGGCTCAGGCCACGAAATTGGCATGTTTGATATATTTTGAAAACTGCAGGGAGGTTTGGGACAAATGTGACCAAACGCCGCTTTCAGTACTTGGCATATGTTGGGTATAAAATTCGTAATTTCAAATTGCGAATACGTGCAGAAAGCCAGAATTTGGCTCCAAAATATTGCTCAGGCCTCGAAATTGGGATATTTGGGATATTTTGAAAACTGCAGGGGAGTTTGTGCAAAATGTTACTCACTGTCGCTTTCAGTACTTTGCATATGTTGGGTATAAAAATTCGTAATATCAAACTGCGAATACGTGCAACGAGCCAGAATTTGGCTCCAAAATATGGCTCAGGTCTCGAAATTGGGATGTTATGGATATTTTGAAAATTGCAGGGAGGTTTGGGACAAATGTGACCAAACGCCGCTTTCAGTACTTGGCATATGCTGAGTATGAAAAGTCATAATTTCAAACTGCGAATACCTACAGAGAGCATGAATTTGGCTACAAAATATGGCGCAGGCCTCGAAATTCGGATGTTTGGGATATTTTAAAAACTGCAGGGAGGTTTGGGACAAATGTGACCAAACGCCACTTTCAGTACTTGGCATATGTTGGGTATAAAAAGTCGTAAATCAAACTGCGAATACGTGCAGAGAGCCAGAATTTGGCTCCACAATATGGCTCAGGCCTCGAAATTGGGATATTTGGGATATTTCAAAAACTGCAGAGGAGTTTGTGCAAAATGTGACTCACTGCCGCTTTCAGTACTTGGCATATGTTGGCTATAAAAAAGTCGCAATTTCAAACTGCGAATACGTGCAGAGAGCCAGAATTTGGCTCCAAAATATAGCTCAGGCCTCGAAATTGGGATGTTTGGTATATTTTGAAAACTGCAGGGGAGTTTAGGACAAATATGACCAAACGCCGCTGTCAGTACTTGGCATATGTTGGGTATAAAAAGTCGTAATTTCAAACTGCGAATACGTGCAGAGAGCCTGAATTTGGCTCCAAAATATGGCTCAGGCCTCGAAATTGGGATGTTTGGGATATTTTGAAAACTGCAGGGAGCTTTGGGAGAAATGTGACCAAACGCCGCTTTCAGTACTTCGCATATGTTGGGTAAAAAAAAGTCGTAATTTCAAACAGCGAATACGTGCAAAGAGCCAGAATTTGGCTCCAAAATATGTTTCAGGCCTCGAAATGGAGATATTTGGGATATTTAAAAAACTGCAGGGGAGTTTGTGCAAAATGTGACTCACTGCCACTTTCAGTACTTTGCATATGTTGGGTAAAAAAAAAGTCGTAATTTCAAACTGCGAATATGTGCAGAGAGCCAGAATTTGGCTCCAAAATATGGCTCAGGCCTCGAAATTGGGATATTTTGAAAACTGCAGGGTAGTTTGGGACAAATGTGACCAAACGCCGCTTTCAGTACTTGGCATATGTTGGGTTTAAAAAAGTCGCAATTTCAAACTGCGAATACGTGCAGAGAGCCAGAATTTGGCTCCAAAATATGGCTCAGGCCTCGAAATTAGGATATTTGGGATATTTTGAAAACTGCAGGAGAGTTTGTGCAAAATGTGACTCACTGCCGCTTTCAGGACTTGGCATATGTAGGGTATAAAAAGTCGTAATTTCTAACTGCGAATACGTGCAGAAAGCAAGAATTTGTCTCCAAAATATGGCTCAGTCCTCGAAATTGGGAAGTTTGGGATATTTTGAAAACCGCAGGAGGGTTTGGGACAAATATGACCAAACGCCGCTTTCAGTACTTGGAATATGTTGGGTATAAAAAAGTCGCAATTTCAAACTGCGAATACGTGCAGAGAGCCTGAATTTGGCTTCAAAATATGGCTCAGGCCTCGAAATTGGGATGTTTGGGATATTTTGAAAACTGCAGGGAGGTTTGGGAGAAATGTGACCAAACGCCGCTTTCAGTACTTGGCATATGTTGGGTATAAAAAAGTCGTAATATCAAACTGCGAATACGTGCAGTGAGCCAGAATTTGGCTACAATATCTAAATCTAAATCTAAACTTATCTTCATTTAAAGCCTTATCAATAGCTTCCTTGTTATGCCCATTCATCCACTTGTACACTTCAATCATGTCACGTTAAGGTTTTTCCAACATCTCTTCATACGGAAGCTTTCTAATTTGCGGGATTAACTTTGTCATCCTATCTGACGTGTTCTAGTGAATTATGTCCATTCTTTAGCATGGCGACCAAAACTGAACTGTATAATCTAAATGGGGCCTAAAATCAATACGTTAATAAACCCAGCCGACTTTTACTAACTCTTCTATAAATAAATCTATGGGAAAGAAAAGCTCTCAGCCTGCTAACAAATGTACAAATCCACAAGGGCCGGGACGAGGATTCGAACCTGCATCCGAGAGCATCCCAGACGCTGCCGTAATCGACTGAGCTACGACATGATCAAAAGGAGTTGAAACCGAAGTTCTTTTGAACTTACTGGATCCTGCAGCCTCTCCGAGGCACAAACCAGTGTTAGTGTAACAAGAGTGTGAAGTTGTCTACGTTCATCTAGTTCCACCCGCTCCTCCCCAGAACTAGTTGTTAAATAAGCACTTTACCTCGACTCCTCTGATCCAACACTTGTCCACACGTGCCACACTCCTGAAAAAATATTTTTTACATATATTAAGGGCAAGTATAAGTAAGTAATTATCAAAAGAATGCACCAAACCAGTTAGGCTATGTAGCACCAGGGTAAGTATAAATAGTTTATTTCAAATACAATCGAGTAGCAAAATACAATTATGAATTTCAAGAATACTGGCACCAATCACTGGAAAAGGTGAAATTGCAATGGAGATTAATTACAGATTGTATCAACAATAGCGAGTAGGCAAGACTGATAAGACTGCAAAAGCCTAACGGAATACATTTTTGTCTTGGACTCATGAGGCTATGGTAAAGCATCAATGTTCTTTTAAAGTTACATAGAAACACATTACCTTATTAGGGTCTTCCACTAAAACAAACCTTTAGATAACCTTAGTTAAAAGTACTGTGTATTATTAATTTATATAGCTGTCTATTGGCCTAAATTATATAAATAACATGTTTAAAACCTGTTAAGTACAGTATATGGTCTCTGAGCACTAAACCAACGTTAGAAGCCTAGTGATTACATTGTCAAAAATGACCATTTACCGGTGAATTCATTTTACATCGCCTAGGAGTTATGATGTACCAGCCATTAAACATCTGGGACTCACAGTTAATATGAAAACAATCCTTAAGAATAGTTAAACGAATCATTGACTTAAACGAACAACATTGAATATTGAACTGTACGAGTCTCTGTTGTGGTCCCATCTGGCCTACTGTGTCCTAATATGGAAACCTCACTTCAAAAACACATCAATGATTTTCCGCTTTGGAGAAAGTTCAAGATAGCAACAACAATCATGCCAGAACTTGTTCAACTGTCACTACCTCGAATCTTTGAAAGACTAACACTATAAATGTTTAAATTGTTGTAGATTTTGATAGATTAGCCTATAAATTTTCCTAGAAATTACCTACTTAATATTATCTGTTAGATTAAGGACCTGCCCGAAGTGCTATGCGTACTAGTGGCTTTACAAGAATGTAAACACATAGTGCTATGTACTCCTTGTCACCTGTCCTCTTAAAAATAGCGTCGCTTTTGGCCGTTTACCCGTATGGCCGAATATGGACGTAATTTGAAAATGAAAACAAAATGAAAATAAATTTGGGATTTTTTTTTTCAACAACAGTAAGTTAAGGGTCCTCTGGTAGGTTAGGTGGGCAGGAAATTCTCATAAAGTTTCAAAACGTTATGAAAAATGTTAATGGAAAGAATCCTCTTCTAAGCTGGCCGAGTAAGCCGGACGACTCAAACGGAAAACGGAACAGTGCGTCACTTTTGTGAGTCGAATTAATTTCAAATTACGTCCGAATTTGGCCATAGCGCCACGCATACCAGCCAAAAGTAACGTTAGTTTTAAGAGGACGGGTTGATCAGAAACCCAATATAACTTGTAGTTATATAAATAAGTAAATAACAGCCGAGGCCTTTGTAATACTGACCAAGTTGGAGGTCATTAATACAGACCACTTCTCTAAAATGTCATATTTGACACAGACAGGCTGAACAACAGCTTCAAGCTCAACAAGCCACAATGTAACACAGACAATAGGTGTGTTGTTTCCCCCATAGGATTATTAACCCATGAACCCGCTTAACCACTCAAGTCGTAAATGCCGAGTCATTCCTCTTGTTTACAATATACACAAGACAAATCCTCAATAAAATAAGGGGGGGGGGAGTATGAAGCCTGACCTTTGACAAGGTGCCGCCGTCTTGTCCCCGTCGAGGCCACTGTAGATGGTGGCCCTTAGGTCAATTCATCATAGGAGCCCTTCTCCCTCCATCATTCTGAATCATGCTCATCATATTAACCTGCACCCCCTCAATCCCCCCCCCCCCACCATCTTCACACAATCTGTGGCCAACATTTCTCGTTTCATTCAGATTTTCATCAAAATATGTCGAAGATTTCTCTTTGGGTTGTTCTAAGGGGCCTGACAGCCGAGTGGACAGCGCTTCGGATTCGTAATCCTGAGGTTCCGGGTTCGATCTCCGGTGGAGGCTGAAACAAATGGGCACTTTCTTTCACCCTGATGACCCTGTTTACCTATCAGTAAATAAGTACCTGGGAGTTAGAAAGCTGCTATGGGCTGCTTCCTGGGGATGTGTAAGAAAAAGAAGACCTGGTCGAGGACCGGGCCGCGGGAACGCTAAGCCCCGAAATCATCTCAAGATAACCTTAAGATTGCTGGCTAACTACTGGCATGGCTATTAAGGCCACCACAAGCGCCCTAATGACTTAACTAGCGGGTACACCTATGGCTGCTACCTGACAGTCACCTCTATATTTTGTCTAAATACATAAAATATACAAAATAATAAGGAATAACAACATAAAACACACCTCGAACAATCCTTTCTATATAAAGATATCTGCAACACAAATTTATTTGCTCACTGGTAATCAACATGACCCTTGCCTGGCGGCGGTTGGTCGACAAATGAGCCACACGTTAAGAAGCGGGACTCCCAGACGCGCCACTCACCCTTACTTCACCATAATATCTAAACTGTCAACCTCTAATACAGTTAAGCATCTGACCACCAGAGGCGCTAATGCTCCCCTGTTATTACGCCATCCATATAATAATTGTTCTCATTATTCATTGTTGCAAAGTGTAAATACATTCATGTTCTGTAGTGACAGTGTCAGATGCAGGCGATGAGTCACAATAACGTGGCTGAAATATGTTGACCAGACCACACACTAGAAGTTGAAGGGACGACGACGTTTCGGTCCGTCCTGGACCATTCTTAAGTCGATTGTGAAGAGGAGGTAGAGACAGGCAATAAATAGGCAAGAGAGAACTGAGGAGGAAAGTAAGGTGTAGGGGATAGTAGTAATAATTAGAACTGCAGAAGGCCTATTGGCCCATACGAGGCAGCTCCTATTATAACCACCGAAAGAGGAGATAGTAAGAATAAGAAGAGGATAGCAAGGGAGCGTAGGAGAAGACAATGGACAGAAAAAGGTGAGAAGACAGAAAGAAAAGGAAAGAGAAAGAAAGATAAATGGAAGGGGTAAGCTTATGTTAAGTCACGTTTGTTAGAAAGTTTAGAGCATTTGAGTATATACTGTGAAAGGGAAGAGTCCACAGCAACAAAGTCAGGACTCAAGTTCATGTTGGGTACATTGTGTATTAGAGCCGATTCTACAAGACGGCGTCTGTGTAGAGGCAGGAAAGATTATTTTGGAGGAAGACCAATCAATGGGATGATTAGAATCCCTCACATGGCAGAAGAGAGCATTGTTAGTGTCTGCAGACTTAACGCTTCTCTTGTGGTCTTTAAGTCTGTCATTCAGTGTGCGGCCAGTTTGCGCAAATGAAATTTTTTTCACCATCATTGTTTGCCGTGATCGCCAACATGGTATTTAGAAAAAGTTGATCTTCTGCTGACCTCTTGCTAAATCTCTCCACTAAGTGACATTAGACGCTGGATGAATCATAGATCAGCAGTGTTGTTGATCTAAATATAGCAGGTGCATCTGAGTGGGTCTGGATTAGTAGGAAAGCATCACGCACTAGCCCCTATCAGTCACCATTCTGCAATATAAACAAAAATCCCCCATGCTTTCCACATCACTTGTAATACAGGAAATATGGAGTGGATTAACAGGAATGAGAGAGGACCAAGTCAGAGGGAGAGCTGAGGGTCAAGGAAGTCTATGTTCCCTCTCTATTACAGGCCAAAACAAAAATTCATACCTTGGATTAATTTCCAACTGTGGCTGCAAAGATTTGTGTAAATTGAGTGCGTACGAAGTGTCTTGCTGCACCCATCTCTTCCACAGTGATGACACATGGATGCGACTCCAGACGAGAAATAGCCTTCACTCCCCAACGTCGTCCAGCCAACACAGTTTTTAGCCAGTCCATCAATTCATTTGCTTGGGAACGACGAAGACTACTCTCAGCTGATAGTGTAAAAAAAATGGACACAATTTATATGTAATAAAAACCCAGAGTTGAATGTAATGAAACGCCATTTTCTAGGTGAGACCTGGAGGCTCCCCGGAGCTTACTAGGCTGATATGCTAATGTCAGCCTTTGCCATCAGTCGTGTGTATGGAGTTCTGTGGGCCTACCGGGGACCACGAGGCAGAACCTGGCCCCCTCAGAGAGACATGGGGAGCAATGGCCTATAGAAACCCTCGTGTGGTTGGAAGCATTCTATGTCTGCCATCGACTAGGTCAGGCACCCAGAAAGGTAAGCATCCCAAAACAAACCCCTATTCTGGTGAAATTTTTGCTACCACAAGCCGAACAAGTGGATAGAACTCCCCCTACAAGAAACGAGCATGACGTCACACGTCGCCGTGCCGCTTTCTGCACAGCTGGTGGGAGCCCCGGACCCCCGACGCCGGCTATCCACCCTTCAGTTCTGAGGCTGGATGTCAAAACATGCAAAAAACTGCCGACCAGAGGGAGGGAGAGAGGGATGCCGGGGAGCCTCCGGGTCTCGCCCAGAAAATGGCATTTTATTACATTCAACACTGGCTTTCTGGGGGGCGGGGGATCCCCTCCGTCTCCCCAAAGCTCTCCAGAGCTACTTACCAAACGACAAAAACATGAGGGACTTACCCCAGAGGCAGTTGGCACTCACCCCTCAAAGCGAAGTCGAGACAACTGGCTGCAACCACCGACCCAAAGCAACACAGGCCTCGGATCATTGACCAAGTAGCGCGCTGCCAGGACCCTGTCCGACCGCCAAAAACTCCGCACCCGAATCTCGGCCCAAGACATGTTACCGAAGACGGCAGCAATGAGCAGCAAACTTACGAATGACGTGGCCACGGGGATAGACCGTAGGCTGGCTAGACCGAATAACCCTACAGTCGACCTGGGAGACCCGAACCCTGGAAAATGATAGGAGGGAGACCGGATCAACCCAAAGCGAGTAACCCGACACAGAAGCCGTGGCGCGCAAATGACGGTGGAGAGCCGCAACCAGACAACACATGATGCACCCACAGCCTGACCAACCAAGCATCAACAACCCAAGGACCCCTCCGGAAAGCAGCCATCTCATTCTTTGCCAGAAAAGAAGTGGGACAAACTGCAAACGTGCCGGTGCAAATCCTGAGGCATTACGAGCAGAGCAAGTACGGCGTCGACCCATTGCAGATGAGGCCACCCCAGGTGGCACATGCAACCCGGCCTCAGACTCCACCTATGGCCTACCTCGACCAACTCATGGGCATAGCTCTCTTCCTGGCCAGAGCAGAGCACCCGGACATTCTCTGAGAGCCAATCTGGAAGGAGCTCAAGGAGGCTCAGCAAGCCTACGACAGAACCCAAGTGCCGACAGGCCCGAAGGTAATCCACCACAAACAATGCCAACAGCGAGGGAAATAACAAGAAACTGCAGCTCACTAATTTTTGTGAGAAAGGGCGGAGCCAAAGATAGGCATCAAGGGGCTCAAAGTCGAGACCCTTTAAAACCTAGAACACTTTCCCAAGTCCACGCCACTCCAGCATGCAGGGATCGGCAAAGCCGCGCCAAGAAAAGTGAGAAAAACAATGGGGTGTCAGCTAGCCAGAGCGACCGAAAAACCTTGGAATGTACCAAATAGGATAAGAAGGACCTGAACTCAAAACAGGCCAGGGCCAAAGCCAAGGAAAAAACTGGGCCACACAACAGAACCTCATGCTCCTCCACAGGGGAAGACATGAGGACAGAAACCTCCAGAAAGATGCCTACCCCCAGGGAAACCCAAAGGAACCCCGAAAGCAAAATTGAGAGGGAGTCGAACCCAAGTCTAAAAACGTACAGGTATGAAATATCCCACTCCTGCATGAAAATACCATGCATGAGTATGAAAATACTCCCCCCCCCACCCCACCCCAGCAGGAGTATGAGTAGCCTGGGAGAAGCTTCGGCACAGCTTGTTTTAACAAAATAACTGGTCACACAGACCACAATGCACCCCACCAACCAAAACACTCCCAAACCAAGGAAAAACAAAGTCACAAATTTACTTATTAAAGGCTTTAATATATTTAATTTATTTAATAACACAGATTAAAGGTTTACCTTAAGGGCGAGGACCACCACAAGTCAGGAAACCCCCCTGAAAGGAGTGTTGACTGAATGCCCCCTGGGAAAGATAACCTTCACCATGCAAGGCTAGTACATACAGAGCGCACAGGGAAGGAAACCCTGAGCACATGCAGTTCCAGTACACTAAACTCCTGGCTCACGCACACATCCCTATAGGAACACACCGCCTCAAAAGCAAAAACACCAAAGAAAACGGGATACCAGAGCCAGAGCAAAGTGACTACCAGGCCCGGACATCAGTATAGAACTAGACTCTGCACGACCTGGCTGACCCAGGCAGGTGGGTGGGGGCAGACTAGTGAAGAAGGGGGGGGGGGCAGACTAGTGAAGGGGGGGGCTAGTTTCACAAAATTTTGTTTTCATTGTGGGGGAGTTCGTTTGGGAAATTTTAGGCTCTGGTTTCGTTTTAACCATGCAGTAGTCTGTTTTGATTTGCTTATCTTGCTTGGAGCCTTCCCTTGGATGGTGGAAAAGGTGATAAACTTTACTATTTAAAGTGTTCACAGGCCATTGCTCCCTGCTCCTCTCTGAGGGGGGGGGCAGGATCTGGCTCATAGTCCACAGAAGGCCAACAGAACTCTGCAACTGATGACACCTAGTAGTATGGCACTTATTCAGTGTGATAGCTTCAGAGAGCTGACAATTTCCCTCACAGAAAATACAATAACAAAAGCAGTATTAAAAATCAAATTAATGATTTGAATGCACTTGTGTGCAAAGATTCAATGGGCATTATGGAATTTTAATTAATCCAGATTGTAGATGAATGTAGACAATTGGAAACTTACGAGAACAGAAAATTATGGGACACCAGTTATTTCACATTAATATACAAATTAAAAGAGGAAGGGAATTAGCAGTAATATCAGAATTTTTTTTAAATTTTCACCAAAGAATGAATAAAAACTCATGAACATAATGTTTTTCTGTCTTCTTAGCAGCCAGTTAGAAAAGTTATACAAAAGTTGTTAAATTTCTTACTTCCTTCGTAATCAATTGCTTCTTTATCCTGACGCTTTTCTTTCTCTACAGTAACAATTTTCCTGTTAGTGAATTCCCGTAGCTGCATGAGAACTGTTACATCATAGGGCTCGTAGCAGAATAACACTTCCACATTGCGTTCCTGCATAGGAGAAAAAAGAAACACATTAACTGTTATATCCTCAGTATTATAATTCTAAGAACTGTCCAGCATTGCAAACATCACTAAATTATTGTATTGAGTGGAACACCTTAAACCTAAATGGTTCAGAGATTAAGGTGTGGATGAACAAGTAAGTCTGTTTTAGACCTGGAACAGTTCCACACTGGCTAGTCTTAGATGATATAACTACTATTTGAGTCTTATTATTTCCACAACGCATCATCCATGTTTTGTGGCAATGTTCAGTTTGTCTGCCTCCACTGCTACCTGTTGGGTCTGTGACACCTGTGGCCCTGAGTCATGAAGGGGATACTCCCTTCAAGTTGCTCTACTCTGCCAATTTTGGAAGGGCTTCTGGCAGCAACTGCTGGTGTCTTTAGTTCCTGGATTGCAGCAGTCAAGGTTGTGTCCCCGGTTTGAGGTCCGGGGCTAGCAAATGATACTTGTCTCATGGAATAAGCGGTGATTTTGTCCATACCTCCTTTTCCTTCTTTCTCCTTTGGGCAGGGAGTGTGCCCATCTCTTTTTCCCCCTGCCCCTGGCCCAGTAGCAGGTTTAGGGTTGGGGTTTTTCTTTGGGATATTCCTTCCTTCAGCTACGAGGGTTGTCCCTTTCAATTCGAGTGTAGATACAGTTGAGCCTTCTCATCTTGCCAAGGTTTCTGGGAACTCCTTTTTAGTTCCATCACACAAAACAATAAAAAACCAGCTTTGAATGTAATGAAACGTCATTTTCTAGGTGAGAGCCCGGAGGCTCCCTAGAGCTATCCAGGCAGATATGTATACAGTATTATTAGACTTTGGCATCAGTGTGAATGAAGTTTTAGGCCTACCAGGGACCACGAGCCAGAACCTGGCTCCCTCAGAGAGGCACGAGGAGCAATGGCCTATAGAACTGCACATGTGATCTGGAGCATTCTATGTCTGCCATTGACCAGGCCAGGCACCCAGAAAGGCAAGCGCCTCAAAACAAGCCCCTCTTCTGGTTAAAACCACTACTGAAACTAACGACTGGACGGAACTCCCCCAAATGAAAACGAGCATGATGTCACATGTGCCGTGTCACTTGTCTGCTCAGCTCCCCCCCCCCCCCACACCCCCGGGAGGGGGAAGGGGGAGCCCCAAACCCCTCATGCCAGCGATCCACACCCCAGTTCTCGGCTGATGTGATAAGGCTCAGTCGTGTGGCTCCAGCTCCAGATTCTCTCTGTTGTGCTATGCCTTGTGTTCAGTACTGCTCTTACAGTGGCGTGAGAGCTGGGAGTAATAATCTATTATTCACAGGTACTCGGGCTGCATGTGCTTAGGGTTCCCTTCCCTGAGTGCCTTGTACCGAGTGCTGAGTGCCCCAGCCCTTGGGGACTGGGGTTATCTTCCACAAGGCACTTGGGAACTACCTCTGTTGATCTTTTGCTGCTCGGTAATTGACCGCCCTTTGAGTGCTGGGGGGTTTCCTCCTTGCTTTTTACCTTGGAGTAACTGGTAGTTTTTGCACTGGTAGGAGCACAGGGTACTGCGCAGCTAGTTTTCACATATTACAGTGACCGGCTCTGTTCCTTCTGGGTACCGTTGTCCTCTTGCGGGGTTTTTCATTTTTTTTGTACCTAGTGGGGGGGGGGGGCCTGATTTTGTACCTAGTGGGAGGCCCTGCTTTTGTACCTAGTGGGGGGGCCTGCTTTTGTACCTAGTGGGGGGGGCCTGCTTTTGTACCTAGTGGGGGGGGCCTGCTTTTGTACCTAGTGGGGGGGTGCCTGCTTTTGTACCTAGTGAGGGGGGGGGGCTGCTTTTGTTCTCCTGCCCCCTGTTATATTAGGATCTTGACCTCCCGGGCTCGGTGGTTCCCCCTGCTTGGCCCCCGTGAGTGGACACGTCCCGGGGGTTCAGTTTTAGAAATTTGTTTGGTAGACTTGGGTGCCGGTTAGCAGTACCCTGGCTGGGCTTACCCTTAACAAAACCAGTCTTAGGGCCCTGGGAAGCCCTGTAGGGGTGAAAGGGGTCCAATGGATGCGACCCCTAGGTCCCCACTCACTTTTTGAGAGTTTGAAGGTTGCTCTGTCCCCTTGTCTCAGGGTAACGCTCAATGTTTTTGCCTCTGTTATGCTGCCTGTAGAGTAAGTGACACCTTCGACCCAGAGTCCTGCTGTTACGAATCTTACTAGGATTCTAACATTACTCTTGATGCTTATATTACTATTGCCTTGTTCTATAATTATTATAGTATCCAGTTGGATGATATTAGATTCTTGTATGTTATATATTGTAGCATGCTGTTGTGTGCCTGAGTTGCATTATATTGTATGAGGTTTTTGCAAGTATTTTCATGTTGGTTTCCCCGTGTGGGGGGTTGACCATATTTGGATGTGGCCAGTGTGGGAACTTGATGTCAAGCGAGTGAGTATAGTTCAACCCTGACTAATTCTTATTATTGTTTGCCAGTAAATTATATTGAGTAATGTAACATTATTATATACTCTTATGATTAATAATGATATGAATATTAGTACTACATTTTGTTAGTAGAATTTCTACAATAGTTTATGTGGATGTTTAGTTGATATTGTGGTAGACGATTGCCCTGGGATCCAACGCTTGGGCAGAGGCTGGCAGCTTTGGTCGAGAGGAGACATGTTTTAAGTTAAGTCCTTGGTAATGTTTAATTTAGCTAATACTCGGTTAATTCTCTGGTTAGATGATTGTGTATTTTTCCAAATTAGAATTCATGTGCTGGTGTGATTGCTCATTGCTCAATAAGGATTTTATTTATATTATTGCATGCTAAAGAATATTTCTGACAATTATATGTATTATTTAATTGTTATGTTTGTCAACCTTAGCGTAGATACATTGTTTCCCCAAGTTATGCAGTGTTTTATTCCCTTTACCCCTAGACACCTGTTGGCAAGGGGTATGCCAATTACTGAAAGCGGCGGTGGGTCACATTTTGCCCAAACACCCCTGCAGTTTTCAAAATATTCCAAACATCCCAAATTCGATACCTGAGCCATATTTTGGACCCAAATTCTTGCTCTCTGGACCTATTCACAGTTTGAAATTCGAACTTTTTATACCAAAAAATATGCCAATTACTGAAAGCGGCGGTAAGTATCATTTTGCCCAAACCCCCCCCCCCCCTCCTGCAGTTTTCAAAATATCCCAAACATCCCAAATTGGATACCTGAGCCATATTTTGTACCTGAATTCTGGCTCTCTGCCCCTATTCGCTGTTTGAAGTTCCGACTTTTTATACCAAAAATTAGCCAATTACTGAAAGCGGCTGTGGGTCACATTTTGCCCAAACCCCCCTGCAGTTTTAAAAATATCCCAAACATCCCAAATTCGATACCTGAACCATATTTTGGACCTAAATTCTGGCTCTCTGCACCTATTCACAGTTTGAAAATCCGACTTTTTATACCAAAAATTAAACAATTACTGAAAGCGGCGGTGGGTCACATTTTGCCCAAACCCCCCTGCAGTTTCCAAAATATCCCAAACATCCCAAATTCGATACGTGAGCCATATTTTGGACCCAAATTCTGGCTCTCTGCACCTATTCGCAGTTTGAAATTCCGAATATTTATACCAAAAATATGCCAATCATTGAAAGCAGCTGTGGGTCACATTTTGCCCAAACCCCCTTGCAGTTTTCAAAATATCCCAAACATTCCAAATTCGATACATGAGCCATATTTTGGACCCAAATTCTGGCTCTCTGCACCTATTCACAATTTGAAATTCCGAATTTTTATACCAAAAGTCTGTTAATTACTGAAAGCGGCGGTAGGTCATATATTGCCGAAACCCCCCTGCAGTTTTCAAAATATCCCAAACATTCCAAACTCGATACCTGAGCCATATATTGGATCCAAATTCTGGCTCTCTGCACCTATTCGCAGTATGAAATTCCGACTTTTTATACCAAAAATATGCCAATTACTGAAATCGGCGGTGGGTCACATTTTGCCCAAACCCCCCTGCTGTTTTCAAAATATCCTAAAAATCCCAAATTCGATACCTGAGCCATATTTTGGACCCAAATTCTGGCTCTCTGCACCTATTCGCAGTATGAAATTCCGACTATTTATACCAAAAATATGCCAATTACTGAAAGAGCTGTGGGTCACATTTTGCCCAAACCCCCCTGCAGTTTTCAAAATATCCCAAACATCCCAAATTCGATACTTGAGCCATATATTGGATCCAAATTCCGGCTCTCTGCATTTATTCGCAGTTTGAAATTCCGACTTTTTATGCCAAAAATCTGACAATTACTGAAAGCGACGGTGGGTCACATTTTGCCCAAACCCCCTTGCTGTTTTCAAAATATCCCAAATTCGATACCTGAGCCATATTTTGAACCCAAATTCTGGCGCTCTGCACCTATTCGCAGTATGAAATTCCGACTATTTATACCAAAAATATGCCAATTACTGAAAGCGGCGCTGGGTCACATTTTGCCCAAACTCCCCTGCAGTTTTCAAAATATCCAAAGTATCCCAAATTCGATAAATGAGCCATATTTTGGACCCAAATTCTACCTTTCTGCACCTATTCACAGTTTGCAACTTCGACTTTTTATACCAAAAAGATGCCAATTACTGCAAGCGGCAGTGGGTCACATTTTGCCCAAACCCCTCTGCAGTTTTCAAAATATCCAAAGTATCCCAAATTCGATACCTGAGCCATATTTTGGGCCCAAATTCTGGCTCTCTGCACCTATTCACAGTTTTAAATTCCGGCTCTTTATACCAAAAATATGCCAATTACTGAAAGCAGCGGTGGGTCACATTTTGCCCAAACCCCCCCTGCAGTTTTCAAAATATCCCAAACATCCCAAATTCGATACCTGAGCCATATTTTGGACCCAAATTCTGGCTCTCTGCACCTATTCGCAGTTTGAAAATCCGAATTTTCATACCAAAAATTAGCCAATTACTGAAAGCGGTGGTGGGTCAAATTTTGCCCAAACCCACCTGAAGTTTTCAAAATATCCCAAACATCACAAATTCGATACCTGAGCCATATTTTGGACCCAAATTCTGGCTCTCTGCACCTATTCGCAGTTTGAAATTCCGACTATTTATACCAAAAATATGCCAATTACTGAAAGCAGCTGTGGGTCACATTTTGAACAAACCCCCCTGCAGTTTTCAAAATATCCCAAACATCCCAAATTCGATACCTGACCCATATTTTTGAACCAAATTCTGGCTCTCTGCACCTATTCACAGTTTGAAATTCCGAATTTTTTAACCAAAAATCTGCCAATTACTGAAGGCGGCGGTGGGTCATATTTTGCCCCCCCCCCCCCCCAGCAGTTTTCAATATATCCCAAACATCCCAAATTGGATACCTGAGCCATATTTTGTACCTGAATTCTTGCTCTCTGCCCCTATTCGCAGTTCGAAGTTCCGACTTTTTATACCAAAAATTATCCAATTACTGAAAGCGGCTGAGGGTCACATTTTGCCCAAACCCCCCTGCAGTTTTCAAAATATCCCAAACATCCCAAATTCGATACGTGAGCCATATTTTGGACCCAAATTCTGGCTCTCTGCACCTATTCGCAGTTTGAAATTCCGACTATTTATACCAAAAATATGCCAATCACTGAAAGCGGCTGTGGGTCACATTTTGCCCAAACCCCCCCTGCAGTTTTCAAAATATCCCAAACATTCCAAATTCGATACCTGAGCCATATTTTGGACCCAAATTCTGGCTCTCTGCACTTATTCGCAGTTTGAAAATCCGAATTTTTATACCAAAAATTAGTCAATTACTGAAAGCGGAGGTGGGTCACATTTTGCCAAACCCCCCTGCAGTTTTCAAAATATCCCAAACATCCCAAATTCGATACCTGACCCATATTTTGGACCTAAATTCTGACTCTCTGCACCTATTCGCAGTTTGAAAATTCGACTTTTTATACCAAAAATTAGCCAATTACTGAAAGCGGCGGTGGGTCACATTTTGCCCAAACCCCCCTGCAGTTTTAAAAATATCCCAAACACTCCAAATTCGATACCCAAGCCATATTTTGAACCCAAATTCTGGCTCTCTGCACCTATTCGCAGTTTGAAGTTCCGACTTTTTATACCGATAATATGCCAATTACTGATACCATCGGTGAGTCACATTTTGGACAAATCCCCCTGCAGTTTTCAAAATATCCCAAACATCCCAAGTTCGATACCTGAGCCATATTTTGGACCCAAATTCTGGCTCTCTGCACCTATTCACAGTTTGAAAATCCTACTTTTTATACCAAAAATTAAACAATTACTGAAAGCGGCGGTGGGTCACATTTTGCCCAAACCCCCCTGCAGTTTTCAAAATATCCCAAACATCCCAAATTCGATACGTGAGCCATATTTTGGACCCAAATTCTGGCTCTCTGCACCTATTCGCAGTTTGAAATTCCGACTATTTATACCAAAAATATGCCAATCACTGAAAGCGGCTGTGGGTCACATTTTGCCCAAACCCCCCTACAGTTTTCAAAATATCCCAAACATTCCAAATTCGATACCTGAGCCTTATTTTGGACCCAAATTCTGGCTCTCTGCACTTATTCACAATTTGAAATTACGACTTTTTATACAAAAAAAAAACAATTACTGAAAGCGGCGGTGCGTCACATTTTGCCCAAACCCTGCTGCAGTTTTCAAAATATCCCTAACATCCCAAATTCGATACCTGAGCCATATTTTGGACCCAATTTCTGGCTCTCTGCACCTATTCGCAGTTTGAAAATCCGAATTTTTATACCAAAAATTAGTCAATTACTGAAAGCGGCGGTGGGTCACATTTTGCCCAAACCCCCTTGCAGTTTTCAAAATATCCCAAACATCCCAAATTGGATACCTGACCCATATTTTGGACCCAAATTCTGGCTCTCTGCACCTATTCGCAGTTTGAAATTCCGAATATTTATACCAAAAATATGATCATCACTGAAAGCGGCTGTGGGTCACATTTTGCCCAAACCCCCCTGTAGTTTTCAAAATATCCCAAACATTCCAAATTCGATACCTGAGCCATATTTTGGACCCAAATTCTGGCTCTCTGCACCTATTCGCACTTTGAAGTTCCGACTTTTTATACCGAAAATATGCCAATTACTGATACCAGCGGTGTGTCACATTTTGCCCAAATTCCCCTGCAGTTTTCAAAATATCCCAAACATCCCAAATTCGATACCTGAGCCATATTTTGGACCCAAATTCTGGCTCTCTGCACCTATTCGCAGTTTGAAATTCCGACTTTTTATACAAAAAATATGCCAATTACTGAAATCGGCGGTTTGTCACATTTTGCCCAAACCCCCCTGCTGTTTTCAAAATATCCCAAACATCCCAAACTCGATACCTGAGCCATATTTTGGACCCAAATTCTGGCTCTCTGCACTTATTCGCAGTTTGAAATTCCTACTTTATATACCAAAAATATGCCAATTACTGAAAGCGGCTGTGGGTCACATTTTCCCCAAACCCCCCTGCAGTTTTCAAAATATCCCAAACATCCCAAAATTCGATACTTGAGCCATATATTGGATCCAAATTCTGGCTCTCTTCATTTATTCGCAGTTTGAAAATCCGAATTTTTATACCAAAAATCTGCCAATTACTGAAAGCGGCGGTGGGTCACATTTTGCCCAAACCCCACTGCAGTTTTCAAAATATCCCAAACATCCCAAATTGGATACCTGAGCCATATTTTGTACCTGAATTCTTGCTCTCTGCCCCTATTCGCAGTTCGAAGTTCCGACTTTTTATACCAAAAATTATCCAATTACTGAAAGCGGCTGTGGGTCACATTTTGCCCAAACCCCCCTGCAGTTTTCAAAATATCCCAAACATCCCAAATTCGATACGTGAGCCATATTTTGGACCCAAATTCTGGCTCTCTGCACCTATTCGCAGTTTGAAATTCCGACTATTTATACCAAAAATATGCCAATCACTGAAAGCGGCTGTGGGTCACATTTTGCCCAAACCCCCCCTGCAGTTTTCAAAATATCCCAAACATTCCAAATTCGATACCTGAGCCATATTTTGGACCCAAATTCTGGCTCTCTGCACCTATTCGCAGTTTGAAAATTCGACTTTTTATACCAAAAATTAGCCAATTACTGAAAGCGGCGGTGGGTCACATTTTGCCCAAACCCCCCTGCAGTTTTAAAAATATCCCAAACACTCCAAATTCGATACCCAAGCCATATTTTGAACCCAAATTCTGGCTCTCTGCACCTATTCGCAGTTTGAAGTTCCGACTTTTTATGCCGATAATATGCCAATTACTGATACCATCGGTGAGTCACATTTTGGACAAATCCCCCTGCAGTTTTCAAAATATCCCAAACATCCCAAGTTCGATACCTGAGCCATATTTTGGACCAACATTCTGGCTCTCTGCACCTATTCACAGTTTGAAAATCCGACTTTTTATACCAAAAATTAAACAATTACTGAAAGCGGCGGTGGGTCACATTTTGCCCAAACCCCCCTGCAGTTTTCAAAATATCCCAAACATCCCAAATTCGATACTTGAGCCATATATTGGATCCAAATTCCGGCTCTCTGCATTTATTCGCAGTTTGAAATTCCGACTTTTTATGCCAAAAATCTGCCAATTACTGAAAGCGACGGTGGGTCTGTCTTAGATGATATAACTACTATTTGAGTCTTATTATTTCCACAACGCATCATCCATGTTTTGTGGCAATGTTCAGTTTGTCTGCCTCCACTGCTACCTGTTGGGTCTGTGACACCTGTGGCCCTGAGTCATGAAGGGGATACTCCCTTCAAGTTGCTCTACTCTGCCAATTTTGGAAGGGCTTCTGGCAGCAACTGCTGGTGTCTTTAGTTCCTGGATTGCAGCAGTCAAGGTTGTGTCCCCGGTTTGAGGTCCGGGGCTAGCAAATGATACTTGTCTCATGGAATAAGCGGTGATTTTGTCCATACCTCCTTTTCCTTCTTTCTCCTTTGGGCAGGGAGTTTGCCCTTCTCTTTTTCCCCCTGCCCCTGGCCCAGTAGAAGGTTTAGGGTTGGGGTTTTTCTTTGGGATATTCCTTCCTTCAGCTACGAGGGTTGTCCCTTTCAATTCGAGTGTAGATACAGTTGAGCCTTCTCATCTTGCCAAGGTTTCTGGGAACTCCTTTTTAGTTCCATCACACAAAACAATAAAAAAACCAGCTTTGAATGTAATGAAACGTCCTTTTCTAGGTGAGAGCCCGGAGGCTCCCTAGAGCTATCCAGGCAGATATGTATACAGTATTATTAGACTTTGGCATCAGTGTGAATGAAGTTTTAGGCCTACCAGGGACCACGAGCCAGAACCTGGCTCCCTCAGAGAGGCACGAGGAGCAATGGCCTATAGAACTGCACATGTGATCTGGAGCATTCTATGTCTGCCATTGACCAGGCCAGGCACCCAGAAAGGCAAGCGCCTCAAAACAAGCCCCTCTTCTGGTTAAAACCACTACTGAAACTAACGACTGGACGGAACTCCCCCAAATGAAAACGAGTATGATGTCACATGTGCCGTGTCACTTGTCTGCTCAGCTCCCCCCCCCCACACCCCCGGGAGGGGGAAGGGGGAGCCCCAAACCCCTCATGCCAGCGATCCACACCCCAGTTCTCGGCTGATGTGATAAGGCTCAGTCGTGTGGCTCCAGCTCCAGATTCTCTCTGTTGTGCTATGCCTTGTGTTCAGTACTGCTCTTACAGTGGCGTGAGAGCTGGGAGTAATAATCTATTATTCACAGGTACTCGGGCTGCATGTGCTTAGGGTTCCCTTCCCTGAGTGCCTTGTACCGAGTGCTGAGTGCCCCAGCCCTTGGGGACTGGGGTTATCTTCCACAAGGCACTTGGGAACTACCTCTGTTGGTCTTTTGCTGCTCGGTAATTGACCGCCCTTTGAGTGCTGGGGGGTTTCCTCCTTGCTTTTTACCTTGGAGTAACTGGTAGTTTTTGCACTGGTAGGAGCACAGGGTACTGCGCAGCTAGTTTTCACATATTACAGTGACCGGCTCTGTTCCTTCTGGGTACCGTTGTCCTCTTGCGGGGTTTTTCATTTTTTTTGTACCTAGTGGGGGGGGGGCCTGATTTTGTACCTAGTGGGAGGCCCTGCTTTTGTACCTAGTGGGGGGGCCTGCTTTTGTACCTAGTGGGGGGGGGGGCCTGCTTTTGTACCTAGTGGGGGGGGCCTGCTTTTGTACCTAGTGGGGGGGGTGCCTGCTTTTGTACCTAGTGAGGGGGGGGGGCCTGCTTTTGTTCTCCTGCCCCCTGTTATATTAGGATCTTGACCTCCCGGGCTCGGTGGTTCCCCCTGCTTGGCCCCCGTGAGTGGACACGTCCCGGGGGTTCAGTTTTAGAAATTTGTTTGGTAGACTTGGGTGCCGGTTAGCAGTACCCTGGCTGGGCTTACCCTTAACAAAACCAGTCTTAGGGCCCTGGGAAGCCCTGTAGGGGTGAAAGGGGTCCAATGGATGCGACCCCTGGGTCCCCACTCACTTTTTGAGAGTTTGAAGGTTGCTCTGTCCCCTTGTCTCAGGGTAACGCTCAATGTTTTTGCCTCTGTTATGCTGCCTGTAGAGTAAGTGACACCTTCGACCCAGAGTCCTGCTGTTACGAATCTTACTAGGATTCTAACATTACTCTTGATGCTTATATTACTATTGCCTTGTTCTATAATTATTATAGTATCCAGTTGGATGATATTAGATTCTTGTATGTTATATATTGTAGCATGCTGTTGTGTGCCTGAGTTGCATTATATTGTATGAGGTTTTTGCAAGTATTTTCATGTTGGTTTCCCCGTGTGGGGGGTTGACCATATTTGGATGTGGCCAGTGTGGGAACTTGATGTCAAGCGAGTGAGTATAGTTCAACCTTGACTAATTCTTATTATTGTTTGCCAGTAAATTATATTGAGTAACGTAACATTATTATATACTCTTATGATTAATAATGATATGAATATTAGTACTACATTTTGTTAGTAGAATTTCTACAATAGTTTATGTGGATGTTTAGTTGATATTGTGGTAGACGATTGCCCTGGGATCCAACGCTTGGGCAGAGGCTGGCAGCTTTGGTCGAGAGGAGACATGTTTTAAGTTAAGTCCTTGGTAATGTTTAATTTAGCTAATACTCGGTTAATTCTCTGGTTAGATGATTGTGTATTTTTCCAAATTAGAATTCATGTGCTGGTGTGATTGCTCATTGCTCAATAAGGATTTTATTTATATTATTGCATGCTAAAGAATATTTCTGACAATTATATGTATTATTTAATTGTTATGTTTGTCATCCTTAGCGTAGATACATTGTTTCCCCAAGTTAGGCAGTGTTTTATTCCCTTTACCCCTAGACACCTGTTGGCAAGGGGTATGCCAATTACTGAAAGCGGCGGTGGGTCACATTTTGCCCAAACACCCCTGCAGTTTTCAAAATATCCCAAACATCCCAAATTCGATACCTGAGCCATATTTTGGACCCAAATTCTTGCTCTCTGGACCTATTCACAGTTTGAAATTCGAACTTTTTATACCAAAAAATATGCCAATTACTGAAAGCGGCGGTAACTATCATTTTGCCCAAACCCCCCCCCCCCTCCTGCAGTTTTCAAAATATCCCAAACATCCCAAATTGGATACCTGAGCCATATTTTGTACCTGAATTCTGGCTCTCTGCCCCTATTCGCTGTTTGAAGTTCCGACTTTTTATACCAAAAATTAGCCAATTACTGAAAGCGGCTGTGGGTCACATTTTGCCCAAACCCCCCTGCAGTTTTAAAAATATCCCAAACATCCCAAATTCGATACCTGAACCATATTTTGGACCTAAATTCTGGCTCTCTGCACCTATTCACAGTTTGAAAATCCGACTTTTTATACCAAAAATTAAACAATTACTGAAAGCGGCGGTGGGTCACATTTTGCCCAAACCCCCCTGCAGTTTCCAAAATATCCCAAACATCCCAAATTCGATACGTGAGCCATATTTTGGACCCAAATTCTGGCTCTCTGCACCTATTCGCAGTTTGAAATTCCGAATATTTATACCAAAAATATGCCAATCATTGAAAGCAGCTGTGGGTCACATTTTGCCCAAACCCCCCTGCAGTTTTCAAAATATCCCAAACATTCCAAATTCGATACCTGAGCCATATTTTGGACCCAAATTCTGGCTCTCTGCACCTATTCACAATTTGAAATTCCGAATTTTTATACCAAAAGTCTGTTAATTACTGAAAGCGGCGGTAGGTCATATATTGCCGAAACCCCCCTGCAGTTTTCAAAATATCCCAAACATTCCAAACTCGATACCTGAGCCATATATTGGATCCAAATTCTGGCTCTCTGCACCTATTCGCAGTATGAAATTCCGACTTTTTATACCAAAAATATGCCAATTACTGAAAGCGGCGCTGGGTCACATTTTGCCCAAACTCCCCTGCAGTTTTCAAAATATCCAAAGTATCCCAAATTCGATAAATGAGCCATATTTTGGACCCAAATTCTACCTTTCTGCACCTATTCACAGTTTGCAACTTCGACTTTTTATACCAAAAATATGCCAATTACTGCAAGCGGCGGTGGGTCACATTTTGCCCAAACCCCTCTGCAGTTTTCAAAATATCCAAAGTATCCCAAATTCGATACCTGAGCCATATTTTCGGCCCAAATTCTGGCTCTCTGCACCTATTCACAGTTTTAAAATCCGGCTCTTTATACCAAAAATATGCCAATTACTGAAAGCAGCGGTGGGTCACATTTTGCCCAAACCCCCCCTGCAGTTTTCAAAATATCCCAAACATCCCAAATTCGATACCTGAGCCATATTTTGGACCCAAATTCTGGCTCTCTGCACCTATTCGCAGTTTGAAATTGCGAATTTTTATACCAAAAATTAGCCAATTACTGAAAGCGGTGGTGGGTCAAATTTTGCCCAAACCCACCTGAAGTTTTCAAAATATCCCAAACATCACAAATTCGATACCTGAGCCATATTTTGGACCCAAATTCTGGCTCTCTGCACCTATTCGCAGTTTGATATTCCGACTATTTATACCAAAAATATGCCAATTACTGAAAGCAGCTGTGGGTCACATTTTGACCAAACCCCCCTGCAGTTTTCAAAATATCCCAAAGATCCCAAATTGGATACCTGACCCATATTTTGGACCAAAATTCTGGCTCTCTGCACCTATTCGCAGTTTGAAAATTCGACTTTTTATACCAAAAATTAGCCAATTACTGAAAGTGGTGGTGGGTCACATTTTGCCCAAACCCCTCTGAAGTTTTCAAAATATCCCAAACATCCCAAATTCGATACTTGAGCCATATTTTGGACCCAAATTCTGGCTCTCTGCACCTATTCGCAGTTTGAAATTCCGACTATTTATACCAAAAATATACCAATTACTGAAAGCAGCTGTGGGTCACATTTTCCCCAAACCCCCCTGCAGTTTTCAAAATATCCCAAACATCCCAAATTCGATACCTGACCCATATTTTTGAACCAAATTCTGGCTCTCTGCACCTATTCACAGTTTGAAATTCCGAATTTTTTAACCAAAAATCTGCCAATTACTGAAGGCGGCGGTGGGTCATATTTTGCCCAACCCCCCCCCCCCCCAGCAGTTTTCAATATATCCCAAACATCCCAAATTGGATACCTGAGCCATACTTTGTACCTGAATTCTTGCTCTCTGCCCCTATTCGCAGTTCGAAGTTCCGACTTTTTATACCAAAAATTATCCAATTACTGAAAGCGGCTGAGGGTCACATTTTGCCCAAACCCCCCTGCAGTTTTCAAAATATCCCAAACATCCCAAATTCGATACGTGAGCCATATTTTGGACCCAAATTCTGGCTCTCTGCACCTATTCGCAGTTTGAAATTCCGACTATTTATACCAAAAATATGCCAATCACTGAAAGCGGCTGTGGGTCACATTTTGCCCAAACCCCCCCTGCAGTTTTCAAAATATCCCAAACATTCCAAATTCGATACCTGAGCCATATTTTGGACCCAAATTCTGGCTCTCTGCACCTATTCGCAGTTTGAAAATCCGAATTTTTATACCAAAAATTAGTCAATTACTGAAAGCGGAGGTGGGTCACATTTTGCCAAACCCCCCTGCAGTTTTCAAAATATCCCAAACATCCCAAATTCGATACCTGACCCATATTTTGGACCTAAATTCTGACTCTCTGCACCTATTCGCAGTTTGAAAATTCGACTTTTTATACCAAAAATTAGCCAATTACTGAAAGCGGCGGTGGGTCACATTTTGCCCAAACCCCCCTGCAGTTTTAAAAATATCCCAAACACTCCAAATTCGATACCCAAGCCATATTTTGAACCCAAATTCTGGCTCTCTGCACCTATTCGCAGTTTGAAGTTCCGACTTTTTATACCGATAATATGCCAATTACTGATACCATCGGTGAGTCACATTTTGGACAAATCCCCCTGCAGTTTTCAAAATATCCCAAACATCCCAAGTTCGATACCTGAGCCATATTTTGGACCCAAATTCTGGCTCTCTGCACCTATTCACAGTTTGAAAATCCTACTTTTTATACCAAAAATTAAACAATTACTGAAAGCGGCGGTGGGTCACATTTTGCCCAAACCCCCCTGCAGTTTTCAAAATATCCCAATCATCCCAAATTCGATACTTGAGCCATATATTGGATCCAAATTCCGGCTCTCTGCATTTATTCGCAGTTTGAAATTCCGACTTTTTATGCCAAAAATCTGCCAATTACTGAAAGCGACGGTGGGTCACATTTTGCCCAAACCCCCTTGCTGTTTTCAAAATATCCCAAATTCGATACCTGACCCATATTTTGGACCAAAATTCTGGCTCTCTGCACCTATTCGCAGTTTGAAAATTCGACTTTTTATACCAAAAATTAGCCAATTACTGAAAGCGGTGGTGGGTCACATTTTGCCCAAACCCCCCTGAAGTTTTCAAAATATCCCAAACATCCCAAATTCGATACTTGAGCCATATTTTGGACCCAAATTCTGGCTCTCTGCACCTATTCGCAGTTTGAAATTCCGACTATTTATACCAAAAATATACCAATTACTGAAAGCAGCTGTGAGTCACATTTTGGACAAATCCCCCTGCAGTTTTCAAAATATCCCAAACATCCCAAGTTCGATACCTGAGCCATATTTTGGACCCAAATTCTGGCTCTCTGCACCTATTCACAGTTTGAAATTCCGAATTTTTATACCAAAAATCTGCCAATTACTGAAGGCGGCGGTGGGTCATATTTTGCCCAACCCCCCCCCCCAGCAGTTTTCAATATATCCCAAACATCCCAAATTGGATACCTGAGCCATATTTTGTACCTGAATTCTTGCTCTCTGCCCCTATTCGCAGTTCGAAGTTCCGACTTTTTATACCAAAAATTATCCAATTACTGAAAGCGGCTGTGGGTCACATTTTGCCCAAACCCCCCTGCAGTTTTCAAAATATCCCAAACATTCCAAATTCGATACCTGAGCCATATTTTGGACCCAAATTCTGGCTCTCTGCACCTATTCGCAGTTTGAAATTCCGACTATTTATACCAAAAATATGCCAATCACTGAAAGCGGCTGTGGGTCACATTTTGCCCAAACCCCCCCTGCAGTTTTCAAAATATCCCAAACATTCCAAATTCGATACCTGAGCCATATTTTGGACCCAAATTCTGGCTCTCTGCACCTATTCGCAGTTTGAAAATCCGAATTTTTATACCAAAAATTAGTCAATTACTGAAAGCAGAGGTGGGTCACATTTTGCCAAACCCCCCTGCAGTTTTCAAAATATCCCAAACATCCCAAATTCGATACCTGACCCATATTTTGGACCTAAATTCTGACTCTCTGCACCAATTCGCAGTTTGAAAATTCGACTTTTTATACCAAAAATTAGCCAATTACTGCAAGCGGCGGTGGGTCACATTTTGCCCAAACCCCCCTGCAGTTTTAAAAATATCCCAAACACTCCAAATTCGATACCCAAGCCATATTTTGAACCCAAATTCTGGCTCTCTGCACCTATTCGCAGTTTGAAGTTCCGACTTTTTATACCGATAATATGCCAATTACTGATACCATCGGTGAGTCACATTTTGGACAAATCCCCCTGCAGTTTTCAAAATATCCCAAACATCCCAAGTTCGATACCTGAGCCATATTTTGGACCCAAATTCTGGCTCTCTGCACCTATTCACAGTTTGAAAATCCTACTTTTTATACCAAAAATTAAACAATTACTGAAAGCGGCGGTGGGTCACATTTTGCCCAAACCCCCCTGCAGTTTTCAAAATATCCCAAACATCCCAAATTCGATACGTGAGCCATATTTTGGACCCAAATTCTGGCTCTCTGCACCTATTCGCAGTTTGAAATTCCGACTATTTATACCAAAAATATGCCAATCACTGAAAGCGGCTGTGGGTCACATTTTGCCCAAACCCCCCTGAAGTTTTCAAAATATCCCAAACATTCCAAATTCGATACCTGAGCCTTATTTTGGACCCAAATTCTGGCTCTCTGCACTTATTCACAATTTGAACTTACGACTTTTTATACAAAAAAAAAAAAAATTACTGAAAGCGGCGGTGCGTCACATTTTGCCCAAACCCTGCTGCAGTTTTCAAAATATCCCTAACATCCCAAATTCGATACCTGAGCCATATTTTGGACCCAATTTCTGGCTCTCTGCACCTATTCGCAGTTTGAAAATCCGAATTTTTATACCAAAAATTAGTCAAATACTGAAAGCGGCGGTGGGTCACATTTTGCCCAAACCCCCTTGCAGTTTTCTAAATATCCCAAACATCCCAAATTGGATACCTGAGCCATATTTTGGACCCAAATTCTGGCTCTCTGCACCTATTCGCACTTTGAAGTTCCGACTTTTTATACCGAAAATATGCCAATTACTGATACCAGCGGTGTGTCACATTTTGCCCAAATTCCCCTGCAGTTTTCAAAATATCCCAAACATCCCTAATTCGATACCTGAGCCATATTTTGGACCCAAATTCTGGCTCTCTGCACCTATTCGCAGTTTGAAATTCCGACTTTTTATACAAAAAATATGCCAATTACTGAAATCGGCGGTTTGTCACATTTTGCCCAAACCCCCCTGCTGTTTTCAAAATATCCCAAACATCCCAAACTCGATACCTGAGCCATATTTTGGACCCAAATTCTGGCTCTCTGCACTTATTCGCAGTTTGAAATTCCTACTTTATATACCAAAAATATGCCAATTACTGAAAGCGGCTGTGGGTCACATTTTCCCCAAACCCCCCTGCAGTTTTCAAAATATCCCAAACATCCCAAAATTCGACACTTGAGCCATATATTGGATCCAAATTCTGGCTCTCTTCATTTATTCGCAGTTTGAAAATCCGAATTTTTATACCAAAAATCTGCCAATTACTGAAAGCGGCGGTGGGTCACATTTTGCCCAAACCCCACTGCAGTTTTCAAAATATCCCAAACATCCCAAATTGGATACCTGAGCCATATTTTGTACCTGAATTCTTGCTCTCTGCCCCTATTCGCAGTTCGAAGTTCCGACTTTTTATACCAAAAATTATCCAATTACTGAAAGCGGCTGTGGGTCACATTTTGCCCAAACCCCCCTGCAGTTTTCAAAATATCCCAAACATCCCAAATTCGATACGTGAGCCATATTTTGGACCCAAATTCTGGCTCTCTGCACCTATTCGCAGTTTGAAATTCCGACTATTTATACCAAAAATATGCCAATCACTGAAAGCGGCTGTGGGTCACATTTTGCCCAAACCCCCCCCTGCAGTTTTCAAAATATCCCAAACATTCCAAATTCGATACCTGAGCCATATTTTGGACCCAAATTCTGGCTCTCTGCACCTATTCGCAGTTTGAAAATCCGAATTTTTATACCAAAAATTAGTCAATTACTGCAAGCGGAGGTGGGTCACATTTTGCCAAACACCCCTGCAGTTTTCAAAATATCCCAAACATCCCAAATTCGATACCTGACTCATATTTTGGACCTAAATTCTGACTCTCTGCACCTATTCGCAGTTTGAAAATTCGACTTTTTATACCAAAAATTAGCCAATTACTGAAAGCGGCGGTGGGTCACATTTTGCCCAAACCCCCCTGCAGTTTTAAAAATATCCCAAACACTCCAAATTCGATACCCAAGCCATATTTTGAACCCAAATTCTGGCTCTCTGCACCTATTCGCAGTTTGAAGTTCCGACTTTTTATGCCGATAATATGCCAATTACTGATACCATCGGTGAGTCACATTTTGGACAAATCCCCCTGCAGTTTTCAAAATATCCCAAACATCCCAAATTCGATACGTGAGCCATATTTTGGACCCAAATTCTGGCTCTCTGCACCTATTCGCAGTTTGAAATTCCGACTATTTATACCAAAAATGTGCCAATCACTGAAAGCGGCTGTGGGTCACATTTTGCCCAAACCCCCCTGCAGTTTTCAAAATATCCCAAACATTCCAATTTCGATACCTGAGCCATATTTTGGACCCAAATTCTGGCTCTCTGCACTTATTCACAATTTGAAATTACGACTTTTTATACAAAAAATATGCCAATTACTGAAAGCGGCGGTGCGTCACATTTTGCTCAAACCCTGCTGCAGTTTTCAAAATATCCCTAACATCCCAAATTCGATACCTGAGCCATATTTTGGATCCAATTTCTGGCTCTCTGCACCTATTCGCAGTTTGAAAATCCGAATTTTTATACCAAAAATTAGTCAATTACTGAAAGCGGAGGTGGGTCACATTTTGCCCAAACCCCCTTGCAGTATTCAAAATATCCCAAACTTTCCAAATTGGATACCTGACCCATATTTTGGACCCAAATTCTGGCTCTCTGCACCTATTCGCAGTTTGAAATTCCGACTATTTATACCAAAAATATGCCAATCACTGAAAGCGGCGGTGGGTCACATTTTGCCCAAATTCCCCTGCAGTTTTCAAAATATCCCAAACATCCCGAATTCGATACCTGAGCCATATTTTGGACCCAAATTCTGGCTCTCTGCACCTATTCACAGTTTGAAATTCCGAATTTTTATAATAAAAATCTGTTAATTACTGAAAGCGGCGGTCGGTCACATTTTGCAGAAACCCCCCTGCAGTTTTCAAAATATCCCAAACATCCCAAACTCGATACCTGAGCCATATATTGGACCCAAATTCTGGCTCTCTGCACCTATTCGCAGTTTGAAATTCCGACTTTTTATACAAAAAATATGCCAATTACTGAAATCGGCGGTTTGTCACATTTTGCCCAAACCCCCCTGCTGTTTTCAAAATATCCCAAACATCCCAAACTCGATACCTGAGCCATATTTTGGACCCAAATTCTGGCTCTGCACTTATTCGCAGTTTGAAATTCCTACTTTATATACCAAAAATATGCCAATTACTGAAAGCGGCTGTGGGTCACATTTTGCCCAAACCCCCCTGCAGTTTTCAAAATATCCCAAACATCCCAAATTCGATACGTGAGCCATATTTTGTACTTGAATTCTTGCTCTCTGCCCCTATTCGCAGTTCGAAGTTCCGACTTTTTATACCAAAAATTATCCAATTACTGAAAGCGGCTGTGGGTCACATTTTGCCTAAACCCCCCTGCAGTTTTCAAAATATCCCAAACATCCCAAATTCGATACGTGAGCCATATTTTGGACCCAAATTCTGGCTCTCTGCACCTATTCGCAGTTTGAAATTCCGACTATTTATACCAAAAATATGCCAATCACTGAAAGCGGCTGTGGGTCACATTTTGCCCAAACCCCCCCTGCAGTTTTCAAAATATCCCAAACATTCCAAATTCGATACCTGAGCCATATTTTGGACCCAAATTCTGGCTCTCTGCACCTATTCGCAGTTTGAAAATCCGAATTTTTATACCAAAAATTAGTCAATTACTGAAAGCGGAGGTGGGTCACATTTTGCCAAACACCCCTGCAGTTTTCAAAATATCCCAAACATCCCAAATTCGATACCTGACTCATATTTTGGACCTAAATTCTGACTCTCTGCACCTATTCGCAGTTTGAAAATTCGACTTTTTATACCAAAAATTAGCCAATTACTGGAAGCGGCGGTGGGTCACATTTTGCCCAAACCCCCCTGCAGTTTTCAAAATATCCCAAACACTCCAAATTCGATACCCAAGCCATATTTTGAACCCAAATTCTGGCTCTCTGCACCTATTCGCAGTTTGAAGTTACGAATTTTTATGCCGATAATATGCCAATTACTGATACCATCGGTGAGTCACATTTTGGACAAATCCCCCTGCAGTTTTCAAAATATCCCAAACATCCCAAGTTCGATACCTGAGCCATATTTTGGACCAAAATTCTGGCTCTCTGCACCTATTCACAGTTTGAAAATCCGACTTTTTATACCAAAAATTAAACAATTACTGAAAGCGGCGGTGGGTCACATTTTGCCCAAACCCCCCTGCAGTTTTCAAAATATCCCAAACATCCCAAATTCGTTACGTGAGCCATATTTTGGACCCAAATTCTGGCTCTCTGCACCTATTCGCAGTTTGAAATTCCGACTATTTATACCAAAAATGTGCCAATCACTGAAAGCGGCTGTGGGTCACATTTTGCCCAAACCCCCCTGCAGTTTTCAAAATATCCCAAACATTCCAAATTCGATACCTGAGCCATATTTTGGACCCAAATTCTGGCTCTCTGCACCTATTCGCAGTTTGAAAATCCGAATTTTTATACCAAAAATTAGTCAATTACTGAAAGCGGCGGTGGGTCACATTTTGCCCAAACCCTGCTGCAGTATTCAAAATATCCCAAACATCCCAAATTGGATACCTGACCCATATTTTGGACCCAAATTCTGGCTCTCTGCACCTATTCGCAGTTTGAAATTCCGAATATTTATACCAAAAATATGCCAATCACTGAAAGCGGCGGTGGGTCACATTTTGCCCAAATTCCCCTGCAATTTTCAAAATATCCCAAACATCCCAAATTCGATACCTGAGCCATATTTTGGACCCAAATTCTGGCTCTCTGCACCTATTCGCAGTTTGAAATTCCTACTTTATATACCAAAAATATGCCAATTACTGAAAGCGGCTGTGGGTCACATTTTCCCCAAACCCCCCTGCAGTTTTCAAAATATCCCAAACATCCCAAATTCGATACCTGAGCCATATTTTGGACCCAAATTCTGGCTCTCTGCACCTATTCACAGTTTTAAAATCCGATTTTTTATACCAAAAATCTGCAAATTACTGAAAGCAGCGGTGGGTCACATTTTGCCAAAACCCCCCTGCAGTTTTCAAAATATCCCAAACATCCCAAATTCGATACCTGAGCCATATTTTGGACTCAAATTCTGGCTCTCTGCGCCTATTCGCAGTTTGAAAATCCGAATTTTATACCAAAAATTAGCCAATTACTGAAAGCGGCGGTGGGTCACATTTTGCCCAAACCAACCTGAAGTTTTCAAAATATCCCAAACATCCCAAATTCTATACCTGACCCATATTTTGGACCTAAATTCTGACTCTGCAACTATTTGCAGTTTGAAAATTCGAATTTTATTCCAAAAATTAGCCAATTACTGAAAGCAGCGGTGGGTCACATTTTGCCCAAACCCCCCTGCAGTTTTAAAAATATCCCAAACATTCCAAATTCGATACCCAACCCATATTTTGAACCCAAATTCTGGCTCTCTGCACCTATTCGCCGTTTGAAGTTCCGACTTTTTATACCGATAATATGCCAATTACTGATACCAGCGGTGAGTCACATTATGGACAAATCCCCCTGCAGTTTTCAAAATATCCCAAACATCCCAAATTCGATACCTGAGCCATATTTTGGACCCAAATTCTGGCTCTCTGCACCTATTCACAGTTTGAAAATCCGACTTTTTATACCAAAAATTAAACAATTACTGAAAGCGGCGGTGGGTCACATTTTGCCCAAACCCCCTTGCAGTTTTCAAAATATCCCAAACATCCCAAATTGGATACCTGACCCATATTTTGGACCCAAATTCTGGCTCTCTGCACCTATTCGCATTTTGAAATTCCGACTATTTATACCAAAAATATGCCAATCACTGAAAGCGGCTGTGGGTCACATTTTGCCCAAACCCCCCTGCAGTTTTCAAAATATCCCAAACATTCCAAATTCGATACCCGAGTCATATTTTGGACCCAAATTCTGGCTCTCTGCGCCTATTCGCACTTTGAAGTTCCGACTTTTTATACCGAAAATATGCCAATTACTGATACCAGCGGTGTGTCACATTTTGCCCAAATCCCCCTGCAGTTTTCAAAATATCCCAAACATTCCAAAGTCGATACCTGAGCCATATTTTGGACCCAAATTCTGGCTATCTGCACCTATTCGCAGTTTGAAATTCCGAATATGTATACCAAAAATATGCCAATTACTGAAAGCGGCGGTTGGTCACATTTTGCCCAAACCCCCCTGCAGTTTTCAAAATATCCCAAACATCCCAAATTCGATACCTGAGCCATATTTTGGACCCAAATTCTGGCTCTCTGCACCTATTCGCAGTTTGAAATTCCGACTTTTAATACAAAAAATCTGCCTATTACTGAAAGCGGCAGTGGGTCACATTTTGCCCAAACCCCCCTGCAGTTTTCAAAATATCCCAAACATCCCAAATTCGATTCCTGAGCCATATTTTGGACCCAAATTCTGGCTCTCTGCACCTATTCACAGTTCGAAATTCCAAATTTTTATACCAAAAATCTGCCAATTACTGAAAGCGGCGGTGGGTCACATTTTCCCAAAACCCCCCCTGCAGTTTTCAAAATATCCCAAACATCCCAAATTGGATACCTGAGCCATATTTTGGACCCAAATTCTGGCTCTCTGCACCTATTCGCAGTTTGAAAATCCAAATTTTTATACCAAAAATTAGTCAATTACTGAAAGAGGCGGTGGGTCACATTTTGCCCAAACCCCCCTGCAGTTTTCAAAATATCCCAAACATCCCAAATTCGATACCTGACCCATATTTTGGACCTAAATTCTGGCTCTCTGCACCTATTCGCAGTTTGAAAATCCAACTTTTTATACCAAAAATTAGCCAATTACTGAAAGCAGCGGTGGGTCACATTTTGCCCAAACCACCCTGCAGTTTTCAAAATATCCCAAACATCCCAAATTCGATACGGGAGCCATATTTTTGACCCAAATTCTGGCTTTCTGCACATATTCGCAGTGTGAAATTTCGACTTTTTATACCAAAAATTAGCCAATTACTGAAAGCAGCTGTGGGTCACATTTTGCCCAAACCCCCCTGCAGTTTTCAAAATATCATAAACATTCCAAATTCGATACCCAAGCCATATTTTGGACCCAAATTCTGGCTCTCTGCACTTATTCACAATTTGAAATTACGACTTTTTATACAAAAAATATGCCAATTACTGAAAGCGGCGGTGTGTCACATTTTGCCCAAACCCTGCTGCAGTTTTCAAAATATCCCTAACATCCCAAATTCGATACCTGAGCCATATTTTGGACCCAAATTCTGGCTCTCTGCACCTATTCGCAGTACGAAATTCCGACTTTTAATACCAAAAATCTGCCTATTACTGAAAGCAGCAGTGGGTCACATTTTGCCCAAACCCCCCTGCAGTTTTCAAAATATCCCAAACATCCCAAATTCGATTCCTGAGCCATATTTTGGACCCAATTTCTGGCTCTATGCACCTATTCACAGTTTGAAATTCCAAATTTTTATGCCATAAATCTGCCAATTACTGAAAGCGGCGGTGGGTCACATTTTGCCAAAACCCCCCCTGCAGTTTTCAAAATATCCCAAACATCCCAAATTGGATACCTGAGCCATATTTTGGACCCAAATTCTGGCTTTCTGCACCTATTCGCAGTTTGAAAATCCGAATTTTTATACCAAAAATTAGTCAATTACTGAAAGCGGCGGTGGGTCACATTTTGCCCAAACCCCCCCTGCAGTTTTCAAAATATCCCAAACATTCCAAATTCGATACCTGAGCCATATTTTGGACCCAAATTCTGGCTCTCTGCACTTATTCACAATTTGAAATTACGACTTTTTATACAAAAAATATGCCAATTACTGAAAGCGGCGGTGCGTCACATTTTGCCCAAACCCTGCTGCAGTTTTCAAAATATCCCTAACATCCCAAATTCGATACCTGAGCCATATTTTGGACCCAATTTCAGGCTCTCTGCACCTATTCGCAGTTTGAAAATCCGAATTTTTATACCAAAAATTAGTCAATTACTGAAAGCGGCGGAGGTCACATTTTGCCCTAACCCCCTTGCAGTTTTCAAAATATCCCAAACATCCCAAATTGGATACCTGACCCATATTTTGGACCCAAATTCTGGCTCTCTGCACCTATTCGCAGTTTGAAATTCCGACTATTTATACCAAAAATATGCCAATCACTGAAAGCGGCTGTGGGTCACATTTTGCCCAAACCCCCCTGCAGTTTTCAAAATATCCCAAACATTCCAAATTCGATACCTGAGCCATATTTTGGACCCAAATTCTGGCTCTCTGCACCTGTTAGCACTTTGAAGTTCCGACTTTTTATACCGAAAATATGCCAATTACTGATACCAGCGGTGTGTCACATTTTGCCCAAATCCCCCTGGAGTTTTCAAAATATCCCAAACATCCCAAATTCGATACCTGAGCCATATTTTGGACCCAAATTCTGGCCCTCTGCACCTATTCACAGTTTGAAATTCCGAATTTTTATACCAAAAGTCTGTTAATTACTGAAAGCGGCGGTCGTTCACATTTTGCCGAAACCCCCCTGCAGTTTTCAAAATATCCCAAACATCCCAAACTCGATACCTGAGCCATATATTGGACCCAAATTCTGGCCCTCTGCACCTATTCGCAGTTTGAAATTCCGACTTTTTGTACAAAAAATATGCCAATTACTGAAATCGGCGGTTTGTCACATTTTGCCCAAACCCCCCTGCTGTTTTCAAAATATCCCAAACATCCCAAACTCGATACCTGAGCCATATTTTGGACCCAAGTTCTGGCTCTCTGCACTTATTCGCAGTTTGAAATTCCTACTTTATATACCAAAAATATGCCAATTACTGAAAGCGGCTGTGGGTCACATTTTCCCCAAACCCCCCTGCAGTTTTCAAAATATCCCAAACATCCCAAATTCGATACTTGAGCCATATATTGGATCCAAATTCTGGCTCTCTGCACCTATTCGCAGTTTGAAAATCCAAATTTTTATACCAAAAATTAGTCAATTACTGAAAGAGGCGGTGGGACACATTTTGCCCAAACCCCCCTGCAGTTTTCAAAATATCCCAAACATCCCAAATTCGATACCTGACCCATATTTTGGACCTAAATTCTGGCTCTCTGCACCTATTCGCAGTTTGAAAATCCAACTTTTTATACCAAAAATTAGCCAATTACTGAAAGCAGCGGTAGGTCACATTTTGCCCAAACCACCCTGCAGTTTTCAAAATATCCCAAACATCCCAAATTCGATACGGGAGCCATATTTTAGACCCAAATTCTGGCTTTCTGCACATATTCGCAGTGTGAAATTCCGACTTTTTATACCAAAAATTAGTCAATTACTGAAAGCGGCGGTGGGTCACATTTTGCCCAAACCCCCCCTGCAGTTTTCAAAATATCCCAAACATTCCAAATTCGATACCTGAGCCATATTTTGGACCCAAATTCTGGCTCTCTGCACTTATTCACAATTTGAAATTACGACTTTTTATACAAAAAATATGCCAATTACTGAAAGCGGCGGTGCGTCACATTTTGCCCAAACCCTGCTGCAGTTTTCAAAATATCCCTAACATCCCAAATTCGATACCTGAGCCATATTTTGGACCCAATTTCTGGCTCTCTGCACCTATTCGCAGTTTGAAAATCCGAATTTTTATACCAAAAATTAGTCAATTACTGAAAGCGGCGGTGGGTCACATTTTGCCCTAACCCCCTTGCAGTTTTCAAAATATCCCAAACATCCCAAATTGGATACCTGACCCATATTTTGGACCCAAATTCTGGCTCTCTGCACCTATTCGCAGTTTGAAATTCCGACTATTTATACCAAAAATATGCCAATCACTGAAAGCGGCTGTGGGTCACATTTTGCCCAAACCCCCCTGCAGTTTTCAAAATATCCCAAACATTCCAAATTCGATACCTGAGCCATATTTTGGACCCAAATTCTGGCTCTCTGCACCTGTTAGCACTTTGAAGTTCCGACTTTTTATACCGAAAATATGCCAATTACTGATACCAGCGGTGTGTCACATTTTGCCCAAATCCCCCTGCAGTTTTCAAAATATCCCAAACATCCCAAATTCGATACCTGAGCCATATTTTGGACCCAAATTCTGGCCCTCTGCACCTATTCACAGTTTGAAATTCCGAATTTTTATACCAAAAGTCTGTTAATTACTGAAAGCGGCGGTCGTTCACATTTTGCCGAAACCCCCCTGCAGTTTTCAAAATATCCCAAACATCCCAAACTCGATACCTGAGCCATATATTGGACCCAAATTCTGGCCCTCTGCACCTATTCGCAGTTTGAAATTCCGACTTTTTATACAAAAAATATGCCAATTACTGAAATCGGCGGTTTGTCACATTTTGCCCAAACCCCCCTGCTGTTTTCAAAATATCCCAAACATCCCAAACTCGATACCTGAGCCATATTTTGGACCCAAGTTCTGGCTCTCTGCACTTATTCGCAGTTTGAAATTCCTACTTTATATACCAAAAATATGCCAATTACTGAAAGCGGCTGTGGGTCACATTTTCCCCAAACCCCCCTGCAGTTTTCAAAATATCCCAAACATTCCAAATTCGATACCTGAGCCATATTTTGGACCCAAATTCTGGCTCTCTGCACTTATTCACAATTTGAAATTACGACTTTTTATACAAAAAATATGCCAATTACTGAAAGCGGCGGTGCGTCACATTTTGCCCAAACCCTGCTGCAGTTTTCAAAATATCCCTAACATCCCAAATTCGATACCTGAGCCATATTTTGGACCCAATTTCTGGCTCTCTGCACCTAATCGAGAGTTTGAAAATCCGAATTTTTATACCAAAAATTAGTCAATTACTGAAAGCGGCGGTGGGTCACATTTTGCCCAAACCCCCTTGCAGTTTTCAAAATATCCCAAACATCCCAAATTGGATACCTGACCCATATTTTGGACCCAAATTCTGGCTCTCTGCACCTATTCGCAGTTTGAAATTCCGACTATTTATAACAAAAATATGCCAATCACTGAAAGCGGCTGTGGGTCACATTTTGCCCAAACCCCCCTGCAGTTTTTAAAATATCCCAAACATTCCAAATTCGATACCTGAGCCATATTTTGGACCCAAATTCTGGCTCTCTGCACCTATTAGCACTTTGAAGTTCCGACTTTTTATACCGAAAATATGCCAATTACTGATACCAGCGGTGTGTCACATTTTGCCCAAATCCCCCTGCAGTTTTCAAAATATCCCAAACATCCCAAATTCGATACCTGAGCCATATTTTGGACCCAAATTCTGGCCCTCTGCACCTATTCACAGTTTGAAATTCCGAATTTTTATACCAAAAGTCTGTTAATTACTGAAAGCGGCGGTCGGTCACATTTTGCCGAAACCCCCCTGCAGTTTTCAAAATATCCCAAACATCCCAAACTCGATACCTGAGCCATATATTGGACCCAAATTCTGGCTCTCTGCACCTATTCGCAGTTTGAAATTCCGACTTTTTATACAAAAAATATGCCAATTACTGAAATCGGCGGTTTGTCACATTTTGCCCAAACCCCCCTGCTGTTTTCAAAATATCCCAAACATCCCAAACTCGATACCTGAGCCATATTTTGGACCCAAATTCTGGCTCTCTGCACTTATTCGCAGTTTGAAATTCCTACTTTATATACCAAAAATATGCCAATTACTGAAAGCGGCTGTGGGTAACATTTTCCCCATACCCCCCTGCAGTTTTCAAAATATCCCAAACATCCCAAATTCGATACCTGAGCCATGTTTTGGACTCAAATTCTGGCTCTCTGCATCTATTCGCAATTTGAAAAACCGAATTTTTATACCAAAAAATAGCCAATTACTGAAAGTGGCGGTGGGTCACATTTTGCCCAAACCCCCCCTGCAGTTTTCAAAATATCCCAAACATCCCAAATTCGATACCTGAGCCGTATTTTGGACCCAAATTCTGGCTCTCTGCACCTATTCGCAGTTTGAAATTCCGATTATTCATACCAAAAATATGCCAATTACTGAAAGCAGCTGTGGGGCACATTTTGCCCAAACCCCCCTGCAGTTCTCAAAATATCCCAAACATCCCAAATTCGATACCTGAGCCAAATTTTGGACCCAAATTATGGCTCTCTGCACTTATTCACAGTTTGAAATTACAACTTTTTATACCAAAAATATGCCAATTACTGAAAGCGGCGTTTGGTCACATTTTGCCCAAACCCCCCTGCAGTTTTCAAAATATCCCAAACATCCCAAATTCGATACCTGACCCATATTTTGGACCTAAATTCCGACTCTCTGCACCTATTCGCAGTTTGAAAATTCGACTTTTTATACCAAAAATTAGCCAATTACTGAAAGCGGAGGTGGGTCACATTTTGCCAAACCCCCCTGCAGTTTTCAAAATATCCCAAACATCCCAAATTCGATACCTGACCCATATTTTGGACCTAAATTCCGACTCTCTGCACCTATTCGCAGTTTGAAAATTCGACTTTTTATACCAAAAATTAGCCAATTACTGAAAGCGGCGGTGGGTCACATTTTGCCCAAACCCCCCTGCAGTTTTAAAAATATCCAAAACATTAAAATTCTATACCCAAGCCATATTTTGAACCCAAATTCTAGCTCTCTGCACCTATTCGCAGTTTGAAGTTCCGATTTTTATACCGATAATATGCCAATTACTGATACCAGCGGTGAGTCATATTTTGGACAAATCCCCCTGCAGTTTTCAAAATATCCCAATCATCCCAAATTCGGTACCTGACCCATATTTTGGACCCAAATTCTGGCTCTCTGCACCTATTCACAGTTTGAAAATCCGACTTTTTATACCAAAAATAAAACAATTACTGAAAGCGGCTGTGGGTCACATTTTGCCCAAATCCCCCTGCAGTTTTCAAAATATCCCAAACATTCCAAATTCGATACCTGAGCCATATTTTGGACCCAAATTCTGGCTCTCTGCACTTATTCACAATTTGAAATTACGACTTTTTATACAAAAAATATGCCAATTACTGAAAGCTGCGGTGCGTCACATTTTGCCCAAACCCTGCTGCAGTTTTCAAAATATCCCTAACATCCCAAATTCGATACCTGAGCCATATTTTGGACCCAATTTCTGGCTCGCTGCACCTATTCGCAGTTTGAAAATCCGAATTTTTATACCAAAAATTAGGCAATTACTGAAAGCGGCGGTGGGTCACATTTTGCCCAAACCCCCTTGCAGTTTTCAAAATATCCCAAACATCCCAAATTGGATACCTGACCCATATTTTGGACCCAAATTCTGGCTCTCTGCACCTATTCGCAGTTTGAAATTCCGATTATTTATACCAAAAATATGCCAATTACTGAAAGCGGCGGTTGGTCACATTTTGCCCAAACCCCCCCTGCAGTTTTCAAAATATCCCAAACATCCCAAATTCGATACCTGAGCCATATTTTGGACCCAAATTCTGGTTCTCTGCACCTATTCGCAGTTTGAAATTCCGAATTTTATTACCAAAAATCTGCCTATTACTGAAAGCGGCAGTGGGTCACATTTTGCCCAAACCCCCCTGCAGTTTTCAAAATATCCCAAACATCCCAAATTCGATTCCTGAGCCATATTTTGGACCCAAATTCTGTCTCTCTGCACCTATTCACAGTTTGAAATTCCAAATTTTTATACCAAAAATCTGCCAATTACTGAAAGCGGCGGTGGGTCACATTATGCCAAAACCCCCCCTGCAGTTTTCAAAATATCCCAAACATCTCATATTCAATACCTGAGCCATATTTTGGACCCAAATTATGGCTCTCTACACTTATTCACAGTTTGAAATTACTACTTTTTATACCAAAAATGTGCCAATTACTGAGAGCGGCGGTGGGTCACATTTTGCCCAAACCCCCCTGCTGTTTTCAAAATATCTCAAACATCCCAAATTCGATACCTGAGCCATATTTTGGACCCAAATTCTGGCTCTCTGCACCTATTCGCAGTTTGAAATTCCGAATTTTTATACCAAAAATATGCCAATTACTGAAAGCGGCTGTGGGTAACATTTTCCCCATACCCCCCCTGCAGTTTTCAAAATATCCCAAACATTCCAAATTCGATACCTGAGCCATATTTTGGACCCAAATTCTGGCTCTCTGCACCTAATCGAGAGTTTGAAAATCCGAATTTTTATACCAAAAATTAGTCAATTACTGAAAGCGGCGGTGGGTCACATTTTGCCCAAACCCCCTTGCAGTTTTCAAAATATCCCAAACATCCCAAATTGGATACCTGACCCATATTTTGGACCCAAATTCTGGCTCTCTGCACCTATTCGCAGTTTGAAATTCCGACTATTTATACCAAAAATATGCCAATCACTGAAAGCGGCTGTGGGTCACATTTTGCCCAAACCCCCCTGCAGTTTTCAAAATATCCCAAACATTCCAAATTCGATACCTGAGCCATATTTTGGACCCAAATTCTGGCTCTCTGCACCTATTAGCACTTTGAAGTTCCGACTTTTTATACCGAAAATATGCCAATTACTGATACCAGCGGTGTGTCACATTTTGCCCAAATCCCCCTGCAGTTTTCAAAATATCCCAAACATCCCAAATTCGATACCTGAGCCATATTTTGGACCCAAATTCTGGCCCTCTGCACCTATTCACAGTTTGAAATTCCGAATTTTTATACCAAAAGTCTGTTAATTACTGAAAGCGGTGGTCGGTCACATTTTGCCGAAACCCCCCTGCAGTTTTCAAAATATCCCAAACATCCCAAACTCGATACCTGAGCCATATATTGGACCCAAATTCTGGCTCTCTGCACCTATTCGCAGTTTGAAATTCCGACTTTTTATACAAAAAATATGCCAATTACTGAAATCGGCGGTTTGTCACATTTTGCCCAAACCCCCCTGCTGTTTTCAAAATATCCCAAACATCCCAAACTCGATACCTGAGCCATATTTTGGACCCAAATTCTGGCTCTCTGCACTTATTCGCAGTTTGAAATTCCTACTTTATATACCAAAAATATGCCAATTACTGAAAGCGGCTGTGGGTAACATTTTCCCCATACCCCCCTGCAGTTTTCAAAATATCCCAAACATCCCAAATTCGATACCTGAGCCATGTTTTGGACTCAAATTCTGGCTCTCTGCATCTATTCGCAATTTGAAAAACCGAATTTTTATACCAAAAAATAGCCAATTACTGAAAGTGGCGGTGGGTCACATTTTGCCCAAACCCCCCCTGCAGTTTTCAAAATATCCCAAACATCCCAAATTCGATACCTGAGCCGTATTTTGGACCCAAATTCTGGCTCTCTGCACCTATTCGCAGTTTGAAATTCCGATTATTCATACCAAAAATATGCCAATTACTGAAAGCAGCTGTGGGGCACATTTTGCCCAAACCCCCCTGCAGTTCTCAAAATATCCCAAACATCCCAAATTCGATACCTGAGCCAAATTTTGGACCCAAATTATGGCTCTCTGCACTTATTCACAGTTTGAAATTACAACTTTTTATACCAAAAATATGCCAATTACTGAAAGCGGCGTTTGGTCACATTTTGCCCAAACCCCCCTGCAGTTTTCAAAATATCCCAAACATCCCAAATTCGATACCTGACCCATATTTTGGACCTAAATTCCGACTCTCTGCACCTATTCGCAGTTTGAAAATTCGACTTTTTATACCAAAAATTAGCCAATTACTGAAAGCGGAGGTGGGTCACATTTTGCCAAACCCCCCTGCAGTTTTCAAAATATCCCAAACATCCCAAATTCGATACCTGACCCATATTTTGGACCTAAATTCCGACTCTCTGCACCTATTCGCAGTTTGAAAATTCGACTTTTTATACCAAAAATTAGCCAATTACTGAAAGCGGCGGTGGGTCACATTTTGCCCAAACCCCCCTGCAGTTTTAAAAATATCCAAAACATTAAAATTCTATACCCAAGCCATATTTTGAACCCAAATTCTAGCTCTCTGCACCTATTCGCAGTTTGAAGTTCCGACTTTTTATACCGATAATATGCCAATTTCTGATACCAGCGGTGAGTCATATTTTGGACAAATCCCCCTGCAGTTTTCAAAATATCCCAATCATCCCAAATTCGGTACCTGACCCATATTTTGGACCCAAATTCTGGCTCTCTGCACCTATTCACAGTTTGAAAATCCGACTTTTTATACCAAAAATAAAACAATTACTGAAAGCGGCTGTGGGTCACATTTTGCCCAAACCCCCCTGCAGTTTTCAAAATATCCCAAACATTCCAAATTCGATACCTGAGCCATATTTTGGACCCAAATTCTGGCTCTCTGCACTTATTCACAATTTGAAATTACGACTTTTTATACAAAAAATATGCCAATTACTGAAAGCTGCGGTGCGTCACATTTTGCCCAAACCCTGCTGCAGTTTTCAAAATATCCCTAACATCCCAAATTCGATACCTGAGCCATATTTTGGACCCAATTTCTGGCTCGCTGCACCTATTCGCAGTTTGAAAATCCGAATTTTTATACCAAAAATTAGGCAATTACTGAAAGCGGCGGTGGGTCACATTTTGCCCAAACCCCCTTGCAGTTTTCAAAATATCCCAAACATCCCAAATTGGATACCTGACCCATATTTTGGACCCAAATTCTGGCTCTCTGCACCTATTCGCAGTTTGAAATTCCGATTATTTATACCAAAAATATGCCAATTACTGAAAGCGGCGGTTTGTCACATTTTGCCCAAACCCCCCCTGCAGTTTTCAAAATATCCCAAACATCCCAAATTCGATACCTGAGCCATATTTTGGACCCAAATTCTGGTTCTCTGCACCTATTCGCAGTTTGAAATTCCGAATTTTATTACCAAAAATCTGCCTATTACTGAAAGCGGCAGTGGGTCACATTTTGCCCAAACCCCCCTGCAGTTTTCAAAATATCCCAAACATCCCAAATTCGATTCCTGAGCCATATTTTGGACCCAAATTCTGTCTCTCTGCACCTATTCACAGTTTGAAATTCCAAATTTTTATACCAAAAATCTGCCAATTACTGAAAGCGGCGGTGGGTCACATTATGCCAAAACCCCCCCTGCAGTTTTCAAAATATCCCAAACATCTCATATTCAATACCTGAGCCATATTTTGGACCCAAATTATGGCTCTCTACACTTATTCACAGTTTGAAATTACTACTTTTTATACCAAAAATGTGCCAATTACTGAGAGCGGCGGTGGGTCACATTTTGCCCAAACCCCCCTGCTGTTTTCAAAATATCTCAAACATCCCAAATTCGATACCTGAGCCATATTTTGGACCCAAATTCTGGCTCTCTGCACCTATTCGCAGTTTGAAATTCCGAATTTTTATACCAAAAATATGCCAATTACTGAAAGCGGCTGTGGGTAACATTTTCCCCATACCCCCCCTGCAGTTTTCAAAATATCCCAAACATTCCAAATTCGATACCTGAGCCATATTTTGGACCCAAATTCTGGCTCTCTGCACTTATTCACAATTTGAAATTACGACTTTTTATACAAAAAATATGCCAATTACTGAAAGCGGCGGTGCGTCACATTTTGCCCAAACCCTGCTGCAGTTTTCAAAATATCCCTAACATCCCAAATTCGATACCTGAGCCATATTTTGGACCCAATTTCTGGCTCTCTGCACCTAATCGAGAGTTTGAAAATCCGAATTTTTATACCAAAAATTAGTCAATTACTGAAAGCGGCGGTGGGTCACATTTTGCCCAAACCCCCTTGCAGTTTTCAAAATATCCCAAACATCCCAAATTGGATACCTGACCCATATTTTGGACCCAAATTCTGGCTCTCTGCACCTATTCGCAGTTTGAAATTCCGACTATTTATACCAAAAATATGCCAATCACTGAAAGCGGCTGTGGGTCACATTTTGCCCAAACCCCCCTGCAGTTTTCAAAATATCCCAAACATTCCAAATTCGATACCTGAGCCATATTTTGGACCCAAATTCTGGCTCTCTGCACCTATTAGCACTTTGAAGTTCCGACTTTTTATACCGAAAATATGCCAATTACTGATACCAGCGGTGTGTCACATTTTGCCCAAATCCCCCTGCAGTTTTCAAAATATCCCAAACATCCCAAATTCGATACCTGAGCCATATTTTGGACCCAAATTCTGGCCCTCTGCACCTATTCACAGTTTGAAATTCCGAATTTTTATACCAAAAGTCTGTTAATTACTGAAAGCGGCGGTCGGTCACATTTTGCCGAAACCCCCCTGCAGTTTTCAAAATATCCCAAACATCCCAAACTCGATACCTGAGCCATATATTGGACCCAAATTCTGGCTCTCTGCACCTATTCGCAGTTTGAAATTCCGACTTTTTATACAAAAAATATGCCAATTACTGAAATCGGCGGTTTGTCACATTTTGCCCAAACCCCCCTGCTGTTTTCAAAATATCCCAAACATCCCAAACTCGATACCTGAGCCATATTTTGGACCCAAATTCTGGCTCTCTGCACTTATTCGCAGTTTGAAATTCCTACTTTATATACCAAAAATATGCCAATTACTGAAAGCGGCTGTGGGTAACATTTTCCCCATACCCCCCTGCAGTTTTCAAAATATCCCAAACATCCCAAATTCGATACCTGAGCCATGTTTTGGACTCAAATTCTGGCTCTCTGCATCTATTCGCAATTTGAAAAACCGAATTTTTATACCAAAAAATAGCCAATTACTGAAAGTGGCGGTGGGTCACATTTTGCCCAAACCCCCCCTGCAGTTTTCAAAATATCCCAAACATCCCAAATTCGATACCTGAGCCGTATTTTGGACCCAAATTCTGGCTCTCTGCACCTATTCGCAGTTTGAAATTCCGATTATTCATACCAAAAATATGCCAATTACTGAAAGCAGCTGTGGGGCACATTTTGCCCAAACCCCCCTGCAGTTCTCAAAATATCCCAAACATCCCAAATTCGATACCTGAGCCAAATTTTGGACCCAAATTATGGCTCTCTGCACTTATTCACAGTTTGAAATTACAACTTTTTATACCAAAAATATGCCAATTACTGAAAGCGGCGTTTGGTCACATTTTGCCCAAACCCCCCTGCAGTTTTCAAAATATCCCAAACATCCCAAATTCGATACCTGACCCATATTTTGGACCTAAATTCCGACTCTCTGCACCTATTCGCAGTTTGAAAATTCGACTTTTTATACCAAAAATTAGCCAATTACTGAAAGCGGAGGTGGGTCACATTTTGCCAAACCCCCCTGCAGTTTTCAAAATATCCCAAACATCCCAAATTCGATACCTGACCCATATTTTGGACCTAAATTCCGACTCTCTGCACCTATTCGCAGTTTGAAAATTCGACTTTTTATACCAAAAATTAGCCAATTACTGAAAGCGGCGGTGGGTCACATTTTGCCCAAACCCCCCTGCAGTTTTAAAAATATCCAAAACATTAAAATTCTATACCCAAGCCATATTTTGAACCCAAATTCTAGCTCTCTGCACCTATTCGCAGTTTGAAGTTCCGACTTTTTATACCGATAATATGCCAATTACTGATACCAGCGGTGAGTCATATTTTGGACAAATCCCCCTGCAGTTTTCAAAATATCCCAATCATCCCAAATTCGGTACCTGACCCATATTTTGGACCCAAATTCTGGCTCTCTGCACCTATTCACAGTTTGAAAATCCGACTTTTTATACCAAAAATAAAACAATTACTGAAAGCGGCTGTGGGTCACATTTTGCCCAAACCCCCCTGCAGTTTTCAAAATATCCCAAACATTCCAAATTCGATACCTGAGCCATATTTTGGACCCAAATTCTGGCTCTCTGCACTTATTCACAATTTGAAATTACGACTTTTTATACAAAAAATATGCCAATTACTGAAAGCTGCGGTGCGTCACATTTTGCCCAAACCCTGCTGCAGTTTTCAAAATATCCCTAACATCCCAAATTCGATACCTGAGCCATATTTTGGACCCAATTTCTGGCTCGCTGCACCTATTCGCAGTTTGAAAATCCGAATTTTTATACCAAAAATTAGGCAATTACTGAAAGCGGCGGTGGGTCACATTTTGCCCAAACCCCCTTGCAGTTTTCAAAATATCCCAAACATCCCAAATTGGATACCTGACCCATATTTTGGACCCAAATTCTGGCTCTCTGCACCTATTCGCAGTTTGAAATTCCGATTATTTATACCAAAAATATGCCAATTACTGAAAGCGGCGGTTGGTCACATTTTGCCCAAACCCCCCCTGCAGTTTTCAAAATATCCCAAACATCCCAAATTCGATACCTGAGCCATATTTTGGACCCAAATTCTGGTTCTCTGCACCTATTCGCAGTTTGAAATTCCGAATTTTATTACCAAAAATCTGCCTATTACTGAAAGCGGCAGTGGGTCACATTTTGCCCAAACCCCCCTGCAGTTTTCAAAATATCCCAAACATCCCAAATTCGATTCCTGAGCCATATTTTGGACCCAAATTCTGTCTCTCTGCACCTATTCACAGTTTGAAATTCCAAATTTTTATACCAAAAATCTGCCAATTACTGAAAGCGGCGGTGGGTCACATTATGCCAAAACCCCCCCTGCAGTTTTCAAAATATCCCAAACATCTCATATTCAATACCTGAGCCATATTTTGGACCCAAATTATGGCTCTCTACACTTATTCACAGTTTGAAATTACTACTTTTTATACCAAAAATGTGCCAATTACTGAGAGCGGCGGTGGGTCACATTTTGCCCAAACCCCCCTGCTGTTTTCAAAATATCTCAAACATCCCAAATTCGATACCTGAGCCATATTTTGGACCCAAATTCTGGCTCTCTGCACCTATTCGCAGTTTGAAATTCCGATTATTTATACCAAAATTATGCCAATTACTGAAAGAGGCGGTGGGTCACATTTTGCCCAAACCCCCCTGAAGTTTTAGAAATATCCCAAACACCCCAAATTCGATACCTGAGCCATATTTTGTTCCCAAATTCTGGCTCTCTGCACCTATTCGCAGTTTGAAATTCCGACTATTTATACCAAAAATCTGCCAATTACTGAAAGCGGCGGTGGGTCACATTTTGCCCAAACCCCCCTGAAATTTTAGAAATATCCCAAACATCCCAAATTCGATACCTGAGCCATATTTTGGACCCAAATACTTGCTCTCTGCACCTATTCGCAGTTTGAAATTCAGACTTTTTATACAAAAAATTAGAGAATTATTGAAAGCGGCGGTGGGTCACATTTTGCCCCCCCCCCCTGCAGTTTTCAAAATATCAAAAACATCCCAAATTCGATACTTGAGCCATATTTTTTAACCAAATTCAGTCTCACTGCACCTATTCGCAGTATGAAATTCCGACTATTTATACGAAAAATATGCCAATTACTCAAAGCGGCAGTGGTTCACATTTTGCCCAAACCCCCCTGCAGTTTTCAAAATATCCAAAGTATCCCATATTCGATACCTGAGCCATATTTTGGACCCAAACTCTGGCTCTCTACACCTATTCACAGTTTTTAAATCCGACTTTTTATACCAAAAACATGCCAATTACTGAAATCGGCAGTGGGTCACATTTTGCCCAAACCCCCGTGCAGTTTTCAAAATATCCCAAACATCATAAATTCGATACCCAGGCCATATTTTGGACCCAAATTCTGGCTCTCTGCACCTGTTCGCAGTTTTAAATTCCGAATTTTATACAGAAAATATGCCAATTACTGAAAGCGGCAGTGGGTCACATTTTGCCCAAACCCCCCTGAAGTTTTAGAAATATCCCAAACATCCCAAATTCGATACCTGAGCCATATTTTGGACCTAAATTCTGGTTCTCTGCCCCCTATTCGCAGTTTGAAAATCCGACATTTTATCATAAAAATATGACAATTACTGAAAGCGGCTGTGGGTCTCATTATGCCCAAACCCCCCCTGCAGTTTTAAAAATATCCCAAACATCCCAAATTCGATACCTGAGCCATATTTTGGACCTAAATTCTGGCTCTCTGCACCTATTCGCAGTTTGAAATTCCGACTTTTTATACCAAAAATATGCCAATTACTGAAAGCGGCTGTGGATCACATTTTGATCAAACCTCCCTGCTGTTTTCAAAATATCCCAAACATCCCAAATTCAATACCCGAGCCATATTTTGGACCCAAATTCTGGCTCTCTGCAACTATTCGCAGTTTGAAATTCCGAATTTTATACAAAAAATTTGCGAATTACTGAAAGCGGCGGTGGGTCACATTTTGCCCAAACCCCCCTGCAGTTTTCAAAATATCCCAAACATCCCAAATTCGATACCTGAGCCATATTTTGGACCCAAATTCTGGCTTTCTGCACCTGTTCGCAGTTTTAAATTCCGACTTTTTATACATAAAATATGCCAATTACTGAAAGCGGCGGTGGGTCACATTTTGCCCAAACCTCCCTGCAGTTTTCAAAATATCCCAAACATCCCAAATTCGATACGTGAGCCATATTTTGGAACCAAATTCTCGCTCTCTGTACCTATTCGCATTTTGAAATTCCGACTTTTAATACCAAAAATCAGCCAATTACTGAAAGCGGCGGTGGGTCACATTTTGCCCAAACCCTCCTGCAGTTTTCAAAATATCCCAAACATCCCAAATTCGATACCTGAGCCATATTTTGGACTCAAATTCTGTCTCTCTGCACCTATTCGCAGTATGAAAATCCGACTTTTTATACCAAAAATTAGCCAATTACTGAAAGCGGCGGTGGGTCACATTTTGCCCAAACCACCCTGCAGTTTTCAAAATATCCCAAACTTCCCAAATTCGATACGGGAGCCATATTTTGGACCCAAATTCTGGCTCTCTGCACATATTCGCAGTGTGAAATTCCGAATTTTTATACCAAAAATTAGCCAATTACTGAAAGCAGCTGTGGGTCACATTTTGCCCAAACCCCCTGCAGTTTTCAAAATATCCCAAACATTCCAAATTCGATACCCAAGCCATATTTTGAACCCAAATTCTGGCTCTCTGTACCTATTCGCAGTTTGAAGTTCCGACTTTTTATACCGAAAATATGCCAATTACTGATACCAGCTGTGTGTCACATTTTGCCCAAACTCCCCTGCAGTTTTCAAAATATGTCAAACATCCCAAATTCGATACCTGAGCCATATTTTGGACCCAAATTCTGGCTCTCTGCACCTATTCGCAGTTTGAAATTCCGACTTTTAATACCAAAAATCTGCCTATTACTGAAAGCGGCAGTGGGTCACATTTTGCCCAAACCCCCCTGCAGTTTTCAAAATATCCCAAACATCCCAGATTCGATTCCTGAGCCATATTTTGGACCCAAATTCTGGCTCTCTGCACCTATTCACAGTTTGAAATTCCAAATTTTTATACCAAAAATCTGCCAATTACTGAAAGCGTCGGTGGGTCACATTTTGCCAAAACCCCCCCTGCAGTTTTCAAAATATCCCAAACATCTAAAATTCAATACCTGAGCCATATTTTGGACCCAAATTATGGCTCTCTACACTTATTCACAGTTTGAAATTACTACTTTTTATACCAAAAATGTGCCAATTACTGAAAGCGGCGGTGGGTCACATTTTGCCCAAACCCCCCGTGCTGTTTTCAAAATATCTCAAACATCCCAAATTCGATACCTGAGCCATATTTTGGACCCAAATTCTGGCTCTCTGCACCTATTCGCAGTTTGAAATTCCGATTATTTATACCAAAAATATGCCAATTACTGAAAGAGGCGGTGGGTCACATTTTGCCCAAACCCCTTGAAGTTTTAGAAATATCCCAAACACCCCAAATTCGATACCTGAGCCATATTTTGGACCCAAATTCTGGCTCTCTGCACCTATTCGCAGTTTGAAATTCCGACTTTTTATATAAAAAATCTGCCAATTACTGAAATCGGCGGTGGGTCACATTTTGCCCAAACCCCCGTGCAGTTTTCAAAATATCCCAAACATCATAAATTCGATACCCAGGCCATATTTTGGACCCAAATTCTGGCTCTCTGCACCTGTTCGCAGTTTTAAATTCCGAATTTTATACAGAAAATATGCCAATTACTGAAAGAGGCGGTGGGTCACATTTTGCCCAAACCCCTTGAAGTTTTAGAAATATCCCAAACACCCCAAATTCGATACCTGAGCCATATTTTGGACCCAAATTCTGGCTCTCTGCACCTATTCGCAGTTTGAAATTCCGACTTTTTATATAAAAAATCTGCCAATTACTGAAATCGGCGGTGGGTCACATTTTGCCCAAACCCCCGTGCAGTTTTCAAAATATCCCAAACATCATAAATTCGATACCCAGGCCATATTTTGGACCCAAATTCTGGCTCTCTGCACCTATTCGCATTTTGAAATTCCGACTTTTAATACCAAAAATCTGCCAATTACTGAAAACGACAGTAGGTCACATTTTGCCCGAACCCCCCTGCAGTTTTCAAAATATCCCAAACATCCCAAATTCGATACGGGAGCCATATTTTGGACCCAAATTCTGGCTCTCTGCACATATTCGTAGTGTGAAATTCCGACTTTTTATACCAAAAATTAGCCAATTACTGAAAGCGGCTGTAGGTCACATTTTGCCCAAACCCCCCTGCAGTTTTCAAAATATCCCAAACATTCCAAATTCGATACCCAAGCCATATTTTGAACCCAAATTCTGGCTCTCTGTACCTATTCGCAGTTTGAAGTTCCGACTTTTTATACCGAAAATATGAAAATTACTGATACCAGCGGTGTGTCACATTTAGAACAAACCCCCCTGCAGTTTTCAAAATATCTCAAACATCCCAAATTCGATACCCGAGCCATATTTTGGACCCAAATTCTGGCTCTCTGCCCCTATTCGCAGTTTGAAATTCCGACTTTTTATACCAAAAATCTGCCAATTACTGAAAGCTGCGGTGGGTCACATTTTGCCCAAACCCCCCCTGCAGTTTTCAAAATATCCCAAACATCCCAAATTGGATACCTGAGCCATATTTTGGACCTAAATTCTGGTTCTCTGCCCCTATTCGCAGTTTGAAAATCCGACATTTTATCATAAAAATATGACAATTACTGAAAGCGGCTGTGGGTCACATTTTGCCCAAACCCCCCCTGCAGTTTTAAAAATGTCCCAAACATCCCAAATTCGATACCTGAGCCATATTTTGGACCTAAATTCTGGATCTCTGCACCTATTCGCAGTTTGAAATTCCGACTTTTTATACCAAAAATATGCGAATTACTGAAAGCGGCTGTGGATCACATTTTGACCAAACCTCCCTGCTGTTTTCAAAATATCCCAAACATCCCAAATTCAATACCCGAGCCATATTTTGGACCCAAATTCTGGCTCTTTGCAACTATTCGCAGTTTGAAATTCCGAATTTTATACAAAAAATTTGCGAATTACTGAAAGCGGCGGTGGGTCACATTTTGCCCAAACCCCCCTGCAGTTTTCAAAATATCCCAAACATCCCAAATTCGATACCTGAGCCATATTTTGGACCCAAATTCTGGCTCTCTGCACCTATTCGCAGTATGAAATTCCGACTATTTATACCAAAAATATATCAATTACTGAAAGCGGCGGTGGGTCACATTTTGCCCAAACCCCCCTGCAATTTTCAAAATATCCCAAACATCCCAAATTCGATACCCGAGCCATATTTTGGACCCAAATTCTGGCTCTCTGCACCTATTCACAGTTTGCAACTCCGAATTTTTATACCAAAAATATGCCAATTACTGAAAGCGGCGGTTGGTCACATTTTGCCCAAACCCCCTGCAGTTTTCAAAATATCCAAAGTATCCCAAATTCGATACCTGACCCATATTTTGGACCCAAATTCTGGCACTCTGCACCTATTCACAGTTTTAAAATCCGACTCTTTATACCAAAAATATGCCAATTACTGAAAGCGGCTGTGGGTCACATTTTGCCCAAACCCCCCTGCAGTTTTCAAAATATCCCAAACATCCCAAATTCGATACCTGAGCGATATTTTGGACCCAAATTCTGGCTTTCTGCACCTGTTCGCAGTTTTAAATTCCGACTTTTTATACATAAAATATGCCAATTACTGAAAGTGGCGGTGGGTCACATTTTGCCCAAACCTCCCTGCAGTTTTCAAAATATCCCAAACATCCCAAATTCGATACGTGAGCCATATTTTGGAATCAAATTCTCGCTCTCTGTACCTATTCGCAGTTTGAAATTCCGACTTTTAATACCAAAAATCAGCCAATTACTGAAAGCGGCGGTGGGTCACATTTTGCCCAAACCCCCCTGCAGTTTTCAAAATATCCCAAACATCCCAAATTCGATACCTGAGCCATATTTTGGACTCAAATTCTGTCTCTCTGCACCTATTCGCAGTTTGAAAATCCGACTTTTTATACCAAAAATTAGCCAATTACTGAAAGCGGCGGTGGGTCACATTTTGCCCAAACCCCCTGCAGTTTTCAAAATATCCCAAACATTCCAAATTCGATACCCAAGCCATATTTTGAACCCAAATTCTGGCTCTCTGCACCTATTCGCAGTTTGAAGTTCCGACTTTTTATACCGAAAATATGCCAATTACTGATACCAGCTGTGTGTCACATTTTGCCCAAACCCCCCTGCAGTTTTCAAAATATGTCAAACATCCCAAATTCAATACCTGAGCCATATTTTGGACCCAAATTCTGGCTCTCTTCACTTATTCACAGTTTGAAATTACGACTTTTTATACCAAATATATGCCAATTACTGAAACCGGCGGTGGGTCACATTTTGCCCAAACCCCTCTGCTGTTTTCAAAATATCGTAAACATCCCAAATTCGATACCTGAGCCATATTTTGGACCCAAATTCTGGCTCTCTGCACCTATTCGCAGCTTGAAATTCCTACTTTTTATACCAAAAATATGCCAATTACTGAAAGCGGCTGTGGGTCACATTTTGCCCAAACCCCCCTGCAGTTTTCAAAATATCCCAAACATCCCAAATTCGATACTTGAGCCATATTTTGGACCCAAATTCTGGCTCTCTGCACCTATTCGCAGTTTGAAATTACGACTTTTTATACCAAAAATATGCCAATTACTGAAAGCTGCGGTGGGTCACATTTTGCCCAAATCCCCCTGCTGTTTTCAAAATATCCCAAATTCGATACCTGAGCCATATTTTGGACCCAAATTCTGGCTCTCTGCACCTATTCGCAGTTTGAAATTCCGACTTTTTATACCGAAAATATGCCAATTACTGATACCAGCGGTGTGTCACATTTTGCCCAAATCCCCCTGCAGTTTTCAAAATATCCTAAACATCCCAAATTCGATACCTGAGCCATATTTTGGACCCAAATTCTGGCTCTCTGCACCTATTCGCAGTTTGAAATTCCGATTATTTATACCAAAAATATGCCAATTACTGAAAGTGGCGGTGGGTCACATTTTGCCCAAACCCCCTGAAGCTTTAGAAATATCCCAAACACCCCAAATTCGATACCTGAGCCATATTTTGGACCCAAATTCTGGCTCTCTGCACCTATTCGCAGTTTGAAATTCCGACTTTTTATACAAAAAATATGCCAATTACTCAAAGCGGCAGTGGGTCACATTTTGCCCAAACCCCCCTGCAGTTTTCAAAATATCCAAAGTATCCCATATTCGATACCTGAGCCATATTTTGGACCCAAACTCTGGCTCTCTACACCTATTCACAGTTTTAAAATCCGACTTTTTATACCAAAAATATGCCAATTACTGAAAACGGCTGTGGGTCACATTTTGCCCAAACCCCCCTGCAGTTTTCAAAATATCCAAAGTATCGCAAATTCGATACCTGAGCCATATTTTGGACCCAAATTCTGGTTCTCTGCACCTATTCGCACTTTGAAATTCCGAATTTTTATACCAAAAATATGCCTATTACTGAAAGCGGCGGTGGGTCACATTTTGCCCAAACACCCGTGCAGTTTTTAAAATATCCCAAACATCATAAATTCGATACCCAAGCCATATTTTGGACCCAAATTCTGGCTTTCTGCACCTGTTCGCTGTTTTAAATTCCGACTTTTTTTACAGAAAATTTGCCAATTACTGAAAGCGGCGGTAGGTCACATTTTGCCCAAACCCCCCTGCACTTTTCAAAATATCCCAAACATCCCAAATTCAATACCTGAGACGTATTTTGGACACAAATTCTGGCTCTCTGCACCTATTCGCAGTTTGAAAATCCGACTTTTTATACCAAAAAATAGCCAATTACTGAAAGTGGCGGTGGGTCACATTTTGCCCAAACCCCCCCTGCAGTTTTCAAAATATCCCAAACATCCCAATATCGATACCTGAGCCATAATTTGAACCCAAATTCTGGCTCTCTGCACCTATTCGCAGTTTGAAAATCCGAATTTTTATACCAAAAAATAGCCTATTACTGAAAGCGGCGGTGGGTCACATTTTGCCCAAACCCCCCTGCAGTTTTTAAAATATCCCAAACATCCCAAATTCGATACGTGAACCATATTTTGGACCCAAATTCTGGCTTTCTGCACCTATTTGCACTTTGAAATTCCGACTATTTATACCAAAAATATGCCAATTACTGAAAGCTGCAGTGGGTCACATTTTGCCCAAACCCCCCTGCAGTTTTCAAAATATCCAAAGTATCGCAAATTCGATACCTGAGCCATATTTTGGACCCAAATTCTGGTTCTCTGCACCTATTCGCACTTTGAAATTCTGACTATTTATACCAAAAATATGCCAATTACTGAAAGCGGCAGTGGGTCACATTTTGCACAAACCCCTCTGCAGTTTTCAAAATATCCAAAGTATCCCATATTCGATACCTGAGGCATATTTTGGACCCAAACTCTGGCTCTCTACACCTATTCACAGTTTTAAAATCCGACTTTTTATACCAAAAATATGCCAATTACTGAAATCGGCTGTGGGTCACATTTTGCCCAAACCCCCCTGCAGTTTTCAAAATATCCAAAGTATCGCAAATTCGATACCTGAGCCATATTTTGGACCCAAATTCTGGTTCTCTGCACCTATTCGCACTTTGAAATTCCGAATTTTCATACCAAAAATATGCCTATTACTGAAAGCGGCGGTGGGTCACATTTTGCCCAAACACCCGTGCAGTTTTCAAAATATCCCAAACATCATAAATTCTATACCCAAGCCATATTTTGGACCCAAATTCTGGCTTTCTGCACCTGTTCGCTGTTTTAAATTCCGACTTTTTTTTACAGAAAATTTGCCAATTACTGAAAGCGGCGGTAGGTCACATTTTGCCCAAACGCCCCTGCACTTTTCAAAATATCCCAAACATCAAAAATTCGATACCTGAGCCATATTTTGGACCCAAATTCTGGTTCTCTGCACCTATTCGCACTTTGAAATTCTGACTATTTATACCAAAAATATGCCAATTACTGAAAGCAGCAGTGGGTCACATTTTGCACAAACCCCTCTGCAGTTTTCAAAATATCCCAAACATCAAAAATTCGATACCTGAGCCATATTTTGGACCCAAATTCTGGCTCTCTGCACCTATTCGCACTTTGAAATTCCGACTATTTATACCAAAAATCTGCCAATTACTGAAAGCGGTGGTGGGTCACACTTTGCCCAAACTACCCTGCAGTTTTAGAAATATCCCAAACATCCCAAATTCGTTACCTGAGCCATATTTTGGACCCAAATTCTGGCTCTCTGCACCTATTCGCAGTTTGAAATTCTGATTATTTATACCAAAAATATGCCAATTACTGAAAGAGGCGGTGGGTCACATTTTGCCCAAACCCCCCTGAAGTTTTAGAAATATCCCAAACATCCCAAATTCGATACCTGAGCCATCTTTTGGACCCAAATTCTGGCTCTCTGCACCTATTCGCAGTTTGAAATTCCGAATTTTTATACCGAAAATATGCCAATTACTGATACCAGCTGTTTGTCACATTTTGCGCAGATCCCCCTGCAGTTTTCAAAATATCCCAAACATCCCAAATTCGATACCTGAGCCATATTTTGGACCCAAATTCTGGCTCTCTGCACCTATTCGCAGTTTGAAATTCAGAATTTTTATACCAAAAATTAGAGAATTACTGAAAGCGGCGGTGGGTCACATTTTGCCCAAACCCCCCTGCAGTTTTCAAAATATTAAAAACATCCCAAATTCGATACATGAGCCATATTTTGGAACCAAATTCTTGCTCTCTGCACCTATTCGCAGTATGAAATTCCGAATATTTATACCAAAAATATGTCAATTACGGAAAGCGGCGGTGGGTCACATTTTGCCCAAACCCCCCTGCAGTTTTAAAAACATCCCAAATTCGATACCTGAGCCATATTTTGGACCCAAATTCTGGCTCTCTGCACCTATTCGCAGTTTGAAATTCCGATTATTTATACCAAAAATATGCCAATTACTGAAAGTGGCGGTGGGTCACATTTTGCCCAAACCCCCTGAAGTTTTAGAAATATCCCAAACACCCCAAATTCGATACCTGAGCCATATTTTGGACCCAAATTCTGGCTCTCTGCACCTATTCGCAGTTTGAAATTCCGACTTTTTATACAAAAAATATGCCAATTACTCAAAGCGGCAGTTGGTCACATTTTGCCCAAACCCCCCTGCAGTTTTCAAAATATCCAAAGTATCCCATATTCGATACCTGAGCCATATTTTGGACCCAAACTCTGGCTCTCTACACCTATTCACAGTTTTAAAATCCGACTTTTAATACCAAAAATATGCCAATTACTGAAATCGGCTGTGGGTCACATTTTGCCCAAACCCCCCTGCAGTTTTCAAAATATCCAAAGTATCGCAAATTCGATACCTGAGACATATTTTGGACCCAAATTCTGGTTCTCTGCACCTATTCGCACTTTGAAATTCCGACTTTTTATACCAAAAATATGCCTATTACTGAAAGCGGCGGTGGGTCACATTTTGCCCAAACACCCGTGCAGTTTTCAAAATATCCCAAACATCATAAATTCGATACCCAAGCCATATTTTGGACCCAAATTCTGGCTTTCTGCACCTGTTCGCTGTTTTAAATTCCGACTTTTTTTACAGAAAATTTGCCAATTACTGAAAGCGGCGGTAGGTCACATTTTGCCCAAACCCCCCTGCACTTTTCAAAATATCCCAAACATCCCAAATTCAATACCTGAGACGTATTTTGGACACAAATTCTGGCTCTCTGCACCTATTCGCAGTTTGAAAATCCGAATTTTATACCAAAAAATAGCCAATTACTGAGAGTGGCGGTGGGTCACATTTTGCCCAAACCCCCCCTGCAGTTTTCAAAATATCCCAAACATCCCAATATCGATACCTGAGCCATAATTTGGACCCAAATTCTGGCTCTCTGCACCTATTCGCAGTTTGAAAATCCGAATTTTTATACCAAAAAATAGCCAATTACTGAAAGCGGCGGTGGGTCACATTTTGCCCAAACCCCCCTGCAGTTTTTAAAATATCCCAAACATCCCAAATTCGATACGTGAACCATATTTTGGACCCAAATTCTGGCTCTCTGCACCTATTTGCATTTTGAAATTCCGACTATTTATACCAAAAATATGCCAATTACTGAAAGCTGCAGTGGGTCACATTTTGCCCAAACCCCCCTGCAGTTTTCAAAATATCCAAAGTATCGCAAATTCGATACCTGATCCATATTTTGGACCCAAATTCTGGTTCTCTGCACCTATTCGCACTTTGAAATTCTGACTATTTATACCAAAAATATGCCAATTACTGAAAGCAGCAGTGGGTCACATTTTGCACAAACCCCTCTGCAGTTTTCAAAATATCCCAAACATCAAAAATTCGATACCTGAGCCATATTTTGGACCCAAATTCTGGCTCTCTGCACCTATTCGCACTTTGAAAGTCCGACTATTTATACCAAAAATCTGCCAATTACTGAAAGCGGTGGTGGGTCACACTATGCCCAAACTACCCTGCAGTTTTAGAAATATCCCAAACATCCCAAATTCGTTACCTGAGCCATATTTTGGACCCAAATTCTGGCTCTCTGCACCTATTCGCAGTTTGAAATTCCGATTATTTATACCAAAAATATGCCAATTACTGAAAGTGGCGGTGGGTCACATTTTGCCCAAACCCCCTGAAGTTTTAGAAATATCCCAAACATCCCAAATTCGATACCTGAGCCATATTTTGGACCCAAATTCTGGCTCTCTGCACCTATTCGCAGTTTGAAATTCCGAATTTTTATACCGAAAATATGCCAATTACTGATACCAGCTGTTTGTCACATTTTGCGCAGATCCCCCTGCAGTTTTCAAAATATCCCAAACATCCCAAATTCGATACCTGAGCCATATTTTGGACCCAAATTCTGGCTCTCTGCACCTATTCGCAGTTTGAAATTCAGAATTTTTATACAAAAAATTAGAGAATTACTGAAAGCGGCGGTGGGTCACATTTTGCCCAAACACCCCTGCAGTTTTCAAAATATTAAAAACATCCCAAATTCGATACATGAGCCATATTTTGCAACCAAATTCTTGCTCTCTGCACCTATTCGCAGTATGAAATTCCGAATATTTATACCAAAAATATGTCAATTACGGAAAGCGGCGGTGGGTCACATTTTGCCCAAACCCCCCCTGCAGTTTTAAAAACATCCCAAATTCGATACCTGAGCCATATTTTGGACCCAAATTCTGGCTCTCTGCACCTATTCGCAGTTTGAAATTCCGATTATTTATACCAAAAATATGCCAATTACTGAAAGTGGCGGTGGGTCACATTTTGCCCAAACCCCCTGAAGTTTTAGAAATATCCCAAACACCCCAAATTCGATACCTGAGCCATATTTTGGACCCAAATTCTGGCTCTCTGCACCTATTCGCAGTTTGAAATTCCGACTTTTTATACAAAAAATATGCCAATTACTCAAAGCGGCAGTGGGTCACATTTTGCCCAAACCCCCCTGCAGTTTTCAAAATATCCAAAGTATCCCATATTCGATACCTGAGCCATATTTTGGACCCAAACTCTGGCTCTCTACACCTATTCACAGTTTTAAAATCCGACTTTTTATACCAAAAATATGCCAATTACTGAAATCGGCTGTGGGTCACATTTTGCCCAAAACCCCCTGCAGTTTTCAAAATATCCAAAGTATCGCAAATTCGATACCTGAGCCATATTTTGGACCCAAATTCTGGTTCTCTGCACCTATTCGCACTTTGAAATTCCGACTTTTTATACCAAAAATATGCCTATTACTGAAAGCGGCGGTGGGTCACATTTTGCCCAAACACCCGTGCAGTTTTCAAAATATCCCAAACATCATAAATTCGATACCCAAGCCATATTTTGGACCCAAATTCTGGCTCTCTACACCTATTCACAGTTTTAAAATCCGACTTTTTTTACCAAAAATATGCCAATTACTGAAATCGCCTGTGGGTCACGTTTTGCCCAAACCCCCCTACAGTTTTCAAAATATCCCAAACATCATAAATTGCGATACCCAAGCCATATTTTGGACCTAAATTCTGGCTCTCTGCACCTATTCACAGTTTTAAAATCCGACTTTTTATACCAAAAATATGCCAATTACTGAAAGCAGCGGTGGGTCACATTTTGCCCAAACCCCCCAGCAGTTTTCAAAACATCCCAAATTCGATACCTGAGCCATATTTTGGACTCACATTCTGGCTCTCTGCACTTATTCATAGTTTGAAAATCCGACTTTTTATACCAAAAAATAGCCAATTACTAAAAGTGTTGGTGGGTCACATTTTGCCCAAACCCCCCCCTGCAGTTTTCAAAATATCCCAAACATCCCAAATTCGATACCTGAGCCATATTTTGGACCCAAATTCTGGCTCTCTGCACCTATTCGCAGTTTGAAATTCCAATTATTTATACCAAAAATGTGCCAATTACTGAAAGCAGCTGTGGGGCACATTTTGCCCAAACCCCCTGCAGTTCTCAAAATATCCCAAACATCCCAAATGCGATACCTGAGCCAAATTTTGGACCCAAATTATGGCTCTCTGCACTTATTCACAGTTTGAATTTACTACTTTTTATACCAAAAATATGCCAATTACTGAAAGCGGTGTTGGGTCACATTTTGCCCAAACCCCCCTGCAGTTTTCAAAATATCCCAAACATCCCAAATTCGATACCTGAGCCATATTTTGGACATAAAAATTCTGGCTCTCTGCACCTATTCGCACTTGGAAAACCGACTTTTTATTCAAAAAATTAGCCAATTACTGAAAGCGGCGGTGGGTCACCTATTCCCCAAACCCCCCTGCAGTTTTCAAAATATCCCAAACATCCCAAATTCGATACCTGAGCCATATTTTGGACCCAAATTCTGGTTCTCTACACCTATTCGCAGTTTGAAATTCCGACTTTTTATACCAAAAATCTGCCAATTACTAAAAGCGGCGGTGGGTCACATTTTGCCCAGAACCCCCCTGAAGTTATAGAAATATCCCAAACATTGCAAATACGATACATGAGCCATATTTTGGACCCAAATTCAGGCTCTCTGAACCTATTCGCAATTTGAAATTCCAACTTTTTATACCAAAAATATGCCAATTACTGAAAGCGGCGGTGGGTCACATTTTGCCCAAACCCCCGTGCAGTTTTCAAAATATCCCAAACATCCAAATTCTATACCTGAGCCATATTTTGGACCCAAATTGTGGCTCTCTGCACCTATTCGCAGTTTGAAATTCAGACTTTTTATACAAAAAAATTGAGAATTACTGAAAGCGGCGGTGGGTCACATTTTGCCCAAACCCCCCTGCAGTTTTCAAAATATCAAAAACATCCCAAAATCGATACCTGAGCCATATTTTGGAATCAAATTCTGGCTCTCTGCACCTATTCGCAGTTTGAAATTCAGACTTTTTATAAAAAAAAATTGAGAATTATTGAAAGCGGCGGTGGGTCACAATTTGCCCAAACCCCCCTGCAGTTTTCAAAATATCCCAAACATCCCAAATTCAATACCTGAGCCATATTTTGGACCCAAATTATGGCTCTCTACACTTATTCACAGTTTGAAATTACTACTTTTTATACCAAAAATGTGCCAATTACTGAAAGCGGCGGTGGGTCACATTTTGCCCAAACCCCCCTGCCGTTTTCAAAATATCTCAAACATCCCAAATTCGATACCTGAGCCATATTTTGGACCCAAATTCTGGCGCTCTGCACCAATTCGCAGTTTGCAATTCCGATTATTTATACCAAAAATATGCCAATTACTGAAAGAGGCGGTGGGTCACATTTTGCCCAAACCCCCCTGAAGTTTTAGAAATATCCCAAACATCCCAAATTCGATACCTGAGCCATATTTTGGACCCAAATTCTGGCTCTCTGCACCTATTCGCAGTTTGAAATTCAGACTTTTTATAAAAAAAAATTGAGAATTATTGAAAGCGGCGGTGGGTCACATTTTGCGCCCCCCCCCCCCTGCAGTTTTCAAAATATCAAAAACATCCCAAATTCGATACTTGAGCCATATTTTGGACCCAAATTCTGGCTCTCTGCACCTATTCGCACTTTGAAATTCCGACTATTTATACCAAAAATATGCCAATTACTGAAAGCGGCAGTGGGTCACATTTTGCCCAAACCCCTCTGCAGTTTTCAAAATATCCAAAGTATCCCAAATTCGATACCAGAGCCATATTTTGCACCCAAATTCTGGCTCTCTGCACCTATTCGCATTTTGAAATTCCGACTATTTATACCAAAAATATGCCAATTACTGAAAGCAGCTGTGGGTCACATTTTGCCCAAACCCCCCTGCAGTTTTCAAAATGTCCAAAGTATCCCAAATTCGATACCTGAGCCATATTTTGGACCCAAATTCTGGCTCTCTGCACCTATTCGCACTTTGAAATTCCGACTATTTATACAAAAAATCTGCCAATTACTGAAAGCGGTGGTGGGTCACATTTTGCCCAAACCCCCCTGCTGTTTTCAAAATATGTCAAACATCCCAAATTCGATACCTGAGCCATATTTTGGACCCAAATTCTGGCTCTCTGCACCTATTCGCAGTTTGAAATTTCGACTTTTAATACCAAAAATCTGCCAATTTCTGAAAGAAGCTGTGGGTCACAATTTGCCCAAACCCCCCTGCAGTTTTCAAAATATCCCAAACATCCCAAATTCAATACCTGAGCCATATTTTGGACCCAAATTATGGCTCTCTACACTTATTCACAGTTTGAAATTACTACTTTTTATACCAAAAATGTGCCAATTACTGAAAGCAGCGGTGAGTCACATTTTGCCCAAACCCCCCTGCTGTTTTCAAAATATGTCAAACATCCCAAATTCGATACCTGAGCCATATTTTGGACCCAAATTCTGGCTCTCTGCACCTATTCGCAGTTTGAAATTCCGACTTTTTATACCAAAAATCTGCCAATTACTGAATGCGGCGGTGGGTCACATTTTGCCCAAACCCCCCTGAAGTTTTACAAATATCCCAAACATCCAAAATTCGATACCTGAGCCATATTTTGGACCCAAATTCTGGCTCTCTGCACCTATTCGCAGTTCGAAATTCAGACTTTTTATACAAAAAATTAGAGAATTATTGAAAGCGGCGGTGGGTCACATTTTACCCCCCCCCCCCTGCAGTTTTCAAAATATCAAAAACATCCCAAATTCGATACTTGAGCCATATTTTGGACCCAAATTCTGGCTCTCTGCACCTATTCGCACTTTGAAATTCCGACTATTTATACCAAAAATATGTCAATTACTGAAAGCAGCTGTGGGTCACATTTTGCCCAAACCCCCCTGCAGTTTTCAAAATATCCAAAGTATCCCAAATTCGATACCTGAGCCATATTTTGGACCCAAATTCTGGCTCTCTGCACCTATTCGCACTTTGAAATTCCGACTATTTATACCAAAAATCTGCCAATTACTGAAAGCGGTGGTGGGTCACACTTTGCCCAAAATCCCTGCAGTTTTAGAAATATCCCAAACATCCCAAATTCGTTACCTGAGCCATATTTTGGACCCAAATTCTGGCTCTCTGCACCTATTCGCAGTTTGAAATTCCGAATTTTTATACCGAAAATATGCCAATTACTGAAAGCGGCGGTGGGTCACATTTTGCCCAAACCCCCATGCAGTTTTCAAAATATCAAAAACATCTAAAATTCGATACCCAAGCCATATTTTGTACCCAAATTCTGGCTCTCTGCACCTGTTCGCAGTTTTAAATTCGGACTTTTTATACAAAAAATGTGCCAATTACTGAAAGCGGCGGTGGGTCACATTTTGCCCAAACCCCCCTGCTGTTTTCAAAATATCTCAAACATCCCAAATTCGATACCTGAGCCATATTTTGGACCCAAATTCTGCCTCTCTGCACCTATTCGCAGTTTGAAATTTCGACTTTTAATACCAAAAATCTGCCAATTACTGAAAGAAGCTGTGGGTCACAATTTGCCCAAACCCCCTGCAGTTTTCAAAATATCCCAAACATCCCAAATTCAATACCTGAACCATATTTTGGACCCAAATTATGGCTTTCTACACTTATTCACAGTTTGAAATTACTACTTTTATACCAAAAATGTGCCAATTACTGAAAGCGGCGGTGGGTCACATTTTGCCCAAACCCCCCTGCTGTTTTCAAAATATCTCAAACATCCCAAATTCGATACCAGAGCCATATTTTGCGCCCAAATTCTGGCTCTTTGCACCTATTCGCAGTTTGAAATTCCGACTTTTTATACCAAAAATCTGCCAATTACTGAATGCGGCGGTGGGTCACATTTTGCCCAAACCCCCCTGAAGTTTTACAAATATCCCAAACATCCAAAATTCGATACCTAGCCATATTTTGGGCCCAAATTCTGGCTCTCTGCACCTATTCGCAGTTTGAAATTCAGACATTTTATACAAAAAATTAGAGAATTATTGAAAGCGGCGGTGGGTCACATTTTACCCCCCCCCCCCTCTGCAGTTTTCAAAATATCAAAAACATCCCAAATTCGATACTTGAGCCATATTTTGGACCCAAATTCTGGCTCTCTGCACCTATTCGCACTTTGAAATTCCGACTATTTATACCAAAAATATGCCAATTACTGAAAGCGGCAGTGGGTCACATTTTGCCCAAACCCCCCTTCAGTTATCAAAATATCCAAAGTATCCCAAATTCGATACCTGAGCCATATTTTGCACCCAAATTCTGGCTCTCTGCACCTATTCGCAGTTTGAAATTCCGACTTTTTATACCAAAAATCTGCCAATTACTGAAAGCGGCGGTGGGTCACATTTTGCCCAAACCCCCCTGAAGTTTTACAAATATCCCAAACATCCAAAATTCGATACCTAGCCATATTTTGGACCCAAATTCTGGCTCTCTGCACCTATTCGCAGTTTGAAATTCAGACTTTTTATACAAAAAATTAGAGAATTATTGAAAGCGGCGGTGGGTCACATTTTACCCCCCCCCCCCTGCAGTTTTCAAAATATCAAAAACATCCCAAATTCGATACTTGAGCCATATTTTGGACCCAAATTCTGGCTCTCTGCACCTATTCGCACTTTGAAATTCCGACTATTTATACCAAAAATATGCCAATTACTGAAAGCGGCGGTGGGTCACATTTTGCCCAAACCCCCATGCAGTTTTCAAAATATCAAAAACATCCCAAATTCGATACCCAAGCCATATTTTGGACCCAAATTCTGGCTCTCTGCACCTATTCGCAGTTTTAAATTCGGACTTTTTATACAAAAAATGTGCCAATTACTGAAAGCGGCGGTGGGTCACATTTTGCCCAAACCCCCTGCTGTTTTCAAAATATCTCAAACATCCCAAATTCGATACCTGAGCCATATTTTGGAACCAAATTCTGCCTCTCTGCACCTATTCGCAGTTTGAAATTTCGACTTTTAATACCAAAAATCTGCCAATTTCTGAAAGAAGCTGTGGGTCACAATTTGCCCAAACCCCCCTGCAGTTTTCAAAATATCCCAAACATCCCAAATTCGATACCTGAGCCATATTTTGGACCCAAATTCTGGCTCTCTGCACCTATTCGCAGTTTGAAATTCCGACTTTTTATACCAAAAATCTGCCAATTATTGAAAGCGGCGGTGGGTCACATTTTGCCCAAACCCACCTGAAGTTTTACAAATATCCCAAACATCCAAAATTCGATACCTGAGCCATATTTTGGACCCAAATTCTGGCTCTCTGCACCTATTCGCAGTTCGAAATTCAGACTTTTTATACAAAAAACTAGAGAATTATTGAAAGCTGCGGTGGGTCACATTTTACCCCCCCCCCCCTGCAGTTTTCAAAATATCAAAAACATCCCAAATTCGATACTTGAGCCATATTTTGGACCCAAATTCTGGCTCTCTGCACCTATTCGCACTTTGAAATTCCGACTATTTATACCAAAAATATGCCAATTACTGAAAGCAGCTGTGGGTCACATTTTGCCCAAACCCCCCTGCAGTTTTCAAAATATCCAAAGTAACCCAAATTCGATACCTGAGCCATATTTTGGACCCAAATTCTGGCTCTCTGCACCTATTCGCACTTTGAAATTCCGACTATTTATACCAAAAATCTGCCAATTACTGAAAGCGGTGGTGGGTCACACTTTGCCCAAACTCCCCTGCAGTTTTAGAAATATCCCAAACATCCCAAATTCGTTACCTGAGCCATATTTTGGACCCAAATTCTGGCTCTCTGCACCTATTCGCAGTTTAAAATTCCGATTATTTATACCAAAAATATGCCAATTACTGAAAGAGGCGGTGGGTCACATTTTGCCCAAACCCCCCTGAAGTTTTAGAAATATCCCAAACATCCCAATTTCGATACCTGAACCATATTTTGGACCCAAATTCTGGCTCTCTGCACCTATTCGCAGTTTGAAATTCCGAATTTTTATACCGAAAATATGCCAATTACTGAGAGCGGCGGTGGGTCACATTTTGCCCAAACCCCCATGCAGTTTTCAAAATATCAAAAACATCCCAAATTCGATACCCAAGCCATATTTTGTACCCAAATTCTGGCTCTCTGCACCTGTTCGCAGTTTTAAATTCGGACTTTTTATACAAAAAATGTGCCAATTACTGAAAGCGGCGGTGGGTCACATTTTGCCCAAACCCCCCTGCTGTTTCAAAATATCTCAAACATCCCAAATTCGATACCTGAGCCATATTTTGGACCCAAATTCTGCCTCTCTGCACCTATTCGCAATTTGAAATTTCGACTTTTAATACCAAAAATCTGCCAATTACTGAAAGAAGCTGTGGGTCACAATTTGCCCAAACCCCCTGCAGTTTTCAAAATATCCCAAACATCCCAAATTCAATACCTGAACCATATTTTGGACCCAAATTATGGCTTTCTACACTTATTCACAGTTTGAAATTACTACTTTTATACCAAAAATGTGCCAATTACTGAAAGCGGCGGTGGGTCACATTTTGCCCAAACCCCCCTGCTGTTTTCAAAATATCTCAAACATCCCAAATTCGATACCAGAGCCATATTTTGGGCCCAAATTCTGGCTCTTTGCACCTATTCGCAGTTTGAAATTCCGACTTTTTATACCAAAAATCTGTCTATTACTGAATGCGGCGGTGGGTCACATTTTGCCCAAACCCCCCTGAAGTTTTACAAATATCCCAAACATCCAAAATTCGATACCTAGCCATATTTTGGGCCCAAATTCTGGCTCTCTGCACCTATTCGCAGTTTGAAATACAGACATTTTATACAAAAAATTTGAGAATTATTGAAAGCGGCGGTGGGTCACATTTTACCCCCCCCCCCCCTGCAGTTTTCAAAATATCAAAAACATCCCAAATTCGATACTTGAGCCATATTTTGGACCCAAATTCTGGCTCTCTGCACCTATTCACACTTTGAAATTCCGACTATTTATACCAAAAATATGCCAATTACTGAAAGCGGCAGTGGGTCACATTTTGCCCAAACCCCCCTTCAGTTATCAAAATATCCAAAGTGTCCCAAATTCGATACCTGAGCCATATTTTGCACCCAAATTCTGGCTCTCTGCACCTATTCGCAGTTTGAAATTCCGACTTTTTATACCAAAAATCTGCCAATTACTGAGCGGCGGTGGGTCACATTTTGCCCAAACCCCCCTGAAGTTTTACAAATATCCCAAACATCCAAAATTCGATACCTAGCCATATTTTGGACCCAAATTCTGGCTCTCTGCACCTATTCGCAGTTTGAAATTCAGACTTTTTATACAAAAAATTAGAGAATTATTGAAAGCGGCGGTGGGTCACATTTTACCCCCCCCCCCCTGCAGTTTTCAAAATATCAAAAACATGCCAAATTCGATACTTGAGCCATATTTTGGACCCAAATTCTGGCTCTCTGCACCTATTCGCACTTTGAAATTCCGACTATTTATACCAAAAATATGCCAATTACTGAAAGCGGCACTGGGTCACATTTTGCCCAAACCCCCTTTCAGTTATCAAAATATCCAAAGTATCCCAAATTCGATATCTGAGCCATATTTTGCACCCAAATTCTGGCTCTCTGCACCTATTCGCACTTTGAAATTCCGACTATTTATACCAAAAATCTGCCAATTACTGAAATCGGTGGTGGGTCACACTTTGCCCAAACTCCCCTGCAGTTTTAGAAATATCCCAAACATCCCAAATTCGTTACCTGAGCCATATTTTGGACCCAAATTCTGGCTCTCTGCACCTATTCGCAGTTTGAAATTCCGAATTTTTATACCGAAAATATGCCAATTACTGATACCAGCTGTTTGTCACATTTTGCGCAGATCCCCCTGCAGTTTTCAAAATATCCCAAACATCCCGAATTCGATACCTGAGCCATATTTTGGACCCAAATTCTGGCTCTCTGCACCTATTCGCAGTTTGAAATTCAGAATTTTTATACAAAAAATTATAGAATTACTGAAAGCGACGGTGGGTCACATTTTGCCCAAACCCCCCTGCAGTTTTCAAAATATTAAAAACATCCCAAATTCGATACTTGAGCCATATTTTGGAACCAAATTCTTGCTCACTGCACCTATTCGCAGTATGAAATTCCGAATATTTATACCAAAAATATGCCAATTACGGAAAGCGGCGGTGGGTCACATTTTGCCCAAACCCCCCTGCAGTTTTCAAAACATCCCAAATTCGATACCTGAGCCATATTTTGGACCCAAATTCTGGCTCTCTACACCTATTCACAGTTTTAAAATCCGACTTTTTATACCAAAAATATGCCAATTACTGAAATCGCCTGTGGGTCACGTTTAGCCCAAACCCCCCTACAGTTTTCAAAATATGCCAAACATCATAAATTCGATACCCAAGCCATATTTTGGACCTAAATTCTGGCTCTCTGCACCTATTCACAGTTTTAAAATCCGACTTTTTATACCAAAAATATGCCAATTACTGAAATCGCCTGTGGGTCACATTTTGCCCAAACACCCCCTGCAGTTTCCAAAATATCCCAAACATCCCAAATTCGATACCTGAGCCATATTTTGGACCCAAATTCTGGCTCTCTGCACCTATTCGCAGTTTGAAATTCCAATTATTTATACCAAAAATGTGCCAATTACTGAAAGCAGCAGTGGGGCACATTTTGCCCAAACTCCCTGCAGTTCTCAAAATATCCCAAACATCCCAAATGCGATACCTGAGCCAAATTTTGGACCCAAATTATGGCTCTCTGCACTTATTCACAGTTTGAAATTACTACTTTTTAAACCAAAAATATGCCAATTACTGAAAGCGGTGTTGGATCACATTTTGCCCAAACCCCCCTGCAGTTTTCAAAATATCCCAAACATCCCAAATTCGATACCTGAGCCATATTTTGGACCCAAATTCTGGCTCTCTGCACCTATTCGCACTTGGAAAACCGACTTTTTATTAAAAAAATTAGCCAATTACTGAAAGAGGCGGTGGGTCACCTATTGCCCAAACCCCTCTGCAGTTTTCAAAATATCCAAAACATCCCAAATTCGATACCTGACCCATATTTTGGACTTAAATTCTGGCTCTCTGAACCTATTCGCACTTGGAAAACCGACTTTTTATACCAAAAATTAGCCAATTTCTGAAAGCGGTGGTGGGTCACATTTTGCCCAAACCCAACTGCAGTTTTCAAAATATCCCAAACATCCCAAATTCGTTACCTGAGCCATATTTTGGACCCAAATTCTGGCTCTCTGCACCTATTCGCAGTTTGAAATTCCGATTATTTATACCAAAAATATGCCAATTACTGAAAGAGGCGGTGGGTCACATTTTGCCCAAACCCCCCTGAAGTTTTAGAAATATCCCAAACATCCCAAATTCGTTACCTGAGCCATATTTTGGACCCAAATTCTGGCTCTCTGCACCTATTCGCAGTTTGAAATTCCAATTATTTATACCAAAAATATGCCAATTACTGAAATCGCCTGTGGGTCACATTTTGCCCAAACACCCCCTGCAGTTTTCAAAATATCCCAAACATCCCAAATTCGATACCTGAGCCATATTTTGGACCCAAATTCTGGCTCTCTGCACGTATTCGCAGTTTGAAATTCAGAATTTTTATACAAAAAATTAGAGATTTACTGAAAGCGGCGGTGGGTCACATTTTGCCCAAACCCCCCTGCAGTTTTCAAAATATTAAAAACATCCCAAATTCGATACCTGAGCCATATTTTGGAACCAAATTCTTGCTCTCTGCACCTATTCGCAGTATGAAATTCCGAATATTTATACCAAAAATATGCCAATTACGGAAAGCGGCGGTGGGTCACATTTTGCCCAAACCCCCCTGCAGTTGTCAAAACATCCCAAATTCGATACCTGAGCCATATTTTGGACCCAAATTCTGGCTCTCTACACCTATTCACAGTTTTAAAATCCGACTTTTTATACCAAAAATATGCCAATTACTGAAATCGCCTGTGGGTCACATTTTGCCCAAACCCCCCTGCTGTATTCAAAATATCCCAAACATCATAAATTCGATACCCAAGCCATATTTTGGACCTAAATTCTGGCTCTCTGCACCTATTCACAGTTTTAAAATCCGACTTTTTATACCAAAAATATGCCAATTACTGAAATCGCCTGTGGGTCACATTTTGCCCAAACCCCCCTGCTGTTTTCAAAATATCCCAAACATCCCAAATTCGATACCTGAGCCATATTTTGGACTCACATTCTGGCTCTCTGCACTTATTCGCAGTTTGAAAATCCGACTTTTTATACCAAAAAATAGCCAATTACTGAAAGTGGCAGTGGGTCACATTTTGCTCAAACCCCCCTGCAGTTTTCAAAATATCCCAAACATCCCAAATTCGATACCTGAGCCATATTTTGGACCCAAATTCTGGCTCTCTACACCTATTTGCAGTTTGAAATTCCGACTTTTTATACCAAAAATCTGCCAATTACTAAAAGCGGCGGTGGGTCACATTTTGCCCAAACCCCCCTGAAGTTTTAGAAATATCCCAAACATTGCAAATTCGATACATGAGCTATATTTTGGACCCAAATTCAGGCTCTCTGCACCTATTCGCAATTTGAAATTCCAACTTTTTATACCAAAAATATGCCAATTACTGAAAGCGGCGGTGGGTCACATTTTGCCCAAACCCCCGTGCAGTTTTCAAAATATCCCAAACATCCCAAATTCGATACCTGAGCCATATTTTGGACCCAAATTCTGGCTCTCTGCACCTATTCGCAGTTTGAAATTCCGACTATTTATACCAAAAATATGCCAATTACTGAAAGCGGCGGTGGGTCACATTTGGCCCAAACCCCCATGCAGTTTTCAAAATATCAAAAACATCCCAAATTCGATACCCAAGCCATATTTTGGACCCAAATTCTGGCTCTCTGCACCTGTATGCAGTTTTAAATTCAGACTTTTTATACAAAAAATGTGCCAATTACTGAAAGCGGCGGTGGGTCACATTTTGCCCAAACCCCCCTGTTGTTTTCAAAATATCTCAAACATCCCAAATTCGATACCTGAGCCATATTTTGGACCCAAATTCTGCCTCTCTGCACCTATTCGCAGTTTGAAACTTCGACTTTTAATACCAAAAATCTGCCAATTACTGAAAGAAGCTGTTGGTCACAACTTGCCCAAACCCCCCTGCAGTTTTCAAAATATCCCAAACATCCCAAATTCAATACCTGAGCCATATTTTGGACCCAAATTATGGCTCTCTACACTTATTCACAGTTTGAAATTTCGACTTTTAATACCAAAAATCTGCCAATTACTGAAAGAAGCTGTGGGTCACAATTTGCCCAAACCCCCCTGCAGTTTTCAAAATATCCCAAACATCCCAAATTCGATACCTGAGCCATATTTTGGACCCAATTTCTGGCTCTCTGCACCTATTCGCAGTTTGAAATTCCGATTATTTATATCAAAAATATGCCAATTACTGAAAGAGGCGGTGGGTCACATTTTGCCCAAACCCCCCTGAAGTTTTAGAAATATCCCAAACACACCAAATTCGATACCTGAGCCATATTTTGGACCCAAATTCTGGCTCTCTGCACCTATTCGCAGTTTGAAATTCAGAATTTTTATACAAAAAATTAGAGAATTACTGAAAGCGACGGTGGGTCACATTTTGCCCAAACCCCCCTGCAGTTTTCAAAATATTAAAAACATCCCAAATTCGATACTTGAGCCATATTTTGGAACCAAATTCTTGCTCACTGCACCTATTCGCAGTATGAAATTCCGAATATTTATACCAAAAATATGCCAATTACGGAAAGCGGCGGTGGGTCACATTTTGCCCAAACCCCCCTGCAGTTTTCAAAACATCCCAAATTCGATACCTGAGCCATATTTTGGACCCAAATTCTGGCTCTCTACACCTATTCACAGTTTTAAAATCCGACTTTTTATACCAAAAATATGCCAATTACTGAAATCGCCTGTGGGTCACGTTTAGCCCAAACCCCCCTACAGTTTTCAAAATATGCCAAACATCATAAATTCGATACCCAAGCCATATTTTGGACCTAAATTCTGGCTCTCTGCACCTATTCACAGTTTTAAAATCCGACTTTTTATACCAAAAATATGCCAAATACTGAAATCGCCTGTGGGTCACATTTTGCCCAAACACCCCCTGCAGTTTCCAAAATATCCCAAACATCCCAAATTCGATACCTGAGCCATATTTTGGACCCAAATTCTGGCTCTCTGCACCTATTCGCAGTTTGAAATTCCAATTATTTATACCAAAAATGTGCCAATTACTGAAAGCAGCAGTGGGGCACATTTTGCCCAAACTCCCTGCAGTTCTCAAAATATCCCAAACATCCCAAATGCGATACCTGAGCCAAATTTTGGACCCAAATTATGGCTCTCTGCACTTATTCACAGTTTGAAATTACTACTTTTTAAACCAAAAATATGCCAATTACTGAAAGCGGTGTTGGATCACATTTTGCCCAAACCCCCCTGCAGTTTTCAAAATATCCCAAACATCCCAAATTCGATACCTGAGCCATATTTTGGACCCAAATTCTGGCTCTCTGCACCTATTCGCACTTGGAAAACCGACTTTTTATTAAAAAAAATAGCCAATTACTGAAAGAGGCGGTGGGTCACCTATTGCCCAAACCCCTCTGCAGTTTTCAAAATATCCAAAACATCCCAAATTCGATACCTGACCCATATTTTGGACTTAAATTCTGGCTCTCTGAACCTATTCGCACTTGGAAAACCGACTTTTTATACCAAAAATTAGCCAATTTCTGAAAGCGGTGGTGGGTCACATTTTGCCCAAACCCCCCTGCAGTTTTCAAAATATCCCAAACATCCCAAATTCGTTACCTGAGCCATATTTTGGACCCAAATTCTGGCTCTCTGCACCTATTCGCAGTTTGAAATTCCGATTATTTATACCAAAAATATGAAAATTACTGAAAGAGGCGGTGGGTCACATTTTGCCCAAACCCCCCTGAAGTTTTAGAAATATCCCAAACATCCCAAATTCGTTACCTGAGCCATATTTTGGACCCAAATTCTGGCTCTCTGCACCTATTCGCAGTTTGAAATTCCAATTATTTATACCAAAAATATGCCAATTACTGAAATCGCCTGTGGGTCACATTTTGCCCAAACACCCCCTGCAGTTTTCAAAATATCCCAAACATCCCAAATTCGATACCTGAGCCATATTTTGGACCCAAATTCTGGCTCTCTGCACGTATTCGCAGTTTGAAATTCAGAATTTTTATACAAAAAATTAGAGATTTACTGAAAGCGGCGGTGGGTCACATTTTGCCCAAACCCCCCTGCAGTTTTCAAAATATTAAAAACATCCCAAATTCGATACCTGAGCCATATTTTGGAACCAAATTCTTGCTCTCTGCACCTATTCGCAGTATGAAATTCCGAATATTTATACCAAAAATATGCCAATTACGGAAAGCGGCGGTGGGTCACATTTTGCCCAAACCCCCCTGCAGTTGTCAAAACATCCCAAATTCGATACCTGAGCCATATTTTGGACCCAAATTCTGGCTCTCTACACCTATTCACAGTTTTAAAATCCGACTTTTTATACCAAAAATATGCCAATTACTGAAATCGCCTGTGGGTCACATTTTGCCCAAACCCCCCTGCTGTATTCAAAATATCCCAATCATCATAAATTCGATACCCAAGCCATATTTTGGACCTAAATTCTGGCTCTCTGCACCTATTCACAGTTTTAAAATCCGACTTTTTATACCAAAAATATGCCAATTACTGAAATCGCCTGTGGGTCACATTTTGCCCAAACCCCCCTGCTGTTTTCAAAATATCCCAAACATCCCAAATTCGATACCTGAGCCATATTTTGGACTCACATTCTGGCTCTCTGCACTTATTCGCAGTTTGAAAATCCGACTTTTTATACCAAAAAATAGCCAATTACTGAAAGTGGCAGTGGGTCACATTTTGCTCAAACCCCCCTGCAGTTTTCAAAATATCCCAAACATCCCAAATTCGATACCTGAGCCATATTTTGGACCCAAATTCTGGCTCTCTACACCTATTTGCAGTTTGAAATTCGGACTTTTTATACCAAAAATCTGCCAATTACAAAAAGCGGCGGTGGGTCACATTTTGCCCAAACCCCCCTGAAGTTTTAGAAATATCCCAAACATTGCAAATTCGATACATGAGCTATATTTTGGACCCAAATTCAGGCTCTCTGCACCTATTCGCAATTTGAAATTCCAACTTTTTATACCAAAAATATGCCAATTACTGAAAGCGGCGGTGGGTCACATTTTGCCCAAACCCCCGTGCAGTTTTCAAAATATCCCAAACATCCCAAATTCGATACCTGAGCCATATTTTGGACCCAAATTCTGGCTCTCTGCACCTATTCGCAGTTTGAAATTCCGACTATTTATACCAAAAATATGCCAATTACTGAAAGCGGCGGTGGGTCACATTTGGCCCAAACCCCCATGCAGTTTTCAAAATATCAAAAACATCCCAAATTCGATACCCAAGCCATATTTTGGACCCAAATTCTGGCTCTCTGCACCTGTATGCAGTTTTAAATTCAGACTTTTTATACAAAAAATGTGCCAATTACTGAAAGCGGCGGTGGGTCACATTTTGCCCAAACCCCCCTGTTGTTTTCAAAATATCTCAAACATCCCAAATTCGATACCTGAGCCATATTTTGGACCCAAATTCTGCCTCTCTGCACCTATTCGCAGTTTGAAACTTCGACTTTTAATACCAAAAATCTGCCAATTACTGAAAGAAGCTGTGGGTCACAATTTGCCCAAACCCCCCTGCAGTTTTCAAAATATCCCAAACATCCCAAATTCGATACCTGAGCCATATTTTGGACCCAATTTCTGGCTCTCTGCACCTATTCGCAGTTTGAAATTCCGATTATTTATATCAAAAATATGCCAATTACTGAAAGAGGCGGTGGGTCACATTTTGCCCAAACCCCCCTGAAGTTTTAGAAATATCCCAAACACACCAAATTCGATACCTGAGCCATATTTTGGACCCAAATTCTGGCTCTCTGCACCTATTCGCAGTTTGAAATTCAGAATTTTTATTCAAAAAATTAGAGAATTACTGAAAGCGACGGTGGGTCACATTTTGCCCAAACCCCCCTGCAGTTTTCAAAATATTAAAAACATCCCAAATTCGATACTTGAGCCATATTTTGGAACCAAATTCTTGCTCACTGCACCTATTCGCAGTATGAAATTCCGAATATTTATACCAAAAATATGCCAATTACGGAAAGCGGCGGTGGGTCACATTTTGCCCAAACCCCCCTGCAGTTTTCAAAACATCCCAAATTCGATACCTGAGCCATATTTTGGACCCAAATTCTGGCTCTCTACGCCTATTCACAGTTTTAAAATCCGACTTTTTATACCAAAAATATGCCAATTACTGAAATCGCCTGTGGGTCACGTTTAGCCCAAACCCCCCTACAGTTTTCAAAATATGCCAAACATCATAAATTCGATACCCAAGCCATATTTTGGACCTAAATTCTGGCTCTCTGCACCTATTCACAGTTTTAAAATCCGACTTTTTATACCAAAAATATGCCAAATACTGAAATCGCCTGTGGGTCACATTTTGCCCAAACACCCCCTGCAGTTTCCAAAATATCCCAAACATCCCAAATTCGATACCTGAGCCATATTTTGGACCCAAATTCTGGCTCTCTGCACCTATTCGCAGTTTGAAATTCCAATTATTTATACCAAAAATGTGCCAATTACTGAAAGCAGCAGTGGGGCACATTTTGCCCAAACTCCCTGCAGTTCTCAAAATATCCCAAACATCCCAAATGCGATACCTGAGCCAAATTTTGGACCCAAATTATGGCTCTCTGCACTTATTCACAGTTTGAAATTACTACTTTTTAAACCAAAAATATGCCAATTACTGAAAGCGGTGTTGGATCACATTTTGCCCAAACCCCCCTGCAGTTTTCAAAATATCCCAAACATCCCAAATTCGATACCTGAGCCATATTTTGGACCCAAATTCTGGCTCTCTGCACCTATTCGCACTTGGAAAACCGACTTTTTATTAAAAAAATTAGCCAATTACTGAAAGAGGCGGTGGGTCACCTATTGCCCAAACCCCTCTGCAGTTTTCAAAATATCCAAAACATCCCAAATTCGATACCTGACCCATATTTTGGACTTAAATTCTGGCTCTCTGAACCTATTCGCACTTGGAAAACCGACTTTTTATACCAAAAATTAGCCAATTTCTGAAAGCGGTGGTGGGTCACATTTTGCCCAAACCCCCCTGCAGTTTTCAAAATATCCCAAACATCCCAAATTCGTTACCTGAGCCATATTTTGGACCCAAATTCTGGCTCTCTGCACCTATTCGCAGTTTGAAATTCCGATTATTTATACCAAAAATATGCCAATTACTGAAAGAGGCGGTGGGTCACATTTTGCCCAAACCCCCCTGAAGTTTTAGAAATATCCCAAACATCCCAAATTCGTTACCTGAGCCATATTTTGGACCCAAATTCTGGCTCTCTGCACCTATTCGCAGTTTGAAATTCCAATTATTTATACCAAAAATATGCCAATTACTGAAATCGCCTGTGGGTCACATTTTGCCCAAACACCCCCTGCAGTTTTCAAAATATCCCAAACATCCCAAATTCGATACCTGAGCCATATTTTGGACCCAAATTCTGGCTCTCTGCACGTATTCGCAGTTTGAAATTCAGAATTTTTATACAAAAAATTAGAGATTTACTGAAAGCGGCGGTGGGTCACATTTTGCCCAAACCCCCCTGCAGTTTTCAAAATATTAAAAACATCCCAAATTCGATACCTGAGCCATATTTTGGAACCAAATTCTTGCTCTCTGCACCTATTCGCAGTATGAAATTCCGAATATTTATACCAAAAATATGCCAATTACGGAAAGCGGCGGTGGGTCACATTTTGCCCAAACCCCCCTGCAGTTGTCAAAACATCCCAAATTCGATACCTGAGCCATATTTTGGACCCAAATTCTGGCTCTCTACACCTATTCACAGTTTTAAAATCCGACTTTTTATACCAAAAATATGCCAATTACTGAAATCGCCTGTGGGTCACATTTTGCCCAAACCCCCCTGCTGTATTCAAAATATCCCAAACATCATAAATTCGATACCCAAGCCATATTTTGGACCTAAATTCTGGCTCTCTGCACCTATTCACAGTTTTAAAATCCGACTTTTTATACCAAAAATATGCCAATTACTGAAATCGCCTGTGGGTCACATTTTGCCCAAACCCCCCTGCTGTTTTCAAAATATCCCAAACATCCCAAATTCGATACCTGAGCCATATTTTGGACTCACATTCTGGCTCTCTGCACTTATTCGCAGTTTGAAAATCCGACTTTTTATACCAAGAAATAGCCAATTACTGAAAGTGGCAGTGGGTCACATTTTGCTCAAACCCCCCTGCAGTTTTCAAAATATCCCAAACATCCCAAATTCGATACCTGAGCCATATTTTGGACCCAAATTCTGGCTCTCTACACCTATTTGCAGTTTGAAATTCCGACTTTTTATACCAAAAATCTGCCAATTACTAAAAGCGGCGGTGGGTCACATTTTGCCCAAACCCCGCTGAAGTTTTAGAAATATCCCAAACATTGCAAATTCGATACATGAACCATATTTTGGACCCAAATTCAGGCTCTCTGCACCTATTCGCAATTTGAAATTCCAACTTTTTATACCAAAAATATGCCAATTACTGAAAGCGGCGGTGGGTCACATTTTGCCCAAACCCCCGTGCAGTTTTCAAAATATCCCAAACATCCCAAATTCGATACCTGAGCCATATTTTGGACCCAAATTCTGGCTCTCTGCACCTATTCGCAGTTTGAAATTCCGACTATTTATACCAAAAATATGCCAATTACTGAAAGCGGCGGTGGGTCACATTTGGCCCAAACCCCCATGCAGTTTTCAAAATATCAAAAACATCCCAAATTCGATACCCAAGCCATATTTTGGACCCAAATTCTGGCTCTCTGCACCTGTATGCAGTTTTAAATTCAGACTTTTTATACAAAAAATGTGCCAATTACTGAAAGCGGCGGTGGGTCACATTTTGCCCAAACCCCCCTGTTGTTTTCAAAATATCTCAAACATCCCAAATTCGATACCTGAGCCATATTTTGGACCCAAATTCTGCCTCTCTGCACCTATTCGCAGTTTGAAACTTCGACTTTTAATACCAAAAATCTGCCAATTACTGAAAGAAGCTGTTGGTCACAACTTGCCCAAACCCCCCTGCAGTTTTCAAAATATCCCAAACATCCCAAATTCAATACCTGAGCCATATTTTGGACCCAAATTATGGCTCTCTACACTTATTCACAGTTTGAAATTTCGACTTTTAATACCAAAAATCTGCCAATTACTGAAAGAAGCTGTGGGTCACAATTTGCCCAAACCCCCCTGCAGTTTTCAAAATATCCCAAACATCCCAAATTCGATACCTGAGCCATATTTTGGACCCAATTTCTGGCTCTCTGCACCTATTCGCAGTTTGAAATTCCGATTATTTATATCAAAAATATGCCAATTACTGAAAGAGGCGGTGGGTCACATTTTGCCCAAACCCCCCTGAAGTTTTAGAAATATCCCAAACACACCAAATTCGATACCTGAGCCATATTTTGGACCCAAATTCTGGCTCTCTGCACCTATTCGCAGTTTGAAATTCCGACTTTTTATACCAAAAATCTGCCAATTACTGAAAGCGGCGGTGGGTCACATTTTGCCCAAACTCCCCTGTAGTTTTAGAAATATCCCAAACATCCCAAATTCGATACCTGAGCCATATTTGGACCCAAATTCTGGCTCTCTGCACCTATTCGCAGTTTGAAATTCAGACTTTTTTTACAAAAAATTAGAGAATTATTGAAAGCAGCGGTGGGTCACATTTTGCCCCCCTCCCCTTGCAGTTTTAAAAATATCAAAAACATCCCAAATTCGATACTTGAGCCATATTTTGGAACCAAATTCTGTCTCTCTGCACCTATTCGTAGTATGAAATTCCGACTATTTATACGAAAAATATGCCAATTACTCAAAGCGGCAGTGGGTCACATTTTGCCCAAACCCCCCTGCAGTTTTCAAAATATCCAAAGTATCCCATATTCGATACCTGAGCCATATTTTGGACCCAAACTCTGGCTCTTTACACCTATTCACAGTTTTAAAATCCGACTTTTTATACCAAAAATATGCCAATTACTGAAATCGGCTGTGGGTCACATTTTGCCAAACCCCTGTACAGTTTTCAAAATATCCCAAACATCATAAATTCGATACCCAGGCCATATTTTGGACCCAAATTCTGGCTCTCTGCACCTGTTCGCAGTTTTTAATTCCAAATTTTATACAGAAAATATGCCAATTACTGAAAGCGGCGGTGGGTCACATTTTGCCCAAACCCCCCTGAAGTTTTCAAAATATCCCAAACATCCCAAATTCCATACCTGAGCCATATTTTGGACCCAAATTTTGGCTCTCTGCACCTATTCGCAGTTTGAAAATCTGACTTTTTATACCAAAAATTAGCCAATTACTGAAATCGGCAGTGGGTCACATTTTGCCCTAACCCCCCTGCAGTTTTTAAAATATCCAAAACATCCCAAATTCTATACGTAAGCCATATTTTGGACCCAAATTCTGGCTCTCTGCACCTATTCGCACTTTGAAATTCCGACTATTTATACCAAAAATATGCCAATTACTGAAAGCGGCAGTGGGTCACATTTTGCCCAAACCCCCCTGCAGTTTTCAAAATATCCAAAGTATCCCAAATTCGATACCTGAGCCATATTTTGGACCCAAATTCTGGCTCTCTGCACCTATTCGCACTTTGAAATTCCGACTATTTATACCAAAAATATGCCAATTACTGAAAGCAGCTGTGGGTCACATTTTGCCCAAACCCCCCTGCAGTTTTCAAAATATCCAAAGTATCCCAAATTCGATACCTGAGCCATATTTTGTACCCAAATTCTGGCTCTCTGCACCTATTCGCACTTTGAAATTCCGAATATTTATACCAAAAATCTGCCAATTACTGAAAGCTGTGGTGGGTCACACTTTGAACAAACTCCCCTGCAGTTTTAGAAATATCCCAAACATCCCAAATTCGTTACCTGAGCCATATTTTGGACCCAAATTCTGGCTCTCTGCACCTATTCGCAGTTTGAAATTCCGATTATTTATACCAAAAATATGCTAATTACTGAAAGAGGCGGTGGGTCACATTTTGCCCGAACCCCCCTGAAGTTTTAGAAATATCCCAAACATCCCAAATTCGATACCTGAGCCATATTTTGGACCCAAATTCTGGCTCTCTGCACCTATTCGCAGTTTGAAATTTCGACTTTTTTTTTACCAAAAATATGCCAATTACTGAAAGCAGCTGTGGGTCACATGTTGCCCAAACCACCCTGCAGTTTTCAAAATATCCCAAACATCCCAAATTCGATACCTGAGCCATATTTTGGACCCAAATTCTGGCTCTCTGCACCTATTCGCAGTTTGAAATTCCAATTATTTATACCAAAAATGTGCCAATTACTGAAAGCAGCTGTGGGGCACATTTTGCCCAAACCCCCTGCAGTTCTCAACATATCCCAAACATCCCAAATTCGATACCTGAGCCAAATTTTGGACCCAAATTATGGCTCTCTGCACTTATTCACAGTTTGAAATTACTACTTTTTATACCAAAAATATGCCAATTACTGAAAGCGGTGTTGGGTCACATTTTGCCCAAACCCCCCTGCAGTTTTCAAAATATCCTAAACATCCCAAATTCGATACCTGAGCCATATTTTGGACCCAAATTTTGGCTCTTTGCACCTATTCGCACTTGGAAAACCGACTTTTTATTCCAAAAATTAGCCAATTACTGAAAGCGGCGGTGGGTCACCTATTGCCCAAACCCCCCTGCAGTTTTCAAAATATCCCAAACATCCCAAATTCGATACCCGAGCCATATTTTGGACCCAAATTCTGGCTCTCTGCACCTATTCACAGTTTGAAATTCCAAATTTTTATACCAAAAATATGCAAATTACTGAACCCGGCGGTGGGTCACATTTTGCCCAAACCCCCCCTGCAGTTTTCAAAATATCCCAAATATCCCAAATTCGATACCTGAGCCATATTTTGGACCCTAATTCTTGCTTTCTGCACCTATTCGCAGTTTTAAAATACGACTTTTTATACCAAAAATATGCCAATTACTGAAATCGCCTGTGGGTCACATTTTGCCCAAACCCCCCTGCTGTTTTCAAAATATCCCAAACATCCCAAATTCGATACCTGAGCCATATTTTGGACCTAAATTCTGGCTCTCTGCACCTATTCACAGTTTGAAATTCCGACTTTTTATACAAAAAATATGCCAATTACTGAAAGCGGCGGTGGGTCACATTTTGCCCAAACCCCCGTGCAGTTTTCAAAATATCCCAAACATCCCAGATTCGATACCTGAGCCATATTTTGGACCCAAATTCTGGCTCTCTGCACCTATTCGCAGTTTGAAATTCCGACTATTTATACCAAAAATATGCCAATTACTGAAAGCGGCGGTGGGTCACATTTTGCCCAAACCCCCATGCAGTTTTCAAAATATCAAAAACATCCCAAATTCGATAACCAAGCCATATTTTGGACCCAAATTCTGGCTCTCTGCACCTGTTCGCAGTTTTAAATTCGGACTTTTTATACAAAAAATGTGCCAATTACTGAAAGCGGCGGTGGGTCAAATTTTGCCCAAACCCCCCTGTTGTTTTCAAAATATCTCAAACATCCCAAATTCGACACCTGAGCCATATTTTGGACCCAAATTCTGCCTCTCTGCACCTATTCGCAGTTTGAAACTTCGACTTTTAATACCAAAAATCTGGCAATTACTGAAAGAAGCTGTTGGTCACAACTTGCCCAAACCCCCCTGCAGTTTTCAAAATATCCCAAACATCCCAAATTCAATACCTGAGCCATATTTTGGACCCAAATTATGGCTCTCTACACTTATTCACAGTTTGAAATTTCGACTTTTAATACCAAAAATCTGCCAATTACTGAAAGAAGCTGTGGGTCACAATTTGCCCAAACCCCCCCTGCAGTTTTCAAAATATCCCAAACATCCCAAATTCGATACCTGAGCCATATTTTGGACCCAAATTCTGGCTCTCTGCACCTATTCGCAGTTTGAAATTCCGATTATTTATACCAAAAATATGCCAATTACTGAAAGAGGCGGTGGGTCACATTTTGCCCAAACCCCCCTGAAGGTTTAGAAATATCCCAAACACCCCAAATTCGATACCTGAGCCATATTTTGGACCCAAATTCTGGCTCTTTACACCTATTCGCACTTGGAAAACCGACTTTTTATTCCAAAAATTAGCCAATTACTGAAAGCGGCGGTGGGTCACCTATTGCTCAAACCCCCCTGCTGTTTTCAAAATATCCCAAACATCCCAAATTCGATACCTGACCCATATTTTGGACTTAAATTCTGGCTCTCTGAACCTATTCGCACTTGGAAAACCGACTTTTTATACCAAAAATTAGCCAATTTCTGAAAGCGGTGGTGGGTCACATTTTGCCCAAACCCCCCTGCAGTTTTCATAATATCCCAAACATCCCAAATTCCATACCTGAGCCATATTTTGGACCCAAATTTTGGCTCTCTGCACCTATTCGCAGTTTGAAAATCTGACTTTTTATACCAAAAATTAGCCAATTACTGAAATCGGCAGTGGGTCACATTTTGCCCTAACCCCCCTGCAGTTTTTAAAATATCCAAAACATCCCAAATTCTATACGTAAGCCATATTTTGGACCCAAATTCTGGCTCTCTGCACCTATTCGCACTTTGAAATTCCGACTATTTATACCAAAAATATGCCAATTACTGAAAGCGGCAGTGGGTCACATTTTGCCCAAACCCCCCTGCAGTTTTCAAAATATCCAAAGTATCCCAAATTCGATACCTGAGCCATATTTTGGACCCAAATTCTGGCTCTCTGCACCTATTCGCACTTTGAAATTCCGACTATTTATACCAAAAATATGCCAATTACTGAAAGCAGCTGTGGGTCACATTTTGCCCAAACCCCCCTGCAGTTTTCAAAATATCCAAAGTATCCCAAATTCGATACCTGAGCCATATTTTGTACCCAAATTCTGGCTCTCTGCACCTATTCGCACTTTGAAATTCCGAATATTTATACCAAAAATCTGCCAATTACTGAAAGCTGTGGTGGGTCACACTTTGAACAAACTCCCCTGCAGTTTTAGAAATATCCCAAACATCCCAAATTCGTTACCTGAGCCATATTTTGGACCCAAATTCTGGCTCTCTGCACCTATTCGCAGTTTGAAATTCCGATTATTTATACCAAAAATATGCTAATTACTGAAAGAGGCGGTGGGTCACATTTTGCCCGAACCCCCCTGAAGTTTTAGAAATATCCCAAACATCCCAAATTCGATACCTGAGCCATATTTTGGACCCAAATTCTGGCTCTCTGCACCTATTCGCAGTTTGAAATTTCGACTTTTTTTTTACCAAAAATATGCCAATTACTGAAAGCAGCTGTGGGTCACATGTTGCCCAAACCACCCTGCAGTTTTCAAAATATCCCAAACATCCCAAATTCGATACCTGAGCCATATTTTGGACCCAAATTCTGGCTCTCTGCACCTATTCGCAGTTTGAAATTCCAATTATTTATACCAAAAATGTGCCAATTACTGAAAGCAGCTGTGGGGCACATTTTGCCCAAACCCCCTGCAGTTCTCAACATATCCCAAACATCCCAAATTCGATACCTGAGCCAAATTTTGGACCCAAATTATGGCTCTCTGCACTTATTCACAGTTTGAAATTACTACTTTTTATACCAAAAATATGCCAATTACTGAAAGCGGTGTTGGGTCACATTTTGCCCAAACCCCCCTGCAGTTTTCAAAATATCCTAAACATCCCAAATTCGATACCTGAGCCATATTTTGGACCCAAATTTTGGCTCTTTGCACCTATTCGCACTTGGAAAACCGACTTTTTATTCCAAAAATTAGCCAATTACTGAAAGCGGCGGTGGGTCACCTATTGCCCAAACCCCCCTGCAGTTTTCAAAATATCCCAAACATCCCAAATTCGATACCCGAGCCATATTTTGGACCCAAATTCTGGCTCTCTGCACCTATTCACAGTTTGAAATTCCAAATTTTTATACCAAAAATATGCAAATTACTGAACCCGGCGGTGGGTCACATTTTGCCCAAACCCCCCCTGCAGTTTTCAAAATATCCCAAATATCCCAAATTCGATACCTGAGCCATATTTTGGACCCTAATTCTTGCTTTCTGCACCTATTCGCAGTTTTAAAATACGACTTTTTATACCAAAAATATGCCAATTACTGAAATCGCCTGTGGGTCACATTTTGCCCAAACCCCCCTGCTGTTTTCAAAATATCCCAAACATCCCAAATTCGATACCTGAGCCATATTTTGGACCTAAATTCTGGCTCTCTGCACCTATTCACAGTTTGAAATTCCGACTTTTTATACAAAAAATATGCCAATTACTGAAAGCGGCGGTGGGTCACATTTTGCCCAAACCCCCGTGCAGTTTTCAAAATATCCCAAACATCCCAGATTCGATACCTGAGCCATATTTTGGACCCAAATTCTGGCTCTCTGCACCTATTCGCAGTTTGAAATTCCGACTATTTATACCAAAAATATGCCAATTACTGAAAGCGGCGGTGGGTCACATTTTGCCCAAACCCCCATGCAGTTTTCAAAATATCAAAAACATCCCAAATTCGATAACCAAGCCATATTTTGGACCCAAATTCTGGCTCTCTGCACCTGTTCGCAGTTTTAAATTCGGACTTTTTATACAAAAAATGTGCCAATTACTGAAAGCGGCGGTGGGTCAAATTTTGCCCAAACCCCCCTGTTGTTTTCAAAATATCTCAAACATCCCAAATTCGACACCTGAGCCATATTTTGGACCCAAATTCTGCCTCTCTGCACCTATTCGCAGTTTGAAACTTCGACTTTTAATACCAAAAATCTGGCAATTACTGAAAGAAGCTGTTGGTCACAACTTGCCCAAACCCCCCTGCAGTTTTCAAAATATCCCAAACATCCCAAATTCAATACCTGAGCCATATTTTGGACCCAAATTATGGCTCTCTACACTTATTCACAGTTTGAAATTTCGACTTTTAATACCAAAAATCTGCCAATTACTGAAAGAAGCTGTGGGTCACAATTTGCCCAAACCCCCCCTGCAGTTTTCAAAATATCCCAAACATCCCAAATTCGATACCTGAGCCATATTTTGGACCCAAATTCTGGCTCTCTGCACCTATTCGCAGTTTGAAATTCCGATTATTTATACCAAAAATATGCCAATTACTGAAAGAGGCGGTGGGTCACATTTTGCCCAAACCCCCCTGAAGGTTTAGAAATATCCCAAACACCCCAAATTCGATACCTGAGCCATATTTTGGACCCAAATTCTGGCTCTTTACACCTATTCGCACTTGGAAAACCGACTTTTTATTCCAAAAATTAGCCAATTACTGAAAGCGGCGGTGGGTCACCTATTGCTCAAACCCCCCTGCTGTTTTCAAAATATCCCAAACATCCCAAATTCGATACCTGACCCATATTTTGGACTTAAATTCTGGCTCTCTGAACCTATTCGCACTTGGAAAACCGACTTTTTATACCAAAAATTAGCCAATTTCTGAAAGCGGTGGTGGGTCACATTTTGCCCAAACCCCCCTGCAGTTTTCATAATATCCCAAACATCCCAAATTCGATACCCGAGCCATATTTTGGACCCAAATTCTAGCTCTCTGCACCTATTCACAGTTTGAAATTCCAAATTTTTATACCAAAAATATGCAAATTACTGAAACCGGCGGTGGGTCACATTTTGCCCAAACCCCCCCTGCAGTTTTCAAAATATCCCAAATATCCCAAATTCGATACCTGAGCCATATTTTGGACCTAAATTCTGGCTCTCTGCACCTATTCACAGTTTGAAATTCCGACTTTTTATACAAAAAATATGCCAATTACTGAAAGCGGCGGTGGGTCACATTTTGCCCAAACCCCCCCTGCAGTTTTCAAAATATCCCAAACACCCCAAATTGAATACATGAGCCATATTTTGGACCTAAATTCTGGCTCTCTGCACCTATTCACAGTTTGAAAATCCGACTTTTTATGCCAAAAATTAGCCAATTACTGAAAGCGGCGGTAGGTCACATTTTGCGCAAACCCCCCTGCAGTTTTCAAAATATCCCAAACATCCAAAATTCGATACCTGAGCCATATTTTGGACCTAAATTCTGGCTCTCTGCACCTATTCGCAGTTTGAAAATCCGACTTTTTATACCAAAAATATTCCAATTACTGAAAGCAGCGGTGGATCACATTTTGGCCAAACCCCCCTGCTGTTTTCAAAATATCCCAAATTCGATACCTGAGCCATATTTTGGACCCAAATTCTGGCTCTCTGCACCTATTCGCAGTTTGAAATTTCGACTTTTTATACAAAAAATTAGAGAATTACTGAATGCGGGAGTGGGTCACATTTTTCCCAAACCCCCCTGGAGTTTTAGAAATATCCCAAACATCCCAAATTCGATACCTGAGCCATATTTTGCACCCAAATTCTGGCTCTCTGCACCTATTCGCAGTTTGAAATTCTGACTTTTTATACCAAAAATCTGCCAATTACTGAAAGCGGCTGTGGGTCACATTTTGCCCAAACCCCCCCTGCAGTTTTTAAAATGTCCCAAACATCCCAAATTCGATACCTGAGCCCTATTTTGGACCTAAATTCTGGCTCTCTGCACCTATTCACAGTTTGAAAATCCGACTTTTTTTTACCAAAAATTAGCCAATTACTGAAAACGGCGGTAGGTCACATTTTGCCCAAACTCCCCTGCAGTTTTCAAAATATCACAAACATCCCAAATTCGATACCTGAGCCATATATTGGATCCAAATTCTGGCTCTCTGCACCTATTCGCAGTTTGAAAATCCGAATTTTATACCAAAAAATAGATAATTACTGAAAGTAGCGGTGGGTCACATTTTGAACAAACCCCCCCTGCAGTTTTCAAAATATCCCAAACATCCCAAATTCGATACCTGAGCCATATTTTGAACCCAAATTCTGGCTCTCTGCACCTATTCGCAGTTTGAAATTCCGATTATTTATACCAAAAATATGCCAATTACTAAAAGCAGCTGTGGGGCACATTTTTCCCAAACCCCCCTGCAGTTTTCAAAATATCCCAAACATCCCAAATTCGATACCTGACCATATTTTGTACCTAAATTCTGGCTCTCTGCACCTATTCGCAGTTTGAAAATTCAAATTTTTATACCAAAAATTAGCCAATTACTGAAGGCGGCGGTGGGTCACATTTTGCCCAAACCCCCTTGCATTTTTCAAAATATCACCAACATCCCAAATTCGATACCTGAGCCATATTTTGGACCCAAATTCTGGCTCTCTGCACCTATTCGCAGTTTGAAATTCCGACTTTTTATACCAAAAATCTGCCAATTACTGAAAGCTGCGGTGGGTCACATTTTGCCCAAACCCTCCCTGCAGTTCTCAAAATATCCCAAACATCCCAAATTGGATACCTGAGCCATATTTTGGACCTAAATTCTGGCTCTCTGCCCCTATTCGCAGTTTGAAAATCCGACTTTTTATACCAAAAATATGACAATTACTGAAAGTAGCTGTGGGTCACATTTTGCCCAATCCCCCCCTGCAGTTTTAAAAGTGTCCCAAACATCCCAAATTCGATACCTGAGCCATATTTTGGACCTAAATTCTGGCTCTCTGCACCTATTCACAGTTTGAAAATCCGACTTTTTATACCAAAAATTAGCCAAATACTGAAAGCGGCGCTGTATGTCACATTTTCCTCAAACCCCCCTGCAGTTTTCAAAATATCCCAAACATCCCAAATTCGATACCTGAGCCATATTTTGGACCTAAATTCTGGCTCTCTGCACCTATTCGCAGTTTGAAATTCCGATTATTTATACCAAAAATATGCCAATTACTGTAAGAGGCGGTGGGTCACATTTTGCCCAAACCCCCCTGAAGTTTTAGAAGTATCCCAAACACCCAAAATTCGATACCTGAGCCATATTTTGGACCCAAAATCTGGCTCTCTGCACCTATTCGCAGTTTGAAATTCCGACTTTTTATACCAAAAATCTGCCAATTACTGAAAGCAGCGGTGGGTCACATTTTGCCCAAACCCCCCTGAAGTTTTAGAAATATCCCAAACATCCCAAATTCGATACTTGAGCCATATTTAGAACCCAAATTCTGGCTCTCTGCACCTATTCGCAGTTTGAAATTCAGATATTTTATACCAAAAATATGCCAATTACTGAAAGCAGCGGTGGGTCACATTTTGCCCAAACCCCCCTGCTGTTTTCAAAATATCCCAAACTCGATACGTGAGCCATATTTTGGACCCAAATTCTGGCTCTCTGCACCTATTCGCAGTTTGAAATTCCTACTTTTTATACCGAAAATATGCCAATTACTGATACCAGCGGTGTGTCACATTTTGCCCAAACCCCCCTGCAGTTTTCAAAATATCCCAAACATCCCAAATTCGATACCTGAGCCATATTTTGGACCCAAATTCTGGCTCTCTGCACCTATTCGCAGTTTGAAATTCAGACTTTTTAAACCAAAAATTAGAGAATTACTGAGAGCGGCGGTGGGTCACATTTCGCCCAAACCCCCCCTGCAGTTTTCAAAATATCGCAAACATCCCAAATTCGATACCTGAGCCATATTTTAGACCCAAATTCTAGCTCTCTGCACCTATTCGCAGTTTGAAATTCCGAATTTTTATACCAAAAATCTACCAATTACTGAAAGCGGCGGTGGGTCACATTTTGCCCAAACCCCCCTGCTGTTTTCAAAATAACCCAAACATCCCATCTAAATTATTGGGATCGTCTCAAAGCCCTCCAAATGTACTCACTAGAAAGAAGACGAGAGAGATATCAAATAATATACACCTGGAAGATACTGGAGGACCAGGTACCAAATCTACACAGTAAAATAACAACGTACTGGAGTAAACGATATGGAAGAAAATGTAGAATAGAACCAGTGAAGAGCAGAGGTGCCATAGGCACAATCAGAGAACACTGTATAAACATCAGAGGTCCGCGGTTGTTCAACGTCCTCCCAGCAAGCATAAGAAATATTGCCAGAACAACCGTGGACATTTTCAAGAGGAAACTAGATTTATTCCTCCAAGGAGTGCCGGACCAACCGGGCTGTGGTGGGTATGTGGGCCTGCTGGCCGCTCCAAGCAACAGCCTGGTGGATCAAACTCTCACAAGTCAAGCCTGGCCTCGGGCCGGGCTTGGGGAGTAGAAGAACTCCCAGAACCCCATCAACCAGGTATCAACCAGGTATCCCAAATTCGATACCTGAGCCATATTTTGGACCCAAATTCTGGCTCTCTGCACCTATTCGCAGTTTGAAATTCCTACTTTTTTTATTAAAAATCTGCCAGTTACTGAAAGCGGCGGTGGGTCACATTTTGCCCAAACCCCCCCTGCAGTTTTCAAAATATCCCAAACATCCCAAATTGGATACCTGAGCTATATTTTGTCCCTAAATTCTGGCTCTCTGCCCCTATTCGCAATTTGAAAATCCGACTTTTTATACCAAAAATATGCCAATTACTGAAAGCGGCTGTGGGTAACATTTTGCCCAAACCCCCCTGCAGTTTTAAAAATATCCCAAACATCCCAAATTCGATACTTGAGCCATAATTTGGACCCAAATTCTGGCCTTCTGCACTTATTCGCAGTTTGAAATTAAGACTTTTTATACCAAAAATATGCCAATTACTGAAACCGGCGATGGGTCACATTTTGCCCAAACCCCCCTGCAGTTTTCAAAATGTCCCAAACATCCCAAATTCGATACCTGAGCCCTATTTTGGACCCAAATTCTGGCTCTCTGCACCTAGTCACAGTTTGAAAATCCGACTTTTTATACCAAAAATTAGCCAATTACTGAAAGTGGCGGTAAGTCACATTTTGCACAAACCCCCCCTGCAGTTTTCAAAATATCCCAAACATCCCAAATTCGATACCTGAGCCATGTTTTGGACCCAAATTCTGGCTCTCTTGCCCTATTTGCAGTTTGAAATTCCGATTATTCATACCAAAAATATACCAATTACTGTAAGGGGCGGTGTGTCACATTTTGCCCAAACCCCCCTGAAGTTTTCAAAACATTCCAAACATCCCAAATTCGATACCTGAGCCATATTTTGGACCCAAATTCTGGCTCTCTGCACCTATTCGCAGTTTGAAATTCCGACTTTTTAAAAAAAAAAAATTGCCAATTACTGAAAGCAGCGGTGGGTCACATTTTGCCTAAACCCCCCTGCTGTTTTAAAAATATCACAAACATCCCAAATTCGATACCTGAGCCATATTTTGGACCCAAATTCTGGATCTCTGCACATATTCGCAGTTTGAAATTCAGACTTTTTATACCAAAAATATGCCAATTACTGAAAGCTGCGGTGGGTCACATTTTGCCCAAACCCCCCCTTCAGTTCTCAAAATATCCCAAACATCCCAAATTGGATACCTGAGCCATATTTTGGATCTAAATTCTGGCTCTCTGCCCCTATTCGCAGTTTGAAAGTCCGACTTTTTATACCAAAAATATGACAATTACTGAAAGCGGCTGTGGGTCACATTTTGCCCAATCCCCCCCTGCAGTTTTAAAAGTGTCCCAAACATCCCAAATTCGATACCTGAGCCATATTTTGGACCTAAATTCTGGCTCTCTGCACCTATTCACAGTTTGAAAATCCGACTTTTTATACCAAAAATTAGCCAATTACTGAAAGCGGCGCTGTAGGTCACATTTTGCTCAAACCCCCCTGCAGTTTTCAAAATATCCCAAACATCCCAAATTCGATACCTGAGCAACATTTTGGACCTAAATTCTGGCTCTCTGCACCTATTCGCATTTTGAAATTCCGATTATTTATACCAAAAATATGCCAATTACTGTAAGAGGCGGTGGGTCACATTTTGCCCAAACCCGTCTGAAGTTTTAGAAATATCCCAAACATCCCAAATTCGATACCTGAGCCATATTTTGGACCCAAAATCTGGCTCTCTGCACCTATTCGCAGTTTGAAATTCCGACTTTTTATACCAAAAATCTGCCAATTACTGAAAGCAGCGGTGGGTCACATTTTGCCCAAACCCCCCTGAAGTTTTAGAAATATCCCAAACATCCCAAAATCGATACTTGAGCCATATTTTGAACCCAAATTCTGGCTCTCTGCACCTATTCGCAGTTTGAAATTCAGACTTTTTATACCAAAAATATGCCAATTACTGAAAGCAGCGGTGGGTCACATTTTGCCCAAACCCCCCTGCTGTTTTCAAAATATCCCAAACTCGATACCTGAGCCATATTTTGGACCCAAATTCTGGATCTCTGCACCTATTCGCAGTTTGAAATTCCGACTTTTTATACCAAAAATCTGCCAATTACTGAAAGCAGCGGTGGGTCACATTTTGCCCAAACCCCCCTGAAGTTTTAGAAATATCCCAAACATCCCAAATTCGATACTTGGGCCATATTTTGATCCCAAATTCTCTCTGCACCTATTCGCAATTTGAAATTCCTACTTTTTATACCGAAAATATGCCAATTACTGATACCAGCGGTGTGTCACATTTTGCCCAAACCCCCCCTGCAGTTTTCAAAATATCCCAAACATCCCAAATTCGATACCTGAGCCATATTTTGGACCCAAATTCTGGCTCTCTGCACCTATTCGCAGTTTGAAATTCAGACTTTTTATACCAAAAATTAGAGAATTACTGAGAGCGGCAGTGGGTCACATTTTGCACAAACCCCCCTGCAGTTTTCAAAATATCCCAAACATCCCAAATTCGATACCTGTGCCATATTTTAGACCCAAATTCTAGCTCTCTCCACCTATTCGCAGTTTGAAATTCCGAATTTTTATACCAAAAATCTACCAATTACTGAAAGCGGCGGTGGGTCACATTTTGCCCAAACTTCCACTGCAGTTTTCAAAATATCCCAAACATCCCAAATTCGATACCTGAGCCATATATTGGGTAAAAATTCTGGCTCTCTGCATCTATTCGCAGTTTGAAATTCCGACTTTTTATAAAAAAAAATATGCCAATTACTAAAAGCGGCGGTGGGTCACATTTTGCCCAAACCCCCCTGCTGTTTTCAAAATAACCCAAACATCCCACCTAAATTATTGGGATCGTCTCAAAGCCCTCCAAATGTACTCACTAGAAAGAAGACGAGAGAGATATCAAATAATATACACCTGGAAGATACTGGAGGACCAGGTACCAAATCTACACAGTAAAATAACAACGTACTGGAGTAAACGATATGGAAGAAAATGTAGAATAGAACCAGTGAAGAGCAGAGGTGCCATAGGCACAATCAGAGAACACTGTATAAACATCAGAGGTCCGCGGTTGTTCAACGTCCTCCCAGCAAGCATAAGAAATATTGCCAGAACAACCGTGGACATTTTCAAGAGGAAACTAGATTTATTCCTCCAAGGAGTGCCGGACCAACCGGGCTGTGGTGGGTATGTGGGCCTGCGGGCCGCTCCAAGCAACAGCCTGGTGGACCAATCTCTCACAAGTCAAGCCTGGCCTCGGGCCGGGCTTGGGGAGTAGAAGAACTCCCAGAACCCCATCAACCAGGTATCAAACAGGTATCCCAAATTCGATACCTGGTTGGACCCAAATATTTGGCTTTCATTTTGGCTTTTTCATTTTTATTTTATTTGGCATATTTTGGACCCAAATTCTGGCTTTCTGCACGTATACGCAGTTTGAAATTCAGACTTTTTATACCAAAAATCTGCCAATTACTGAAAGGGAGGTGGGTCACATTTTGCCCAAACCCCCCTTGCTGTTTTCAAAATATCCCAAACATCCCAAATTCGGTACCTGAGCCATATTTTGGACCCAAATTCTGGCTCTCTGCGCCTATTCGCAGTTTGAAATTCCGACTTTTTATACCAAAAATTAGCCAATTACTGAAAGCGGCTGTGGGTCACATTTTGCCCAAACCCCCCTGCAGTTTTAAAAATATCCCAAACATCCCCAATTCGATACTTGAGCCATAATTTGGACCCAAATTCTGGCTCTCTGTATCTATTCGCAGTTCGAAATTCCGACTATTTATACTTAAATGTGTTAATTACTGAAAGCAGCTGTGGGTCACATGTTGCCCAAACCCCCCTGCAGTTTTCAAAATATCCCAAACATTCCAAATTCGATACCTGAGCCATATTTTGGACCCAAATTCTGGCTCTCTGCACTTATTCGCAGTTTGAAATTATGACTTTTTATACCAAAAATATGCCAATTACTGAAATCGGCGATGGGTCACATTTTGCCCAAACCCCCCTGCAGTTTTCAAAATATCCCAAACATCCCAAATTCGATACCTGAGCCATATTTCGGACCCAAATTTTGGCTCACTGCCCCTAATCACAGTTTGAAAATCCGACTTTTTATACCAAAAATTAGCCAATTACTGAAAGGGCGGTGGGTCACATTTTGCCCAAACCCCCTTGCAGTTTTCAAAATATCCCAAACATCCCAAATTCGGTACCTGAGTCATATTTTGGACCCAAGTTCTGGCTCTCTGCACCTATTCGCAGTTTGAAATTCCGACTTTTTATATTAAAAATCTGCCAATTACTGAAAGCGGCGGTGGGTCACATTTTGCCCAAACTCCCCAGCAGTTTTAGAAATATCCCAAACAACCCAAATTCGATACCAGAGCTATATTTTGGACCCAAATTCTGGCTCTCTGAACCTATTCGCAGTTTGAAGTTCCGAATTTTTATACCGAAAATATGCCAATTACTGATACCAGCGGTGTGTCACATTTTGGCCAAACGCCCCTGCAGTTTTCAAAATATCCCAAACATCCCAAATCCGATACCTGAGCCATATTTTGGAGATAAATTCTGGCTCTCTGCACGTATTCGCAGTTTGAAATTCCGACTTTTTATATAAAAAATATGCCAATTACTGAAAGCGGTGGTGGGTCACATTTTGCCCAAACCTCCCTGCAGTTTTCAAAATATCCCAAACATCCCAAATCCGATACCTGAGCCATATTTTGGAGCCAAATTCTGGCTCTCTGCACGTATTCGCAGTTTGAAATTCCGACTTTTTATACCGAAAATATGCCAATTACTGAAAGCTGCGGTGGGTCACATTTTGCCCAAACCCCCCCTGCAGTTTTCAAAATATCCCAAACATCCCAAATCTGATACTTGAGCCATATTTTAGAGCCTAATTCTGACTCTCTGCACGTATTCGCAGTTTGAAATTCCGACTTTTTATACTGAAAATATGCCAATTACTAGGAATCCTTCTAGGAATTTCTTAGATCTTCTATTAGAAATCACCTAAAATCCTACTAGAAATCCTACTAGGAATCACCTAGAAATCCTACTAGAGATCCTACTAGGAATTTCTTTGAAATCCTATTAGAAATAGTACTAGGAATCCTACTAGAAATTCTACTAGAAATCCTACTAGGAATCGTATTAGAAATTATCTAGAAATATTATTTTTAATCCTACTAGAATCCTACTAGGAATCCTACTAGAAATCCTACTAGGAATCGTATTAGGAATTATCTAGAATTAATATTAGAAATCCTACTAGGAATCCTACTAGAAATACTACTAGATATCCTACTATAAATCACCAAGAAATCCTACTATAAATCACCTAGAAATCCTACTAGAAACCTAGAAATCCTACTAGAAACCCTACTAAGAATCCTACTAGAAATCCTACTAGGAGCCCCCTAGAAATCCTTCTAGAAATCATCCTAGAAATTCTAATAGAAATCACCTAATCCTAATAGAAATCCTACTAGAAATCCTAGTAGCGGGTGTTGACGCTCCCTGTGTGCCCAGATATTGTGTGGGTTCCCATTCATTTATGACTGGATTTCCGGATGTGTTGGCGCGTCCTCGTGCGCTTATTAATCCTGCTATTGCGAGTCTTTAGGAGGGGTATTGCGTCCGGCTTCCGAAGGCAGACTTTCCGGAGAAATATGAATGTACATCTGAACTACAGGGCTAAAATTATCCTACTTTCACTATTTATGTTAAGTGACAGTGCAGCTTATTCGTTGACGCGTCACTATTCCAGTGTATTGTTGACCAGTGTACAATCACCGAGTGCATATATGTTTCACCAAGTATTTCTGTTTTATGTTCTGTGTTCTGCGTTTTTTCTGTGGCCCTTCCGGCATCTAACTTTGTTCTTTTGTTTTGCCTTTGTCTGTACTTCTGTTATTTCCTAGCATACTTTGCATGTAAAAATAAGTATAAAAAAATTGTATGACAGTAAGGAAATTTACTTATTACACTTAGTATTAAACCTTACGTCAATTCGGAGGATGGGTTGCAGCCATAATAATTGAAAACTAGCAACATTTGGCAACTATGTCTAGTGTCTTAAACAATAACGCCAATTCGTGCTTCAGTCCTCATTATATCATGTTATTCTCCTCTCCTAACGTAACAGATCAGAGAACCTAGAACACAACAGAGAACCTTGAACACAACAGAGAACCTAGAACACAACAGAGAACCTAGAACACAACAGAGAACCTTGAACACAACAGAGAACCTAGAACACAACAGAGAACCTTGAACACAACAGAGAACCTAGAACACAACAGAGAACCTTGAACACAACAGAGAACCTTGAACACAACAGAGAACCTTGAACACAACAGAGAACCTTGAACACAACAGAGAACCTAGAACACAACAGAGAACCTAGAACACAACAGAGAACCTTGAACACAACAGAGAACCTTGAACACAACAGAAAACCTTGAACACAACAGAGAACCTTGAACACAACAGAGAACCTTGAACACAACAGAGAACCTTGAACACAACAGAGAACCTTGAACACAACAGAGAACCTAGAACACAACAGAGAACCTAGAACAACAGAGAACCTAGAACAGAGAAGAGAACCTAGAACAGAGAAGAGAACATTGAACTGAGCAGGGAACAGAGAACGGAGCAGAACAGAGAACAGGGAGAACAGAACAGAGAACAGGGAGAACAGAACAGAGAACAGGACAGAGAATAGAAAGGACAACAGAACAGAGAACTGAGCAGAAAACAGAGAACGTAACCGAACAGAACAGATAATAGAACAGAGAACATAGAACCGAACAGAGAACAGAACAGTGAACAGAACAGAAAACGGAATATAGAACAGAACAGAGAACAGAAGAGGGTATAGAACAGAACAGAAAACAGAACAAAGAACAGAACAGAGAATTGCATATATAACGTTATACTCCCCAAAATGACTAATTAGAAATAAATGATGAGAATGTATTATTTACTACAAGATCTTAATTATTCAAGACGACTGATGACAACATCGCGTTAATGTATAAAATACTACTCCATATTATGTCAAGTTTATTATTTAATATCCGTTGCACTAGGGGAGCATTCATTGGCCAAATGGAGTCAATAAAGATAGGTTGGTGATGTTTAGAGAAGTCAATGAAGGGTTGCGAGCGACGAGGCTAATTAAGCAAGTAGCAAGCTTGCAAGTTGACGAGCAATGGTTGGTTGGTTGGTGGTTGTTGTTGTGTTGGCAAATACCACCACGACCATTGCTGCAGCAGCAGCAGCAGCAGCAGCAAGCCTCTCCCTCCCACCTCATCTCACGGGAAATTTGGGCGTTTTTAAGCTAAGGTACATTGAGCCAAGGGTTAGTTTTGTAGATAAATCGTCAGTGTTATATATTGGCTACATTTGCCCCCCATCCCGTGGGCAGCCAGCGGTGGATAGGTTACACCGCCCCCCCCCCATCCAGTGAGCAGCGGAGGATAGGTTACACCCCCCCCCCTCCAGTGGGCAGCAGCCAGCGGTGGATAGGTTACACCGCCCCCCCCCCCATCCAGTGGGCAGCGGTGGATAGGTTACACCGCCCCACCATCCAGTGGGCAGCGGTGGATAGGTTTTCAAGTGTGGGGCCTCACTCCCCTGATCGTCCCTCACTTACCTGACAACTCAACTGTCCCGAGGACCTGAGTAGGTTAGGTGCGCCGCCGGGGGCACCGTCCCAAGGTGTTACTGAGACGGGGCTATTACCTGGAGAAGTTGCTGCATTTGCCAGACAGGTCCAGCAGGGGTGCTGCTGCATCTCGGAGCCCCGCAAATGGCAGCATGTCTACATAGGACTGGGTAGTTTAACCCGACGTCGCTGGAGTATGTGTTCCTGGACTGTCATCTGCCACTTGGGGGAGTCCTGGGAGCACTGTGTAAGGGGGGGAACCTGTGGGCACTTGACCGTGAGGTCTAGGGAGCACTGTGTAAGGGGGGAACCTGTGGGCACTTGACCGTGAGGTCTAGGGAGCACTGTGTAAGGGGGGAACCTGTGGGCACTTGACCGTGAGGTCTAGGGAGCACTGTGTAAGGGGGGAACCTGTGGGCACTTCACTGTGAGGTCTAGGGAGCACTGTGTAAGGGGGGAACCTGTGGGCACTTCACCGTGAGGTCTAAGGAGCACTGTCATCACCGAGTATAGGAGCACTTCACTGTAAAGTGCCAGGGGAGCTGTGTCGGGTGTGAACCGCCGGCGCTCGGTGTTTACACCTTAGTTGGGGGTCACCCCGTGTGGTGGCGCTCAGGTTCTCCTCCTCCGCCTCACCAGGGGTGCTGTAGATTTCTTTCGACTTGGGACCGTATCTGAACGTGGGTTCTAATGCTGGGGGAACCCAGGAGAGGATGGGTTCAGTATCCCTAACTTGGTGTGGCATTTCTGCGAAAACTGCTGCTTGGTTGTTCACCGCTCGTTAGTTTCCAGGAATGGCATCGTTACACACTCTCACCTCTCATTAGATGGGGGAGGCTAGCAGGAAAACTGTTTCGCCTACGACTGACAGCCTTGGACGAGATCCCCACAAAGGCAACAAACTATGCCTATTGTGCCAGTAACAGCATTTGTTCCAGTTAGAGAATTGTTTCTCTAGGTCCCTCAGCACTGATGTCTAGCCCCCACGAGACGGCTACCGGAAGACGACATCACCTGAGACCCGAGATGACGGACTGAAGCCCATCTCACCTGACCCCCGTGCACCTCGTCCTCCGGATGAAACTGCCTAAACAAGTTAGGCACCCGGAGAATTGCAGAGGGCACCCAGCAACAACGGTCTCTCATACCTAAATAACATTTTTCTGGAGATTTCCTGTGGCCTGTGGGTGCTTGTGCAGACCTGTGGGTGCGTGTTCAGACCAGTGGGTGCTTGTTCTTGTTCAGACCAGTGGGTGCTTGCTCAGACCAGTGGGTGCTTGTTCAGACCTGTGGGTGCTTGTTCAGACCAGTGGGTGCTTGTTCTTGTTCAGACCAGTGGGTGCTTGTTCAGACCTGTGGGTGCTTGTTCAGACCTGTGGGTGCTTGTTCAGACCTGTGGGTGCTTGTTCAGACCAGTGGGTGCTTGTTCAGACCTGTGGGTGCTTGTTCAGACCTGTGGGTGCTTGTTCAGACCAGTGGGTGCTTGTTCAGACCTGTGGGTGCTTGTTCAGACCAGTGGGTGCTTGTTCAGACCTGTGGGTGCTTGTTCAGACCTGTGGGTGCTTGTTCAGGTCTGTGGGTGCTTGTTCAGACCTGTGGGTGCTTGTTCAGACCTGTGGGTGCTTGTTCAGACCTGTGGGTGCTTGTGCAGACCTGTGGGTGCTTGTGCAGACCTGTGGGTGCTTGTGCAGACCTGTGGGTGCTTGTGCAGACCTGTGGGTGCTTGTGCAGACCTGTGGGTGCTTGTTCAGACCTGTGGGTGCTTGTTCAGACCTGTGGGTGCTTGTTCAGACCTGTGGGTGCTTGTGCAGACCTGTGGGTGCTTGTTCAGACCTGTGGGTGCTTGTTCAGACCAGTGGGTGCTTGTTCAGACCTGTGGGTGCTTGTTCAGACCTGTGGGTGCTTGTTCAAACCAGTGGGTGCTTGTTCAGACCTGTGGGTGCTTGTTCAGACCAGTGGGTGCTTGTTCAGACCAGTGGGTGCTTGTTCAGACCTGTGGGTGCTTGTTCAGACCTGTGGGTGCTTGTTCAGACCTGTGGGTGCTTGTTCAGACCTGTGGGTGCTTGTGCAGACCTGTGGGTGCTTGTGCAGACCTGTGGGTGCTTGTTCAGACCTGCAGTTTTGAAAATATCCCAAACATTCCAAATCCGATACCAGAGCCATATTTTGGAGCCAAATTCTGGCTCTCTGCACGTATTCGCAGTTTGAAATTGCTACTTTTTATACCCAACATATGCCATGTACTGAAAACGGCGTTTGGTCCCATTTGTCCCAAACCCCCCTGCAGTTTTCAAAATATCCCAAACATCCCAATTTCGAGGCCTGAGCCATATTTTGGAGCCAAATTGTGGCTCTCTTCACGTATTCGCTGTTTGAAATTACGACTTTTTATACCCAACATATGTCAAGTACTGAAAGCGGCAGTGAGTCACATTTTGCACAAACCCCCCTGCAGTTTTTAAAATATCCCAAATATCCCAATCTCGAGGCCTGAGCCATATTTTGGAGCCAAATTCTGGCTCTCTGCACGTATTCGCAGTTGGAAATTACGACTTTTTATACCCAACATATGCCAAGTTCTGAAAGCGGCAGTGAGTCACACTTTGCTCAAACCCCCCTTGCAGTTTTTAAAATATTCCAAATATCCCAATCTCGAGGCCTGAGCCATACTTTGGAGCCAAATTCTGGCTCTCTACACGTATTGGCAGTTTGGAATTACGAATTTTTTATACCCAACATATGCCAAGTACTGAAAGCGGCGTTTGGTCACATTTGTCCCAAACCCCGCTGCAGTTTTCATAATATCCCAAATATCCCAATTTCGAAGCCTGAGCCATATTTTGGAGCCAAAACAGCTCCAAGGAAACGAGGCATCTCAAAGAAAATAAGGAACACCTGCGTCAGGGGGTGCGGGGGGGGGGGGGAGGGAGTAGGGTAAGACAGGGGGGCCAGTCTTGCCTCCTCGTGAAGGGTCCAGACTCTCCTCCTTGCAGAAGTGATGCACCTCTGAGGTCACCGTGTCGTACGTCTCGGCCATGACCAACTGAGTGCTGGGGTGGACCACTGGGGTGGACCGCTGGGGTGGACTGCTGGGATGGACCACTGGGATTCTGAGGTGGACCACTGGAGTGGACCACTGGGGGTCTGGGGTGGACTGCTGGGATGGATCACTGGGGTGGAGCACTGGGGTGGACCGCTGGGATGGACCACTGGGGTGAAGCACTGGGGTGGATCACTGAGGCCAGAGGAGTGGCCAGGGACCACGCCGGGACCACTACACGGGGTGTCAGGGACCAAAATATGAGGAGGCCGCCGCCGCCTCACACGGACCACTGGCTCACTGCACCAGCTGATGCACCGCTGCAAAGCCTCCCTCGCCCCGGCCTCCTCTCTCAACTACTATATCTCTCTAGCGTCACCTCCTCCACACCTCGTGCTAGTTACCACCAATATACTTGCTTATGTACCACATAACTTAATTTTTATGAGAGCAGATTATATAATGTTTATGAATGAACGGCACCGTTCAGAATGGGCACATTGGCTCGAGAGGTCCAATAATACAAAGGTGTTTCGTATACAAGAATTATTTCGTATAATTCGTATAACAGTATATAGATATATTTATTTATTTATTTATTTATTTATATGCCAGAAAGGAACATTATGGGTTAAGAGAGTACATTGTAATGATGATGAATTTACATTCTTGTAAAGCCACTAGCACGCATAGCGTTTCGGCCAAATATATTTTGAGAAATTCATCATGAACGCTCAAGTCATAGATCACCAAGAACTATAAATGACCCGACCAGAGGGTTCCTGACCAAGATTATTGTTGGTGAAGTGGTCACAGGCTTGACTTGTGAGTCTTTGGTCCACCAGGCTATAGCTTGGCGCGGCCCGCACCAGTCTTGAGCCTCCTGGCTGCTCCCGCAAGTCTTGAAGGAAACTATCCAGTTTTCTCTTGAAGACGTCCATGATTGTCCCCGCAATATTTATTATGCTCGCTGGGAGGATGTTGAGCAGCCGTAGACTCTATATAATGCAACATACTAGCTCAAAAAGAAAGCAGACATGGTAGACACAGACATGGTAGACACAGACATGGTAGACACAGCACATTATGCATGCAGATCATCTGCATAATATGATAAATGCTGCAGCTCAAGCTCTTATAACACCACACTTTTAACTATAACACAATAGATTGGTTGAATTTTGCATCACAAGTGGAAAGATAAATATCTTGAGACGGTTATTTTCTTGAGATAATTTCGGGGCTTAACGTCCTTGCGGCCCGGTCCTCGACCAGGACCTCATTGTTTTTGTTACATATTCCCAGGAAGGACCCCATAGCAGCTGTCTAACTCCCAATTACCTATTTACTGCTAAGTGAACAGTGGTATCAGGGTGTAATAAACTCTGTCCATTAGTCTCCGCCTCCACCGGGGATCGAATCCGGAACCTCAGGACTACGAATCCGAAGCGCTGTCCACTCAGCTAGTGCAAGACTGTGTTTCACACAGCACGTGGCAGAGACCACCTGAATGCACAAGATTCTAGATCTTAAAAACATAAGAACATAAGAACAAAGGTAACTGCAGAAGGCCTATTGGCCCATACGATGCAGCTCCTATTTATACCCACCCAATTCCACTCATATACATGTCCAACCCACGCTTGAAACAATCTTGTGCTAACATCAGAAGAGGAATTCATTTATGAAATCCAGGTAGGGGGTTGAAGCTCACCCCTTCATGTGGCCATAGTATTTACTCTAAAATGGAATACACTTATAGAAACCAATAGAAAGGTCTATTGCTATGTGTATGGGGAGAAAGCATGGCTGGGTTATGGGTGTCCCACCTGTTGCTCTGTGTTGCAGCAGGTCCTTAGCCATCGTGGTCTCTCGACAGTCTTGGTGTTTCTGTCCTCTTCTGGGTTCAAAATATATCAGGAAAGAGAATATTTTCCTCAGAAGAGTGTTTTTGTTGGCTCTTGCCTCAACCTGCCGGGTTGGCAAGTGTCATGCTCTTCTACAGAGGCAAGGAAGTTCTGTCCTTTCATCCCTGGTGGGGAGTTTGTCTAGGATTGGTGGTTGCCCTGCCTGGGGGTGCTTTACCGCTGACAACGTCACGTTTGGGTTTGCCATGGGGCACGACTCTTGAGTATACAGTTTGTTACCAGTAGACCAACAACCCTGCCAACGGGCAAGGATGGAGGAATGAATAACTGGGTAAAAGTCGGAAATAAAGAATACCTTTATGGGAGATAGGGCAAGTGCTGATAGCTTCCTTAGCGGCAAAAGAAGGCACCAAACCGGGAAGGCTATGTAGTCGCGTGTAAACTGAATTTGATTCATAAAGAGGGGTATAATTTATACCCCTTTTATATAATTTCATATAATTTATCCATGGCAGGTGCAAGGAATGGACTTTGGCTTTTGTTTATGAGGACGAGCTGGTTTCGGGACATTATTTAGGGAGGCCATTGTAACGGCTGAAACTTAATTTATTAATGTCCTGCACTAATAGCACAATTCATCAATTTACTACGTCCCTTTAGTATTATAACAAAGTCTATACAGAAGATGGGTTAGACCCCAGCAATGGGGAGCCATCTTAGCTTCAGGCAGCCACAAAGCGACTCCCAGAAATCACAGCTTCCCTACAATTTGAGTTCTGTGCTTACTCTAATTTACAATTTTAAGCAAAGTTAATTTGCTACACTCCATTTTGTCAAGATTTCTTTAAATTCCTAGAGTTCTGTTTCTATATCTGTATAAAGAATAATGAAAATTAGATCTTACTAATGATAGCTACTGGCCATTTCATTTTGTGTAACTTAAATGACTCGTATCCTCTATCATAAATAGAAATACAAATAGGTTGAAGGTCACTTTGTATTAGATTTCCATGATGAGTGCACTGCATTACCAATAAATATTTCTGCAGGCGTAGACATTATGCAGTACTGTGTATTATATATAGAATTTAAAAAGCTCCATTTTTAAGCCATTGTAACCTCTCAGAAATTTTAAGTCAAGTTACTGTACCTTTTAAACATTTTACAGATGTTCCATTCATGGGGAATACCAAGTCTGGGTCCTTAACAAGGAATGAGTGATGATCCATTATGTTTGCCACTTACTACCAAGAATGACATCTGTTCCCTTACATTCTTAACCCCTTAAATGTCGGCAAGGGATAAGAATAATTAACTTCGTGCAAGACTTTTTATTTCATATTAATACATATCTTAATACATGAAGACATCTTGACTGCATTTCTTCCCAATATGTCACAGCTTATACTCTATTCCATTACAAAACAACGATGACTTTTTTTAATCGTTTAATTATGTGCATGTGTCAATGGTATATGGAACTGTGAGGGTGAAGAAATGGGCAATATATTATTGACAAAATGATTACACAAAATATGTAACATATGTTGTGGAAGAGAACCATGAGAAAGAATGAAGAGAAATACCTAACCTGAAATATCAGCTATGTTTGGGACTCGAGTGAGGATCAAAATTGTGGGGCAGCTCTCCTCCGGGAAGACATATTTCTCCTAAGTCTGAATGAAGACTTGCCAAAGAGGTTGTGCAGAAAGCACATATGCTAATGCATGGCCAAAGATTTTTTTGTAGTGGAGTATCTTTAAGCAGAATTCCTTACAGACGCACATACTTGACCTGCATATTTTAGTTTCACTCACAAATTTAGAAGGAAGAACCTACCTGCTTCCCACATACAGCTGAAAATAATTTTGTATACAGGCACCATAAATTTTAACGGGTATTGCGTTTCTATACACACTGTGCAAATAAAAACAAACATACAAATCAAGTCTTTAAAGATGTTGTACAAGTTAACACTTTCACTGCGAAATAACGTTATTGTCGTCCTAAAATCAATACACGTAGTTTGTGGGAGGACGACAATGTCGTCCAAAATTTAAACATACTGTATTTTGTAAAAAAAAAATCCATTTATCGTCCAATTATTATAGGACTTCTTTTAAAATGCGCGCCAACATCTTTCCGTTCTCTCTATACCTCAAGTGCAACCCGTTCTCGCAAATTCGTAAAGTCAATATTGACTTATTAACTACGTGCATAGGTGATATACTAAACATAATAGATACCCTTAAAAAGATTCATAGAAAACACCGACCTTACCTAACCTTGTAAGTATCTTAAGATAAGCATCTTATTGCTTCGTAATTACAGTTATTACTTAACCTATACCTATTATAGGTTAGGCAATAATTGTAATTACGAAGCAATAAGATGCTTATCTTAAGATACTAACAAGGTTAGGTAAGGTCGGTGTTTTCTATGAATCTTTTTAAGGGTATCTATTATGTTAAGTATGTCACCTATGCACATATTTAATAAGTCAATATTGACTTATTAAATTTGCGAGAACGGGTTGTCAAGTGCCATCACTACACCGCTGTGTGTGTGGCCACCAACACAGCGGGTGGCCACACACTCACCCTACCCTCGAATCAAAACCATGTTCCCGTTCCAGTTTTATCTCGGGTATTTTTTGTTACTGCCTTTATAGACACGAAACACAAACGAATGATATAATGTAACAAATAACATTAGGAATGAATAATGACGTAAACAATGAAAAAACAAACTTCACATGACTATTTTATCTTATTTTATTGGTAGTAGTAGTTCTTCTATTTTACCTTATATGCATATATCCCTTTAGAGCTTTATATTGCGAACAATTCGATATCAAAATGGACGACGTAGCATGAAAATTGAGGTGAGAAGACTGTAAAGAGTATAAACATTGGAGTGTGGTTGTCCGCTGACGGGCAATGCCTGGCCTAGCTTGTGGTGCGCTGTGGGTGGCCCGCCAGGCCGGGCAAAGTGTTAAACAACATGGTGAAGGTCTGGTCATTCAAGAATCATTTTGTCGTCTAGCTACTTTTATTTGGCTTCCAATGAACTGGTAGGAAAATGAAATTAAAAAAAAAAAGAAAATCAAAGCTTTGGGATTGAGGAAATGGAAAATTAATGAAAGTTTACAGTTAATATTTACCTCAGAAATCTTATGCTACTACTTTGTAATCCGAAGTATTTTACCATTTTGGAAATAAGTTCTTTTCAACAAGTTTCCAACTTAAAAGTATTAAACACTGCACTGCAAACAGTATTAAGTGTGTTTAAACTTCAGCTTAACATGGTATTTGGTGCAGCAAGAACCAAGAAGTTTAATAGGTGCCTCGATGCAAGAACATAATCCAGAAAGTTTGTCAAAAACAAGAAACCGGCAATGAATATAATGAAAATTGTCTTTCAGAGAGGTAGCGGGGATAGTGGCTCCTTTTTTTTCCCTAGTAGCACTATGATAGCTCCACACTTGTAAGTCACATCAGCCCCGAGTCTCCTTAATAGCATATCAGACACCAGAGGTCATAACCAGGCCTTCTTCAGAGGCACACAGGGATAAGGGATTCGTTATCTCACTCACCGAAGGAACAAACTCCCAGAAAGGGAGTGAAGCAAAATGGACAATTGCAAGGTTCACAGAACGTAAAGGAACAATGCAACACACACACAGGAACCAATCCACCCAGTAGCTAAGTTATACTTCTCATCGGCCATTTACAGCTCATTATTGCCAGGTGGGAATTCTGGGAGCTAGCTGCTTTAAGGGAGCCTGTCGGCCGAGCGGACAGCACACTGGACTTGTGATCCTGTGGTCCTGGGTTCGATCCCGGGCGCCGGTGAGAAACAATGGGCAGAGTTTCTTTCACCCTATGCATCTGTTACCTAGCAGTAAAATAGGTACCTGGGTGTTAGTCAGCTGTCACAGGCTGCTTCCTGAGGGTGGAGGCTTGGTCGAGGACCGGGTCGTGGGGACACTAAAAAGCCCTGAAATCATCTCAAGATAGCCCCCATAATTAATTCAAGTTAAGGCTACTCAAATGCTCCCTAACCTGACCTCTATATGATCTTGTTCCCATCTTAAAAACGTTTTTGCAAATGTTCTTGTCTAGGGAAGGTAAAAGTGGTGAGCAACTAAAGCCACCAATGTAGGACCAGCTCACTAATATAAAACTATGAACAACCCATAACATTCCCAAGAAATGCCATTTACTACTCTGCTAACTACAGGTGGAGCCAGCAACGTCTAATTACCTGGTGTTTACCTGGAGAGGTTTCCAGGAGTTCTTCTATACCCAAAGTCAAAATAGTGAAAAGGATAGCAATTTTTTTCATTATCACTAAAAAGGAACCTGATAATGACTAGTGATAACCTTATCCAACAGGCTGTTACTTGAAGCAGCCTGCAGGCACATAATATTCTACTCCAATATCCTCACTAGAAGTTAAATAATTCCTGATGCGTCCTTTTCCTATACATATCAACAGTTGTGCTCTACCTACCTGTGTGTTGACTATCTGTTGAGTTTGAAGATAACCGTCCCCGCGGCCCGGTCTCTGACCAGGCCTCCTGGTTTGCTCAGTTATTGATACTGTATTACTTAAGATGAACTGTAATTACAACTACAACATTGTCAGGCTTGATTATTATTCACTTCCATACGGATAGCTTCTCCACAGAGAAACATCTTGCCCTTACCTACCCTTTCCTTGCCCTTGATATGCTGCTGCATGCCATTACCTCACAATATTAATGTCCATGAATTTTAATATATTTACTTACCAAGTCTTGTTTTTCTTGATTGGTCATTTTCTCCACAATGGACCATAACCATCGCTTGAACTTGTTGAGACGGTCGTTGGATTCGGCACTTTCATTATTGAATGAGGTATAAGAGATGAGAGTGGCAACGTTGATGTCTTCAACACCATTGAGTAAAAGTCGTAGGTCCTCGGCAGTTAGGGAATCCAAAGAACCTCCAGGGATGACATCGAACACCCCATCGCGAATATTCTACAGGATTTAAACAAAATATGTATTTCAACTGACATTATTACTCATAAAAACTGAACATGAAGATACACTATACATACATTATTATTACACCGTTTTCCACTTGTATGGGATTGGAAGGTACCAAACAGATAAAAGGCGACGAGTCGACCCCTTACATAAACATGCATTTATATAAATATATGTATCACATTTTTGCCATAACATTGTTTTGTTTAGCAACTAATAATTTCAAATGATTACACCATTACACAACACACACATGGCATGCTCATCTCTACACTAAAGCAAAGACAACTCTGATTTGGCTCCCTCATTACACACACCAATTCCCACAACCACATAAAAATCAACCCAGCCATGCATAGGCTGGGTTGATTGTACAGTCAATCAACTGTACAAAAGTTTATTGACAGTTGAGAGGTGGGACCAAAGAGGCAGAGCTAAACCCCCCCACAAGCATAACTAGGTGAGTACATTTCAACTCTCTATCACTCCCACACATGTCTACCCTCTCTCACTCCCACATGTCCACCCTCCCTCATTCTCACCCACACACACATCCACCCCCTCCCCCCCTCCTTCACCTGCAGAAATTGTTACAAGAGTTGTGCATTTTCTTGGTAAGTAGTGTAAAACAGTTACATATTTGTGTAGCCTAGCCTAAATCTCATCTATCAGCAAGAGGTGTGCAGTTCCTGGTTGAAACCTGTGAGTGCGTCACACCATGAGTTGTTGATATAACTGCTCGATACAACCCCCTCAACTCAAGCCCAATTTTTACAACACAACTTTTCCAATCTCTTCATATGGAAGGTTTCCAATTCCTGTGATTAACTTTGTCATCATTTGCTGAATGCATTTAAGAAAAAATGCACTGCACATTTCACTTCTTGTTTCCCCTCATCCTAGCACTCTGTATCAACACAGGGAACTATCAGGAAAAAGTACCAAGCCATTACCACTACATAGCACTGGGAAGGGATCAGGATAAGGATTAGGGATGGAACGGGGGAAAGAAATGGTACCCAACAACTTGGACGGTCGGGGATTGAACGCAGATTTGCACGAAGTGAGACCGTCGCTCTACCGTCCGGCCCAAGTGGTTGGACAGATAATTGTATCTTTAAGACCAGAGCTATGACCTTATTTTTAAACGATCATAATACATTTACCGTACTATTAATTTACGCTTACCTGCAAAGCCTTCTCCTGAGATTTAGCCATGCGATACTCTGCATACTTGCGTACATAGTCATAGACGTTCCCAGTCGTTACTTTCACATTGCGGCCACCACTTATCAGTTCAATATTTGTGCCACCTTCCTCTGGGATCACATCAATACTGTAAGATATAATACACAATAAATTACAAATATGTACTTTTATGTGTATGCTGATCATTAATTGTGTATTTCAGGGAACCCATCAGGACACTTCTGAAATAGATCCTATCCAGAACAGGAGGGAAGGAAGGGGTGAGGGAGAGGGAGAGGGATGACAGGAGAGAAGAAGGATGGTAGGAGGGAGGAAGGAATGTGGAGGGAGAGGGGGTGGAGGGAGAAATGAGGGGGAATGGGGAGAAAGAAATGAGGGGGGGGATGGGGAGGGCGGAATGAGGGGAGATGGGTTCAATCATTGTTCAATCAGCAAGACTTTTGGTGTGCGAGAGAATCATTGTAGCAGGATAAGGATTGGCCAGCACTCTGGGTAATCCCAGATGTACACCTTAAGCCATGGACCACAATATGCTAAAGATTATATTACCATGGCATCTACCCAGATCCACCAAGGGTCTGGAGACATCGAGCCGTTACCCTCCAGACTCGTGTGGATCTAAATGGATCCCAGGTTACATAATCTTCAGCTTGTCATGGTCCATGGGTTAAGATGCACGTCTGGGATTACCCAGGATGTTGGCCGACCCTTGTCTTGCGTCAATGATTTTCTCGCACCTTCTTCACTTGAGCTATAAATATGTCTATTGTAATGTATTTAAAATGAAGCTCTTATTTCTATCTTGCTTAAGACATATAAAACACTTGTGTTTATTAACGAATTTACGTGAAATAAACATTGATCTGAGAGAGAGTTGCTCTGTCGTTCAGTCTGTACGGGGTGGGAGCTCCGTAATTTTTAAAATGCATGTATCTTCATTAGAACTTTAAATATGTCTATGGTAAAGTGTTTAAATTGAAGCTTATATGTCTGCCTTTCTTGAGACATATAAAACATATATGTTTATTAACGAATTCACGTGAAATAAACATTGTTCTGAGAGTGAGTTGCTCGGTCGATCGATCTGTCCGGGGTCAAAGCTCGGCTATTATAAAAGTACACGTATCTTCGCTTTAAATTTAAATATGCCCATGGTAAGGTATAGAGAATGAAGCTTATATTTATATAATTCTTGTGACATATAAAACTCTTACGTTTATTAAGGAATCTGTGTGAAATAAGCATGGTTCTGAGATGAATGCTGCGGTTTTCGAGCTCGACAAGCAATGAAAACTGCCCCTTTTATAAAACTACAAATATCTTCGGTTTTACTTAAAATATTTGTCTGGTAGAGGTTTTACATATGGATCGCGTTTTTGTCTTTCTACTGACTAATAAATAAGTTTGGTTTAATAAGTCATCAAGATGTTTTCAACAATATTCTTTCGGCGTTCGTCTTTTCCAACATGGGCGACCCTTTTGGAAACGCGATACTTGGGTTAACCCATCCTATAGTTGGGTCTGTTTCCATTATGGTTCGGAACATATGTTCCATCATTATGGAATCCAAGGCCATGCACGCGCTGGACTATATCCAATCCTATCTTAGTGACAGACTCCAATGTGTAACCATCAATAATATAACCTCTCCCACTCTGCCAATAACTGTTGGAGTTATTGGTAGAGTGGGATTGGAACCCCCTATTTCTTATATACATCAATGATCTGCCTAATGTCTCTAACATTCTGAAACCTATTTTGTTTGCTGATGACACTACCCTCATCTACTCTAACCCCAACCCACATACACTAAATGATAATATATGAACTATATATTAACTAAATGTTAATATATGAACTAAAAAAAAGTCTACTTATGGATGTCAACCAATAAACTAACACTTAACATAGAAAATACCTACTACATATTATTTGGAAGCAAATCTACAAATGCAATTCAGCTTCAGATAGACAATGTAAACATTAGCAATAAAAATGATGGAAAGTTTCTCGGCCTATTCCTAGACAAGAGACTCAACTTCAGTACCCACATACAACACATAACTAAGAAAGTCTCTAAAACAGTTGGGATACTCTCCAAAATCAGATATTATGTACCTAACTCTGCTCTCATCTCTCTATATTGTGCACTAATCTATCCCTATCTTAATTATGGTATATGTGCATGGGGTACAACCACTGCAAACTACCTCAAGTCCATCATCACCCAGCCAAAATCTTCTTTCAGAATAATAACAAATTCTGCTTTCAGACAACACTCAGCCCCCTTGTTTAACTCCCTTAACATGCTAAACATAATTTCACTCCACAAATTTTCTTGTGTCAACTACATTTATAAAACCCTGTTCTTAAACGCAAATCCTGCTCTGAAACTTTCGCTGGACAGATGTAATAGGACCCATTATCACTACACCAGAAATAAATATCTTTGATATCCCCAGAGTCAAACTTAATCTGTGTAAACACTCTATGCAAATAAACGGACCCAGTCTATGGAACTCACTCCCTAATGAATTGAAAAGCTGTCCAACTTTTGCGTCATTCAAAAACAAAACTAAAAAGTACCTAATCTCATCTGCATAGTTTTTTTTACCTTGTTGCTTTGAAATTGCACTGTATCTAATGCTACCCAATCTCTCTATCTTTATGTACACAATCCGAACACCTTTACCATTGTGATCATTGCTGTCTTCTTATATGTGCTATCAATCTGTTGTACGGTGTCTGTTAATCTTGTTTAAATTACCAATCAAGTTGTCAATGTAATCAACCAGAGCTTTAATAAACCAATGTGCTTTAATATACTTACTATTCTCTCTCATTTCATTTTTTTTTCTTGCAATGTATCTGTTATCATTTTATTAAGTCTGCTAGAATTTACCTACTTAAAATTATCTGTAAGATTAAGGACCTGCCCGAAACGCTGCGCGTACTAGTTTCTTTACAAGAGTGCAAATACTATGCTATGTATTCTCTCTAACCCAA
>NC_091205.1:7657127-7719627 GCF_040958095.1 Procambarus clarkii | reverse complement strand
CTCTGACAGTGGATGGGAAGAAGATTGTAATCTTGATACTCTACAATCCCCCACCAAACAGTAGAAGGCCCAGGCAGGAGTACGAGGACAGCAACAAGACATGTATGGATGAACTGCAGAGGGCAGCAACTTTAGCGCATAGAATGAGAGCGAAGCTGCTGGTCATGGGGGACCTAAATCACGGAGAGATAGATTGGGAAACGAGGAATCCCCATGGCGGGGAGGAGACCTGGGGAGCGAAACTGGTAGACGTTATTGACAGGAATTTCCTAACACAGCATGTGAAAGAAGATACTAGGGAAAGAGGAGGGGATACGCCCAGCCTATTAGATCTCATTATCACTCAGAATGTAGAAGACATCGAGCAGTTGGAACATGAAATACCACTAGGAGCTAGTGACCATTGTGTCCTAGTCTTTGACTACATGATGGAGTTTAAAATTGTGACCAAAGAACAAGAGGTCCGGGAAAGGAGACTTGATTACAGAAAAGGGGACTACAGAAGGATAAGGGACTACCTGGGAGAAGTGCAGTGGGAGGAAGAACTTAGAGGAAAAACAGTGCAAGGTATGATGAACCAAGTCATATTGAAATGCAAGGAGGCTGAAGATAGATTTATTCCAACAATAAAGGAAAAAAGCAGGAGGGAATATAATAACCCATGGTTTAATAGACAGTGTCAGGAAGCAAAGGTGAGAAGCAGGAGGGAGTGGAGGAAGTACAGAAGACAAAGGACAGAGGACAACAGGATTAGATGTAACAGAGCTAGGAATGATTACATTAACATAAGACGAGTGTCGGAAAGAAATTATGAGAATGATATTGCAGTCAAAGCGAAAAAGCAACCAAAATTAATACATAGCCATATAAGAAGGAAGATGTCGGTAAATGACCAAGTGATAAGCCTGAGGAAAACAGAAGGGGCATATACAGAAAGCGACAAGGAAATCTGCGAGGTACTGAATGCAAAATTCCATGGAGTGTTCACAACCGAGCCTGAGCAGCTCCCATTGTTAGAAGAGATTACCCAAGATGAAAGACTATCAGATATAGAGGTGACAGCAGAGGATGTAATGAAACAGTTGACAACACTGGATGCAAATAAAGCTGTTGGACCAGACAAAGTATCACCGTGGATACTTAAAGAGGCAGCGCAGGCTCTCAGCGTGCCTCTGGCAATGATCTTTAATGAGTCACTTATGTCGGGAGAATTGCCCAGTTGCTGGAAGGAGGCAAATGTCGTACCGATTTTCAAAAAAGGTGATAGGGAGGAGGCACTTAACTACAGACCCGTATCACTGACAAGCATCCCCTGCAAAATACTTGAAAGAATAATTAGGCTAAGACTTGTTGAGCACCTGGAGAGCATTGGGTTTGTAAACAAGCACCAACATGGGTTCTGGACAGGGAAATCATGCCTAACAAACCTTTTAGAATTCTATGATAAAGTAACAAGGATAAGGCAGGACAGAGAAGGCTGGGCAGACTGCATATTTCTTGACTGCCAAAAGGCCTTTGATACGGTACCACACATGAGACTGCTATACAAACTTGAGAGGCAGGCAGGAGTAAGCGGAAAGGCCCTAGTATGGGTGAAGAACTACCTAACAGGAAGGAGCCAGAGGGTAATGGTAAGGGGCGAAAAGTCGGACTGGCGAACAGTAACAAGTGGAGTACCTCAAGGATCGGTGCTGGGACCAATCCTCTTTCTAATTTACGTAAATGATATGTTTACAGGAGTGGAATCATACATGTCAATGTTTGCAGATGACACAAAATTAATGAGAAGAGTTGTGACAGACGAGGATTGTAGGATCCTCCAAGAGGACTTAAACAGGCTGCAGAGATGGTCAGGGAAATGGCTACTGGAGTTTAACACCAGTAAATGTAAAGTTATGGAAATGGGATCAGGTGACAGGAGACCAAAGGGACAGTACACAATGAAGGGGAACAGCCTACCTGTAACGATTCGAGAAAGAGACCTGGGAGTGGATGTGACACCTAATCTAACTCCTGAGGCACATATAAATAGGATAACGACAGCAGCGTACTCTACACTGGCGAAAATTAGAACTTCATTCAGAATCCTAAATGAGGAAGCTTTTAGGGCGCTTTACACTGCCTACGTGAGACCCGTCTTAGAGTATGCCGCGCCATCATGGAGCCCCCACCTGAAGAAACACATAAAGAAACTGGAGAAGGTTCAGAGGTTTGCGACGAGGCTTGTCCCAGAGTTACGAGGGATGGGATATGAAGAGCGGCTGAAGGAACTGAACCTTACGACACTAGAGAAAAGAAGGGAGAGAGGAGATATGATAGGGACATATAAAATACTCAGGGGAATTGACAAAGTGGAAATAGATGAAATGTTCACACGTAATAATAACAGAACGAGGGGACATGGGTGGAAACTGGAAACTCAGATGAGTCACAGAGATGTTAGGAAGTTTTCTTTTAGCGTGAGAGTAGTAGAAAAATGGAATGCACTTGGGGAACAGGTTGTGGAAGCAAATACTATTCATACTTTTAAAACTAGGTATGATAGGGAAATGGGACAGGAGTCATTGCTGTAAACAACCGATAGCTAGAAAGGCGGGATCCAAGAGTCAATGCTCGATCCTGCAAGCACATATAGGTGAGTACATATAGGTGAGTACACACACGCACACACACACACACACACACACACTCACACACACACACACACACACACTCACACACTCACACACACACACACACACACACACACACACACACACACACTCACACACACACACACACACACACTCACACACTCACACACACACACACACACACACACACACACACACACACACACACACACACACGCACACGATCATAGTGTGGGTATCATCTCCACAACCTAGATTGAAAAATCTGATGATGAAACCATATTGTGCTGGTGGCCACGGAGCAGGCATACAGTTAGTGCCCAAAAGCATGAAAAGCCAGACACGACAACATAACTACTTTTCAGCTAATAGAACAGTCCTACAAAAGCCGTCTCCAGTGAAGACTACACTTCACAATACACCGTTGACGCCATCAGTATTTCTTCATGAAGACAATGAGCTGGTCACGCCAAGTACATCAGTCGTTAGGACTCCAAGGTCAAGGAATTTATTCGACCCAAAGTCACCAGACAAGAACGATGGGAGTTTGAAAGAAATGATGCAGAATATGAGTAACATGTTGCAGGCCATATACACTGAAGTGAATGAACTGAAAAGTGATATGAAGATATTGAAACAACTTTGACTACAAAAGAAACAGACAAGATCATAGAAGATCTAATACTACGAGGGGGCCTCGTAGCCTGGTGGATAGCGCGCAGGACTCGTAATTCTGTGGCGAGGGTTCGATTCTCGCACGAGGCAGAAACAAATGGGCAAAGTTTCTTTCAACCTAAGTGCCCTTGTTACCTAGCAGTAAATAGGTACCTGGGAGTTAGTCAGCTGTTACGGGCTGCTTCCTGGGGTGTGTGTGTGTGGTGTGGGAAAAAAAAAGTAGTTAGTAAACAGTTGATTGACAGTTGAGAGGCGGGCCGAAAGAGCAAAGCTCAACCCCCGCAAAACACAACTAGTAAACACAACTAATAAACACACACACACTCACACACACACACACACACACACACACACACACACACACACACACACACACACACACACACACACACACACACACACACACACACACAGAACTAAGAGGCATGAGTTACGAGGACAGGCTGCGGGAAATGCACCTTACGACACTGGAAGACAGAAGAGTAAGGGGAGACATGATCACAACCTACAAAATCTTCAGAGGAATCGACCGGGTAAACAAGGATAAACTATTCAACACTGGTGGGACGCGAACAAGGGGACACAGGTGGAAACTGAGTACTCACATGAGCCACAGAGACGTTAGAAGGAACTTTTTCAGTGTCAGAGTAGTTAACGGATGGAATGCATTAGGCAGTGATGTGGTGGTGGCTGACTCCATACACAGTTTTAAATGTAGATATGATAGAGCCCAGTAGGCTCAGGAATCTGTACAGCAGTTGATTGACAGTTGAGAGGCGGGACCAAAGAGCCAAAGCTCAACCCCCGCAAGCACAAATAGGTGAGTACAAATAGGTGAGTACACACACACACACACACACACACACACACACACACACACACACACTCACGCACACACACACACACACTCACACACTCACACACACACACACACACACACACACACACACACACACACACACACACACACACACACACACACACACACACACACATGGGGGGGACATGATCACCACATTCAAGATTCTGAAGGGGATTGATAGGGTAGATAAAGACAGTCTATTTAACACAAGGGGCACACGTACTAGGGGACACAGGTGGAAACTGAGTGCCCAAATGAGCCACAGAGATATTAGAAAGAACTTTTTTAGTGTCAGAGTGGTTGACAAATGGAATGCATTAGGAAGTGATGTGGTGGAGGCTGACTCCATACACAGTTTCAAGTGTAGATATGACAGAGCCCGAAAGGCTCAGGAATCTGTACACCTGTTGATTGACGGTTGAGAGGCGGGACCAAAGAGCCAGAGCTCAACCCCCGCAAACACAACTAGGTGAGTACAACTAGGTGAGTACACACACGCACACACACACACACGCACACACACACACACACACACACTCACACACACACACACACACACACTCACACACTCACACACACACACACACACACACACACTCACGCACACACACTCACACACACACAAGCGAAAAAACAACCTAAGTTACTACACAGTCATATAAGAAGAAAAATGTTGGTGAACGACCAAGTGACAAGACTAAGGAAGACAGAGGGCATATACTGAAAGTGACAAGGAAATCTGCGAGGCACTGAATGCCAGTTTCCATGGAGTGTTCACTACCGAGCCTGAGCAGCTCCCATTATTGGAAGGGGTTACCCTAGATGAAAGACTATCAGATATAGAGGTGACAGCAGAGGAGGTAATGAAACAGTTGACAACTCTAGATGCAACTAAAGCAGTTGGACCAGACAAAGTATCACCGTGGATACTAAAAGAAGCAGCACAGGCCCTCAGCGTGCTTCTGGCAATGATCTTTAATGAGTCACTTATGTCAGGAGAATTGCCCAGTTGCTGGAAGAAGGCAAATGTCGTGCCGATATTCAAGAAAAGTGATAGGGAGGAGGCACTTAACTATAGACCTGTATCACTGACAAGCATCCCCTGTAAAATACTGGAAAGAATAATTAGGCTACTGTTACGAACCCGGATCCAGCGTCCGAGCCCGGAGCAGTGACGACCGCGCCATCTGTGGGTCAGCTCCCGAAACCCCCTCCAAATGGACGACGACACCTGGTGAGGACGACGAGTACTGGCCACAAGGGCCGGTTTCCAGTCCTGTGCAGCTCACAACACAGCCGCTGCTGACCTCTGGTGAGGTGAAGCTCAGACAACTGCGCCATCTATGGAGTGGATAGGTGGGCGTTTGTGTCTGAGCCCGTAAGTGAGGTGTTTTAGTGTCCCTGTTATTGATGACGTGTCTGCTTACAGAGTCGACCTGGGACTGCTGTGATGGAAGTTGAGTCAGTCTACCCAAGGCAGCCGTCCCCATACCTTGTGCTTTGCTGCAGCAGCTGTGAAGTCGTCTCCCGGAAGAACACTGTGGTGTTACCCTGCCAGTGGAGTGGCAGTAGAAGGATTACCCGGGACCGACTGCTGGAGACGATTATCCACTGGGGTATTGATGACAGGAGAGTGATTTGTGGTATCACACGAGGCTCCTGTCTAGGGCGTTACCCTAATATCGCCCGTGGAGTGGCCTGACCAGCGTGGCTGATCCGGAACCTGCCAGCAGACCTGCTGGACTTGTGGTTGACGGCCTCCACGGCGGTGCCCCCAGTGGACCTGTGTTTTGGCTGACCTGTGGCCAGGGTGGACTCAGCTTGGTCGAAGGATTCGTCAAGAGACCACGAAAGCACCGAGGACTCAGCACCGAGAAGTTGGATCCAGAGTCTTCAGGAGAAGACGATTGTGTATTTCCCCTGTACAGTGTTAATACCCCTCCTCTTGTGCACTCTTTTATATATTATTTATTTGGTGATGGTAATAATTATAGTCTTAAGTTCTTAACTTTCTTTCCCTTCCCCTTTAAGTTACTTGCGTCACGGATCACATCCCTTGATAGCCACTACTGGCTTGGGGTCGGATACAACTTCCTCTAACAACATCAGAGTAAGAACCCCGTTGCGTCCCGAGAGGGCCGTAACATAATTGGCATCCCCAGCGGGATCCGTCCCCTTGTTAAGTATGTTTGACAGGGGTGGTGAAGTGGCGTAATCCCTGTATATAATTCCCCCTGTGTGAGACGATTGTGACGTTATACGTCCTGTGCGGTGCTCAAGAGTGACTAAGTGCAATATTGTGCAGTGCGGTGCTCGCTGTGACTAAGCGATTAAGTGCAATATTGACTAGTGCGGTGCTCAGTGATTCAGTGCAATATTGTAGAGCGAAGTGTTCGTTGCGATTTAGTGCAATATTGTGTAGTGCGGTGCCCGAAGTAATTACGTGCAATATTGGCAAGTGAGGCGCCAGGTGCGATAAAGTGCAATATTGACGTAGAACAGTGCTCGGTGTGTTAAGTGCTAAAGTGTAAGCGGTGTGTCAAGTGTTAGTTTCTAGTTAAGTGTTCCATCGGTGACAATGGCAGAGAAAGCTACCATCGATGATCTGGACGATGTGCAGGCATTTCTGAACAGAGAGGACTGTCTTGCCAGATTAAAATATCTGAGCAAACCAGAGCTTGTACTAGTGAGCGCCTACCTGGAGATCAAGATCCGTGCCAGTGATTCCCGTGTGGAGATCTTGTCCAAGGTTCACCGGCACTTGAAGGCAGAAGAGAAACAGGAAGGCGAGACTCCTAGTACAAAGGAAGGTGAGGAAATAGCTTCCACGGAACAGGAAGATAAAGGCAGCGACATTGACAGTGATGCAGGTGAGCTGAACATTAGCTTTCTTACAGTCAAAATGCGTGCCTTAGAGATAAATCGCAAGATAGAGTGGAAGAAGTTAGAATTAGAACGAGAATTAAAAGATAAAGAAGTGGAGATGAAAAATAAAGAAATGGAGATGAAAGAAAAGGAATTGGCGATGAGGCGTCTAGAATTAGAAGAGAAATGAGAAAGAGAAGAGAAACGAGAAAGAGAAGAACGAGAAAGAGAAGAGAAACGAGAAAGAGAAGAACGAGAAAGAGAAGAGAGACGAGAGAGAGAAGAACGAGAAAGAGAGAGAGAAGAGCGAGAAAGGGAAGAGAAACAGCGAGAGAGAGAAGAAAAAGAAAGACAGAGACAACATGAACTAGAAGTATTGCGATTAGGCGGTGGTCGGAGGCCAACAACGGAAACCAGCAATTTCGATCCGGTAAGGAACATCAAAATGGTCCCCAAATTCAACGAGAAGGAAGTTTCAAAGTTCTTCGCAGCCTTCAAGAAAGTCGCTGCCTCTTTGGAGTGGCCAAGGGAGAATTGGGCCATCATGATACAGTCAGTCTTGACTGGGAAGGCCCAAATCGCCTACTCCACGTTATCCCTTGACGACTCCGGCGATTACGACAGGGTGAAGAAAGTGGTGCTCATGGCTTACCAGTTGGTACCTGAGGCTTACAGGCAGAAGTTTAGAAACCTGAAGAAGACCTCAGAGCACACTTTCACCGAATTCGCCACCATCAAGGAGCGACTTTTTCAGGAATGGTGTGCCTCTCGGAAGGTGGAGACCAAAGAAGACCTCGAGCAGCTTGTACTGCTAGAGGACTTCAAGGATTGTTTGTCTGGAGACCTGAAGACGTACTTAGAGGAACAGCAGGTAGAGACCTTGAGTGCGGCAGCCACCATGGCTGAAGAGTATATCCTGGCGCATAGGCCTTCTGCTAAGTACGTCCCAAGGCACTACCAACGCCGGTTCGATAAACCTCAGGACGAAGAAGAGACTCCCGTCCCACGAAGCGCTAAGAAGACGCCCCCAAGTAGCCCTCGAAGGATGAGTCCGAGCAGTCCTAAACACCGGAGTCCGAGGAGGAATGTGGTGTGCTGGACCTGTGGGCAGAAAAGGGCATGTAGCTGCTATGTGCCGAGGCAGAAGAGGTGGTGGCGCACGTAGGGAGGTGATGATGATGAGCTGTGTTACATCACCAGAAGGAAGCCAGTCGACGACGACGCAGGAAGAACCCAGATTGTTTTCCCCTCACACTTCAGGCGGGTATGTATCGAGTGATCATACTGGTAGATCTGTAGTAGTGCTCAGAGATAGTGGAGCAGCCCAGTCCCTGATCGTGAAGAGCTCGTTACCCGAGGGAGTAAGTGTGGTTGGGAGACCAAAGGTTGTCCTGGTTGGGTTTCCAAGGACGCGGTACATCGCCCCCTTAGTGCCAGTACATCTCAACTCGCCTTACTTCAGTGGCACATGTGCGTTGGCAGTAGTCGATACCCTCCCTGTGGCTGGGATTGACGTGGTACTAGCCAACGACTTGGTGACAGATTGGAGCATCAATCATCCCAAGGTCGCGGACGAGTCAGCCAGAACAGCAAGGTCTGAGGTAACAGGCAGTGGTAATGTCCAGGTAAAGACAGACCCGGATTCAAGCAGGTTTAATTTGTCCTCTCACCCGCAGATCGACAGTATTCTAGCAGTGTCTCCTGATTTTTCTCTCGACAAGGAACATGAGGTTACGATGGCAGAAGTACCTGAGCAAGAAGAGAGGCCTTGTGAGCAGGCACCCACGGATACCAACGAGTCTGGAGTGAAGGCGGATGTGTACTTGCGGTATGGCAAGGTACAACGTTCATTGAACCGGCCAGAGATTCCCCAGACGTCAGAGGTATGTGAGGTGTGTTCGAAAGGTCTAGTGCCCTCTTTGGTCCAAACCAGGCTAATGGATGTAGCCGGCTATGGACATCTCAAGCTCAGGAAACTTGTCCCTAAGATTACCAAATGTATCCTACCGGTATTTTGTTTTGTTCTCGTATGTGTTCTCTGTGTTCTCAGTAAGGATCAGTGGACGACCCGAAGGATGATGGCTCCCTTGAACATCGTGAAGAGATCCCAGGGATTAGAGACGTGCACTGTGAGTGTTACAGTCGAAGAAGGAACCTGGAAGGTGATGGTAGATACAGGAGGTACGCGATACGATAATATGAGTGACTGTTTCCGACAGGTTGACACCCCCCGCGTGATAGCTGAGCCTCAATGCAGCGTTATGCGGAACGTTGGTCGACCTGACGGTGGCAGAGCGAATGCCATCTGCGACGTACGAACAGCCCCGTTGGGACTAGGTGTGGACCTAGTAGAGTATGCTGTAAGTATTGACTTACCCACTGTCGCTATCACTCTGAATTATCAGACCCCTGTATTCCAGGTTCCTGTCTCCCTGAAGGACCATCGGACCGGTACCAGAAATGCCGTCTGTGATCAGCCATCATCGGTGCCACGACACAGGGAAGTGTCGAGTCGCCCCAGATCGTGTCTACACCGATCCTTACTCGAGAGATGTGAGATGATGCCCCCGTTTGACATCGCAGAGGAGGTGTGGAAAATTACGTCAGGCAGGTCACCGCCTGCCATTTTCAAGTTCCCTTTGTGCCAGGGTTTCTCCTTGGTACGGTTCTGTGGAAAAGACAGCCTCGCCATTCCAGTTCATAGAGTAAGTGAGTCCATTTGGAGTTGTGTCGCCGTACTAATTTGGTTTGTGTTTCTTTTTATAGAACCCCAAACCAAATTCTTTTTTGGTGGGGAGGTGTTACGAACCCGGATCCAGCGTCCGAGCCCGGAGCAGTAACGACCGCGCCATCTGTGGGTCAGCTCCCGAAACCCCCTCCAAACGGACGACGACACCTGGTGAGGACGACGAGTACTGGCCACAAGGGCCGGTTTCCAGTCCTGTGCAGCTCACAACACAGCCGCTGCTGACCTCTGGTGAGGTGAAGCTCAGACAACTGCGCCATCTATGGAGTGGATAGGTGGGCGTTTGTGTCTGAGCCCGTAAGTGAGGTGTTTTAGTGTCCCTGTTATTGATGACGTGTCTGCTTACAGAGTCGACCTGGGACTGCTGTGATGGAAGTTGAGTCAGTCTACCCAAGGCAGCCGTCCCCATACCTTGTGCTTTGCTGCAGCAGCTGTGAAGTCGTCTCCCGGAAGAACACTGTGGTGTTACCCTGCCAGTGGAGTGGCAGTAGAAGGATTACCCGGGACCGACTGCTGGAGACGATTATCCACTGGGGTATTGAGGACAGGAGAGTGATTTGTGGTATCACACGAGGCTCCTGTCTAGGGCGTTACCCTAATATCGCCCATGGAGTGGCCTGACCAGCGTGGCTGATCCGGAACCTGCCAGCAGACCTGCTGGACTTGTGGTTGACGGCCTCCACGGCGGTGCCCTCAGTGGACCTGTGTTTTGGCTGACCTGTGGCCAGGGTGGACTCAGCTTGGTCGAAGGATTCGTCAAGAGACCACGAAAGCACCGAGGACTCAGCACCGAGAAGTTGGATCCAGAGTCTTCAGGAGAAGACGATTGTGTATTTCCCCTGTACAGTGTTAATACCCCTCCCCTTGTGCACTCTTTTATATATTATTTATTTGGTGATGGTAATAATTATAGTCTTAAGTTCTTAACTTTCTTTCCCTTCCCCCTTTAAGTTACTTGCGTCACGGATCACATCCCTTGATAGCCACTACTAGCTTGGGGCCGGATACAACTTCCTCTAACAACATCAGAGTAAGAACCCCGTTGCGTCCCAAGAGGGCCGTAACAGCTACGACTGGTTGCACACTTGGAGAACATTAGGTTTGTGAACAAACATCAACATGAGTTCTGGACAGGGAAATCGTGCCTAACAAACCTTCTGGAATTCTATGATAAAATAACGAGGATAAGACAGGACAGAGATGGTTGGGCAGACTGCATATTTCTGGACTGCCAAAAAGCATTTGATACAGTACCGCACATGAGACTGCTATTCAAGCTCGAGAGGCAGGCGGGGGTGGGGGGAAAGGTCCTAGTAAGGATAAGGAAATACCTAACAGGAAGGAGCCAAAGAGTTACGGTAAGGGGCGAGAAGTCGGACTGGCGAACAGTAACAAGTGGAGTACCACAAGGATCGGTGCTGGGACCAATTCTATTTCTTGTATATGTTAACGACATGTTTACAGGCGTAGAGTCCTACATGTCGATGTTTACGGATGACGCAAAGTTGATGAGAAGAGTTGTGACAGATGAGGATTGCAGGATCCTCCAAGAGGACCTGAACAGGTTGCAGAGATGGTCAGAGAAATGGCTACTAGAATTCAACACGAGCAAATGTAAAGTTATGGAAATGGGACTAGGAGATAGGAGACCAAAGGGACAGTACACAATGAAGGGGAACAACCTACCTGTAACGACGCGTGAAAGAGACCTGGGGGTGGACGTAACACCTAATCTATCTCCTGAGGTACGTATAAATAGGATAACGACAGCAGCGTACTCTACACTGGCAAAAGTTAGAACATCATTCAGAAACCTAAGTAAGGAGGCATTTAGGGCGCTTTACACTGCCTACGTAAGGCCAGTCTTAGAGTATGCCGCCTCATCATGGAGTCCCCATCTGAAGAAGCATATAATGAAACTGGAAAAGGTTCAGAGGTTTGCAACGAGACTCGTCCCAGAGCTACGAGGGATGGGGTATGAGGAGCGCCTGAGGGAACTGTGCCTTACGAAACTAGAAAGAAGAAGGGAGAGGGGGTCATGATAGGAACGTATAAGATACTCAGAGGGATTGACAGAGTGGACATAGACGAAATGTTCACACGGAATAGTAACAGAACGCGAGGACATGGATGGAAGCTTGAAACTCAGATGAGTCACAGAGATGTTAGGAAGTTTTCTTTTAGCGTGAGAGTAGTGGGGAAATGGAATGCACTTCAGGAACAGGTTGTGGAAGCAAATACTATTCATAATTTTAAAACCAGGTATGATAGGGAAATGGGACAGGAGTCATTGCTGTAAACAACCGATGCTCGAAAGGCAGGATCCAAGAGTCAATGCTCGATCCTGCAGACACAACTAGGTGAGTACAACTAGGTGAGTACACACACACTCACACACACACACACACACACACACACACACACACACACACACACACACACACACACACACACACACACACACACACACACACACACACACACTGCATTTTCTTGGATTGTCGGAAAGCCTTTGACACAGTACCGCATAAGAGGCTGGTACATAAGCTGGAGAGACAGGCAGTGTAGCTGGTAAGGTGCTCCAGTGGATAAGGGAGTATCTAAGCAATAGGAAGCAGAGAGTTACGGTGAGGGGTGAGACCTCCGTTTGGCGTGAAGTCACCAGTGGAGTCCCACAGGGCTCTGTACTCGGTCCTATCTTGTTTCTGATATATGTAAATGATCTCCCGAAGGGTATCGATTCATTTCTCTCAATGTTTGCGGACGATGCTAAAATTATGAGAAGGATTAAAACAGAAGAGCACTGTTTGAGGCTTCAAGAAGACCTAGACAAGCTGAAGGAATGGTCGAACAAATGGTTGTTAGAGTTTAACCCAACCAAATGTAATGTAATGAAGATAGGTGTAGGGAGCAGGAGGCCAGATACAAGGTATCATCTGGGAGAGGAAATTCTTCAGGAGTCAGAGAAGGAAAAAGTCTTGGGGGTTGATATCACGCCAGACCTGTCTCCTGCAGCCCATATCAAGCGGATAACATCAGCGGCATATGCCAGGTTGGCCAGCATACGAACGGCATTCAGAAACTTGTGTAAAGAATCATTCAGAACTTTGTATACCACATATGTCAGGCCAATCCTGGAGTATGCAGCCCCAGCATGGAGTCCATATCTAGTCAAGGATAAGACTAAACTGGAAAAGGTTCAAAGGTTTGCCACCAGACTAGTACCCGAGCTGAGAGGTATGAGCTACGAGGAGAGACTACGGGAATTAAACCTCACTTCGCTGGAAGACAGAAGAGTTAGGGGGGACATGATCACCACATTCAAGATTCTGAAGGGAATTGATAGGGTAGATAATGGCAGTCTATTTAACACAAGGGGAACACGCACAAGGGGACACAGGTGGAAACTGAGTGCCCAAATGAGCCACAGAGATATTAGAAAGAACTTTTTTAGTGTCAGAGTGGTTGACAAATGGAATGCATTAGGGGGTGATGTGGTGGAGGCTGACTCCATACACAGTTTCAAATGTAGATATGACAGAGCCCGATAGGCTCAGGAATCTGTACACCTGTTGATTGACGGTTGAGAGGCGGGACCAAATAGCCAGAGCTCAATCCCGCAAACACAACTAGGTGAGTACAACAAGGTGAGTACACACACACACACACACACACACACACACACACACACACACACACACACACACGCACACACACACACTCACACACACACACACACACACACACACACACACACACACACACACACACACACACACACAGTAGGCAGTAGGGCGGCGGTCAGTGAACAAGTGTAGGACGTGCGGTCCGTGAATTACTTCAATATTCTCGGGATATTTACGTACCAGTGAGACCAAAACATAGTTTTTGGTCATATGAAGGGTACAGCAACGCAGTGATAACGCAACATAGTGAATTCTTATAACGTTTGATAAGAAAAAAAATTGAAAAAGAACGAGATTGTGGCAAGACGGTGGCACCAGAGGCCTGGGAAGGGAAGAGCTTGGACCACCACGTGGGAGAACTTCTGGCGGAGACGTCAACAATTAAGGCGGACATCGCTTCATAAATCACCAAATTGGGCTGTGGGATGCTTACTCGGAGGTGAGTGCCTCTCAAAGTCAGTCATACAAGGTGTACAGTGTTTTTTACATAGTAATTAGCTTTGAACATAAGTTAATTAAAATAAGAAAAAGTAGCTCAAGAGCCTCAGCTTGGTACTAGCTTCTCACACCTGTGTGTTACATTACACCGCCACTGACTCCCCCTGATCCCTCACCCCCCTGATTGTCCTCCTTCCTTTCCCCCTTCCCCCCCGCTCTGCCTATTTCCCTCTCTTCCTCAATCTCTCTCACTCCCTTTTACTCCCCTGAACAGGTTGCAGAGATGGTCAGAGAAATGGCTACTGGAATTCAACACGAGCAAATGTAAAGTTATGGAAATGGGACTAGGAGATAGGAGACCAAAGGGACAGTACACAATGAAGGGGAACAGCCTACCTGTGGCGACACGCAAAAGAGACCTGGGTGTGGACGTAACACCTTATCTATCTCCTGAGGCCCATATAAAAAGGATAACGACAGCAGCATACTCTACACTGGCAAAAGTTAGAACATCATTCAGAAACCTAAGTAAGGAGGCATTTAGGGCACTTTACACTGCCTACGTGAGGCCAGTCTTAGAGTATGCCGCCTCATCATGGAGTCCCCATCTGAAGAAGCATATAATGAAACTGGAAAAGGTTCAGAGGTTTGCAACGAGACTCGTCCCAGAGCTACGAGAGATGGGGTATGAGGAGCACCTGAGGGAACTGTGCCTTACGACACTAGAAAGAAGAAGGGAGAGGGGGGACATGATAGGAACATATAAAATACTCAGAGGGATTGACAGAGTGGACATAGGCGAAATGTTCACAAGGAATAGTAACAGAACGAGGGGACATGGATGGAAGCTTGAAACTCAGATGAGTCACAGAGATGTTAGGAAGTTTTCTTTTAGCGTGAGAGTAGTGGGAAAATGGAATGCACTTTAGGAACAGGGTGTGGGAGCAAATACTATTCATAATTTTAAAACCAGGTATGATAGGGAAATGGGACAGGAGTCATTGCTGTAAACAACCGATAGCTGGAAAGGTGGGATCCAAGAGTCAATGCTCGATCCTGCAGACACAACTAGGTGAGTACAACTAGGTGAGTACACACACACACACACACACACACACACACACACACACACACACACACACACACACACACACACACACACACACACACACACACACACACACACACACACACACACACACACACCCACACCAGGGAGCCACAACCCCGATCCCTACAATCCCAGAGGGGGAATGGGGAACCCTCCTCAAACAGTGCACTAGCCACAGGGAGTGCGGCACCACCCCCACATTCTACCCAACAGACACCCTACCTGCCCCAACCCCTGTCAGCCCCCCACTAAGTACCCACCTAAGGCACCCTCCCCCCCCACCCACCCCTCTCCTCCCACTCCCCCCCTCCTCCCACTCCCCCCCCCCTTCTCCCACTCCCCCCAGGACCTCCCTTCTCCCCCATCCCCCAAGCCCTCCGTTCTCCCCTGCCCCCCTAAGCCTCCCACTCTCCCCCACCCCACCTAAGTCTTCCCCTCTCCACCACTCCCCAATACCCTCCCCTCTTCCTCACCCACCTCAGCCTTCCCTTTCCCCCCACGCCCCCCCCAAGCACACCCCCTTTTACTGCCCCCCCAAACCCCCCCTTCTCCCCCATCCCCCCAAACCTCTTTCTCTCACCCCCCTCAACCCTCCCCTTTTCACCCCCCACCCCCCTACCCTCCCCCTCCCCCCCCACCCCCCCAAGCTCTTCCTCCTCCACCAGTTTCCCTGTACCAGATCCTCCCAGCTCCCGCTCACCCCAGACCCCACAGGTCCCCCCCAGAGGAGAAGCAGAAGAGAGTCAGTTTCAGGGTGATGTACTCGAACATAGATGGGATCACAAGCAAGGCAAGTGAACTAAGGGAAAGAGCACAAGAAGTGAACCCAGATGTAATCGGACTCACTGAAACAAATCTCTGAAAGAAAGGAAATGGAAATGAGAAAGGAATGGAATTTAAAGGAGATAGCTATCCCGGGCTGTGAGGGTTTCAGAGACTACATAGCAGACACCATGACAATGGGAGGACCATTGATAGTAGTAGCAGTAATATACAACCCTACACCAAATGACAGAAGACCCAGTCAAGATTACGAAAACAACAACATGGCAGTTAACACTCTAATTGAGAGGGCAGCCTCTGCTGCCTGTAGAAATAGATCCCATCTGCTCATCATGAGGGACTTCAATCACGGAAGGATTGACTGGGAGAACAAGGAACCACATGGAGGCGAAGATACGTGGAGAGCCAAACTACTGGAGGTGGTGACTAGAAACTTCTTAACCCAGCATGTCAGAGAACCCACAAGGATGAGAGGAAATGACGAACCAGCGAGACTCAACCTGGCCTTCACCCTGAACGACTCCGACATAAGAGAAATCGGTTTTGAGGCCCCAGTAGGAATGAGCGACCACAGTGTATTGGTGTTTGAGTTCCTGATTGAAGAAGGGTTATTGAACTCGAGGAGGGATACCAAAACCAAAAGGTTAGCATACCGAAAGGGAAACTATGAGGAGATAAGAAAATGCCTAGCAGATATAGCATGGGAAACAGAGCTCAGGGAAAAGACGGCCCAAGATATGATGGAATACATCATGCAAAAATGCAAGGACGCAGCAAACAAGTTTGTCCCAGCCCAAATAGAAAACAGTAAAATGAAGATGAGAAACCCATGGTTTAATCAGAGATGTAGGCTAGCTAAGCAGCAAAGTAAAAGGTCATGGAGAAACTATAGGAATAACAGGACACTGGAGAGCAGAGAAAGATACCAGAATGCCAGGAATGAATATGTCAGGATGCGAAGAGAGGCAGAAAGACAATACGAAAATGACATCGCAAGCAAGGCAAAGACTCAGCCTAAATTGCTGCATAGCCACATCAGGAGAAAAACAACAGTAAAGGAACAGGTTATGAAATTAAGGATAGGGGCAGATGGATTCACTGCAAACGACAAGGAAGTGTGTGAGGAACTGAATAAGAAATTCCAAGAGGTCTTCACCTTAGAGCAAGGAGGAATCCCAGAGATAAGAGAGGGAATAGCTAACCAGGAACCACTGGAAGAGTTTGAGATTACCAGCGGGGAAGTAAGGAAGTGTTTACTAGAGATGGATGTGACAAAGGCTATAGGCCCAGATGGAATCTCCCCTTGGATACTAAAGGAAGGAGCAGAAGAACTGTGCTTACCACTCTCCATAGTGTATAACACATCTCTGGCAACAGAGGAACTGCCAGAAACTTGGAAAGCAGCTAACGTAGTCCCGATATACAAGAAAGGGGATAGACAGGAGGCACTGAACTACAGGCCAGTGTCCCTAACCTGCATACCATGCAAGCTGATGGAGAAGATTGTGTGAAGAAAGCTAGTGGAGCACCTGGAGTGAAAGAACTTTGTAACACAGCATCAACATGGATTCAGGGATGGCAGGTCCTGCCTCACAGGGTTACTTGAATTCTACGACCAGGCAACAAAAATAAGGCAAGAAAGAGAAGGGTGGGCAGACTGCATATTTTTGGATTGTCAGAACGCCTTTGATACAGTGCCACACTAGAGGCTTGTGAAAAAGCTGGAGATGCAGGCTGGAGTGAAAGGGAAGGTACTCCGTTGGATACAGGAGTACCTAAGCAACAGGAGACAACGAGTCAGTGTGAGGGGTGAGATCTCAGATTGGCCAGACGTTACGAGTGGAGTACCGCAGGGGTCAGTCCTTGGACCTATACTGTTTCTGATGTATGTAAATGATCTCCCAGAGGGTATAGAATCGTTTCTCTCAATGTTTGTCGATGATGCAAAAATTATGAGGAGGATTGAAACAGAGGATGATAGTAGGTGGCTGCAAGATGACCTAGACAGACTGAGTGAATGGTCCAACAAATGGCTGTTGAAGTTCAACCCGAGTAAATGCAAAGTAATGAAACTAGGCAGTGGAAATAGGAGGCCAGACACAAGATACAGAACAGGAGATGAAGTACTTAATGAAACGGATAGAGAGAAAGATCTAGGAGTTGATATCACACCAAACCTGATACCTGAAGCACACATAAAAAGAATAACGTCTGCGGCCTATGCGAGGCTGGCTAACATCTGAACAGCGTTCAGGAACCTGTGTAAGGAATCATTCAGAATCTTGTATACCATATTTGTAAGACCAATCCTGAAGTATGCGGCCCCAGCGTGGAGCCCGTACCTTGTCAAGCACAAGACGAAGCTGGAAAAAGACCAAAGGTATGCCACTAGACTAGTCCCAGAACTAAGAGGCATGAGTTACTAGGAAAGGCTACGGGAAATGCACCTTACGAGACTGGAAGAAAGAAGAGTAAGGGGAGACATGATCACAACCTACAAAATCCTCAGAGGAATCGACCGGGTAAACAATGATAAACTATTCAACACTGGTGGGACGCGAACAAGGGGTCACAGGTGGAAACTGAGTACCCACATGAGCCACAGAGACGTTAGAAGGAACTTTTTCAGTGTCAGAGTAGTTAACGGATGGAATGCATTAGGCAGTGATGTGGTGGAGGCTGACTCCATACACAGTTTCAAGTGTAGATATGATAGAGCCCAGTAGGCTCAGGAATCTCTACATCAGTTGATTGACAGTTGAGAGGAGGGACCAAAGAGCCAAAGCTCAACCCCCGCAAGCACAAATAGGTGAGTACACACAAACTCACACGCACACGTTTAAACGTGTTTGACTATTGAGAGGCGGCTCCAAAGAGCTGAAGCTCTTCCCACACACAGCAACCCGTTCTCGCACTTGCTTCAGTCAATATTGGCTTATTTATTAAGTGCATATGTGACATACTAATTGATTGTTAATATTTTAGCTTACCTTGAAAAGCTTCATGGAAAACACCGACCTCACCTAACCTTCTTAGTATGTTAGGATAAGCATCCTATTTGCTTCTTATTTACAATTATTACTTAACCTATCATCAGCATAAGTTAAGTATTAATTGTAATTACCAAGCAATAAGATGCTTATCTTAACATACTAAGAAGGTTAGGTGAGGTCGGTGTTTTCCATGAAGCTTTTCAAGGTAAACTAAAATATTCACAATCAACTAGTATACCACATATGCACTTATTAAATAAGCCAATATTGACTATAAGCAAGTGCGAGAACGGGTTGCACACAGACACACAGATGTAAAACAAATACAAATAGTAAATACACACACACGTTCAAAACATGTTTAACACAAGTGGGGCCCAGGAACTGAAACCCAACCCCCACGTAAGCTCAATTGGGGTTAACAAATAGTAAATACACATACACACACACACACACACACACACACACACGTTTAAAACATGTTTAAACACAGGTGGGGCCCAGGAACTGAAGTCCGACCCCCACGTAAGCACCATTAGGGTTACACCCCTCAAACACCGAGGCGAGTACAACTAGGTGAGCTTACACTCACACGCGCACACACTTCCACTGAGAGGCAGGGCCCAAGAACTGAAGCTCAACCCCAAATATGCACAATTAGTGTTACACCACTCAAACACTGATGCTTATCACTGATAATCACATTTAAGTAGCGATTAAGTACTGATAAGCACACTTATCTACTGAGATGCAGGGCCCAAGACCTGAGGCTCGACCCCCAAGTAAGCACAATTAGGGATACACCACACAAACACAGATGCCCATCACTGATCATCACATTTAATTAGCGATTAAGTACTGATAAGCCCAATCATGTATGCACTAAGCTTGTTCCTAAGATAACACATCTGATAACAACACCTATTAAATTAGAACTGGTGCGATAACAGGTGTCTCCCCCTGTCAATCAGGGAACTACTCCCCCTGTCAATCAGGGAACTACTTACACTGGGTGGTGTTGGAGTACTGAAGTAACAACTGTGGTACACTGGGTGGTGTTGGAGTACTGAAGTAACAACTGTGGTACACTGGGTGGTGTTGGAGTACTGAAGTAACAACTGTGGTACACTGGGTGGTGTTGGAGTACTGAAGTAACAACTGTGGTACACTGGGTGGTGTTGGAGTACTGAAGTAACAACTGTGGTACACTGGGTGGTGTTGGAGTACTGAAGTAACAACTGTGGTACACTGGGTGGTGTTGGAGTACTGAAGTAACAACTGTGGTACACTGGGTGGTGTTGGAGTACTGAAGTAACATCTGTGGTACACTGGGTGGTGTTGGAGTACTGAAGTAACAACTGTGGTACACTGGGTGGTGTTGGAGTACTGAAGTAACATCTGTGGTACACTGGGTGGTGGTGGAGTACTGAAGTAACATCTGTGGTACACTGGGTGGTGTTGGAGTACTGAAGTAACAACTGTGGTACACTGGGTGGTGTTGGAGTACTGAAGTAACATCTGTGGTACACTGGGTGGTGTTGGAGTACTGAAGTAACAACTGTGGTACACTGGGTGGTGTTGGAGTACTGAAGTAACAACTGTGGTACACTGGGTGGTGTTGGAGTACTGAAGTAACATCTGTGGTACACTGGGTGGTGGTGGAGTACTGAAGTAACAACTGTGGTACACTGGGTGGTGTTGGAGTACTGAAGTAACATCTGTGGTACACTGGGTGGTGGTGGAGTACTGAAGTAACAACTGTGGTACACTGGGTGGTGTTGGAGTACTGAAGTAACAACTGTGGTACACTGGGTGGTGGTGGAGTACTGAAGTAACAACTGTGGTACACTGGGTGGTGTTGGAGTACTGAAGTAACATCTGTGGTACACTGGGTGGTGGTGGAGTACTGAAGTAACAACTGTGGTACACTGGGTGGTGGTGGAGTACTGAAGTAACAACTGTGGTACACTGGGTGGTGTTGGAGTACTGAAGTAACATCTGTGGTACACTGGGTGGTGGTGGAGTACTGAAGTAACATCTGTGGTACACTGGGTGGTGGTGGAGTACTGAAGTAACAACTGTGGTACACTGGGTGGTGGTGGAGTACTGAAGTAACAACTGTGGTACACTGGGTGGTGGTGGAGTACTGAAGTAACAACTGTGGTACACTGGGTGGTGGTGGAGTACTGAAGTTAGTACTCTGGGTGGTGGTGGAGTACTGAAGTAACAACTGTGGTACTCTGGGTGGTGGTGGAGTACTGAAGTTAGTACTCTGGAGGGTGGTGGAGTACTGAAGTCAGTACTCTGGAGGGTGGTGGAGTACTGAAGTCAGTACTCTGGAAGGTGGTGGAGTACTGAAGTCAGTACTCTGGGTGGTGGTGGAGTACTGAAGTTAGTACTCTGGGTGGTGGTGGAGTACTGAAGTAACAACTGTGGTACTCTGGGTGGTGGTGGAGTACTGAAGTTAGCACTCTGGAGGGTGGTGGAGTACTGAAGTCAGTACTCTGGAGGGTGGTGGAGTACTGAAGTCAGTACTCTGGAAGGTGGTGGAGTACTGAAGTCAGTACTCTGGGTGGTGGTGGAGTACTGAAGTTAGTACTCTGGGTGGTGGTGGAGTACTGAAGTTAGTACTCTGGGTGGTGGTGGAGTACTGAAGTTAGTACTCTGGGTGGTGGTGGAGTACTGAAGTAACAACTGTGGTACTCTGGGTGGTGGTGGAGTACTGAAGTTAGTACTCTGGAGGGTGGTGGAGTACTGAAGTCAGTACTCTGGAGGGTGGTGGAGTACTGAAGTCAGTACTCTGGAAGGTGGTGGAGTACTGAAGTCAGTACTCTGGGTGGTGGTTGAGTACTGAAGTTAGTACTCTGGGTGGTGGTGGAGTACTGAAGTTAGTACTCTGGGTGGTGGTGGAGTACTGAAGTTAGTATTCTGGGTGGTGGTGGAGTACTGAAGTTAGTACTCTGGGTGGTGGTGGAGTACTGAAATCAGTACTCTGGAAGGTGGTGGAGTACTGAAGTCAGTACTCTGGGTGGTGGTGGAGTACTGAAGTCAGTACTCTGGGTGGTGGTGGAGTACTGAAGTCAGTACTCTGGGTGGTGGTGGAGTACTGAAGTTAGTACTCTGGGTGGTGGTGGAGTACTGAAGTCAGTACTCTGGGTGGTGGTGGAGTACTGAAGTTAGTACTTTGGGTCGTGGTGGAGTACTGAAGTCAGTACTCTGGGTGGTGGTGGAGTACTGAAGTCAGTACTCTGGGTGGTGGTGGAGTACTGAAGTAACAACTGTGGCACAGAGTGATGAGTCACTAGAGTAACAAGGCCTTGAGTCATGGAGCGGTCACTTAAGTCACAGTATTCCCGATTAATATATATGATCTCCAGAAGGGGCATATTCCTCTTTATATACGTGTAAAGATTTAAAAATAACGGATATGATGTATTGATCGAAGATTCAGAGAACAAATAATTAATATCTTAAAATTTGACGGATGGACGTTGGGGTAAAATCAACCATTCTCTTCAATGCTCTGACATTTGTTGTTTATGCACATGATTTCACTATATATATATCGACATAAGACATGGTGTTGCGTGGTCATGATGAATTTCACAAATCTGTGAGGGTAACAGACGCAGTAATTAATAAGAAGAAAACGTACATGATGGGGCTACGAAGCTGGTGTGCTAAAGATACTTGAACAGGTTCATGGCTCAGGTCGTTGTCCAGTAAGACTCATAATTTACTGGTTTAAAACTTTGGCAACGAACTGGGAGGTAAAAATATAATATTATCTACGAATATGTTGTCAAATAGGAAATTAACTCTGTTTCAGAAGGTATTAATAACAAACTGTAAAAACGTTTAAAAAATTATTTGTCTCAGTTTTCCGATGGATAAGAAAATTGATATTGAGATGGAAGAGACTATATGTAGCTGTGTGGCAAAGAAGACCCTAACCCATTAAACTGACTACAATAAGTAAAAGTAAGAAAGATGGTGGAAAAAGATACTGAATATGTTCCATAAATCATTAGCTATCCTATGTGTCACCTTTAAAAAGGAATTTATGCAAAGGACTTTATATATTTATTGGGGCTTATTTTTGTAAAGGTCCCGCAAGCTATTTGATACATATGCCAGAGTATATTAACATTTGTAATCTTGTGGAATTCATGTTTCCAGAGAGATTTGTAATATTGAGGGATTTTTAAGCAGTAATGACCAGTAGACAAGTGTCTGACGGTTTGTTACAATATGTTGCACCTAAAGTAGAGAAGGCGTAAACACATTGTAACTGACAAGCAACATGGGCAAACATTCATGTTAAAGTTATTATCCCGCAGCAACGTGAACTGTTGTATAGACATGTTCATGAGACCCTCCGTATAATTATAGCAAGATAATTATTAGGGACAACATTAGCTGTGACCATTGTAATAAAATTGAGAATAATATTTATGCAACAGTTAACCATATTGAAAGATGAGGGAATGCTAGAGCACATTCATCCCACCAGGACGCCCGCTCTAGCAAGGAACCACATGCGAGTATTTTATAATCGTGAGCAAAAGTTGCGTGTGTCAGCTGGATTACAGACACAACTGCAGCATTATGTGGAACATATATTAAAAAGCTTTTAATGAGGTTTTTAATGTAGGTGATAAACAGACCCAATAAATGTGCAAGTGCATTATTAAACCGAATTTTCTAATGAACCTACATCCATTATCAAGGTGTGAGAGAGAGAGAGAGAGAGAGAGAGAGAGAGAGAGAGAGAGAGAGAGAGAGAGAGAGAGAGAGAGAGAGAGAGAGAGAGAGAGAGACAGACAGAGAGAGAGAAGGGGAGAGAGAGAGAGAGAGAGAGAGAGAGAGAGAGAGAGAGAGAGAGAGAGAGAGAGAGAGAGAGAGAGAGAGAGAGAGAGAGAGAGAGAGAGACAGAGAGAGAGAAGGGGAGAGAGAGAGAGAGAGAGAGAGAGAGAGAGAGAGAGAGAGAGAGAGAGAGACAGAGAGAAGGGGAGAGAGAGAGAGAGAGAGAGAGAGAGAGAGAGAGAGAGAGAGAGAGAGAGACAGACAGACAGAGAGAGAGAGAGAGAGAGAGAGAGAGAGAGAGAGAGAGAGAGAGAGAGAGAGAGAGAGAGAGAGAGAGAGAGACAGAGAGAGAGAGAGAGAGAGAGAGAGAGAGAGAGAGAGAGAGAGAGAGAGAGAGAGAGAGAGAGAGAGAGAGAGAGAGAGAGAGAGAGAGAGAGAGAGAGAGAGAGAGAGAGAGAGAGAGAGAGAGAGAGAGAGAGAGAGAGAGAGAGAGAGAGAGAGAGAGAGAGAGAGAGAGAGAGAGAGAGGGAGAGAGAGAGAGAGAGAGAGAGAGAGAGAGAGTGAGAGAGAGAGAGAGAGAGAGAGAGAGAGAGAGAGAGAGAGAGAGAGAGAGAGAGGAGAGAGAGAGAGAGAGAGAGAGAGAGAGAGAGAGAGAGAGAGAGAGAGAGAGAGAGAGAGAGAGAGAGAGAGAGAGAGAGAGAGAGAGAGAGAGAGAGAGAGAGAGAGAGAGAGAGAGAACCTTTACATACAGAAAGGAGGAAATGCTAACTGCTGCAAGAATCATTAATCACAAACTTTCAGCAATTTCTACCTGGGGTAGGAGATGGCAGGTCACATTTGCGGCTGAGAAGACTCAAGCGATGATGATAACTAGACTGCACATGGCGAATCGGACAGAACTGCAAATGGGTGGCAAATCCCTAGAGTTCACAGAAGAATTTGACATCTTGGGAATGAAGTTCGACTCTTCAATGACAATGAAGAGCCATGTGGTAAACTTAGCTAAAAAGGCAGCCAGGAAACTTACAGCACTACGGCGCATCTCATATCTTCTTGACAGCAAGGGTTGCAAAACCTTATATGAAGCTCAAGTTCGCTCCCATCTTGAGTATGCACCCCTTTCCTGGATTGCCTGCCCCCCATCTTTCGTCAGACTGTTGGACAAAGTGGAGAGACGGGCTAGAAGGCTTATCTCTAGTCTTGACCAAGTCAGGTGGGAACGGTCTGAACATCAGAGCCTGCAACACCGTCGGGACGTTGTTGGTCTTACTGTTATGTACAAGGCCAACATCCTTAAAGTTCCGCACTTGGCCCAACTCCGTGGAGTACCAGTAGTTCCCACTCGTAACACTAGGCTCTCAACCTTCAACAGTCTCATGCTGGAAGTGCCATTCTCAAGAACATCACTCCATCAGCGTTCATTCCTTCCGAGACTTACTCGCATCTGGAACTTGTTCGCTCAACAGATTGATACACGGGAGATCAGGTCAACTGTTCACATGAAGACTCTGGCACACAGCTGGCTACAAGCTCATCCTGTTCCTTATTTGATTGTTACTTAATGTTTTTTAATGAATAAAGGCTATTCCTTCTAAAGCAAATAATACCAGGCTCATGAAATAAATGGGCATCTAGGAGTAGGTTTCAACTTAGCTTACATAAGTTAATATATGATAGTTCCCATTGTGTTAGTTTCAAAGTATACTCTTATGTAATAAATGAGTTTCTAGGTGTAGGCTTCAGATGAGCTGAGGTAGGATAACAGCTCTTGCTTGCAGTTTCAATAGGTATGTTATTAGGCATCCCTTATGAATCCTAGTCTTAGTTTAAAAAAAAAAAAAAAAAAAAAAAAAGAGAGAGAGAGAGAGAGAGAGAGAGAGAGAGAGAGAGAGAGAGAGAGAGAGAGAGAGAGAGAGAGAGAGAGAGAGAGAGAGAGAGAGAGAGAGAGAGAGAGAGAGAGAGAGAGAGAGAGAGAGAGAGAGAGAGAGAGAGAGAGAGAGAGAGAGAGAGAGGTGGGTGTATATCTGTTACCTCCACTGTGGGTGTATATCTATTACCTCCACTGTGGGTGTATATCTGTTATCTCCACTGTGGGTGTATATCTGTTATCTCCACTGTGGGTGTATATCTGTTATCTCCACTGTGGCTGTATATCTGTTACCTCCACTGTGGGTGTATATCTGTTACCTCCACTGTGGTTGTATATCTGTTACCTCCACTGTGGGTGTATATCTGTTATCTCCACTGTGGGTGTATATCTGTTACCTCCACTGTGGGTGTATATCTGTTATCTCCACTGTGGGTGTATATCTGTTACCTCCACTGTGGGTGTATATCTGTTATCTCCACTGTGGGTGTATATCTGTTATCTCCACTGTGGGTGTATATCTGTTATCTCCACTGTGGGTGTATATCTGTTACCTCCACTGTGGCTGTATATCTGTTATCTCCACTGTGGGTGTATATCTGTTATCTCCACTGTGGCTGTATATCTGTTACCTCCACTGTGGGTGTATATCTGTTACCTCCACTGTGGTTGTATATCTGTTACCTCCACTGTGGGTGTATATCTGTTATCTCCACTGTGGCTGTATATCTGTTACCTCCACTGTGGGTGTATATCTGTTATCTCCACTGTGGCTGTATATCTGTTACCTCCACTGTGGGTGTATATCTGTTATCTCCACTGTGGCTGTATATCTGTTACCTCCACTGTGGCTGTATATCTGTTACCTCCACTGTGGGTGTATATCTGTTACCTCCACTGTGGTTGTATATCTATTACCTCCACTGTGGGTGTATATCTGTTATCTCCACTGTGGCTGTATATCTGTTACCTCCACTGTGGGTGTATATCTGTTACCTCCACTGTGGTTGTATATCTATTACCTCCACTGTCGGTGTATATCTGTTATCTCCACTGTGGGTGTATATCCACTGTGGGTGTATATCCTGTTAAGGAGAGCTAACAGGTCCTTCTGAATATTGACAGAATGGCGCGATTGAAAGCATAAATGGACAGAAAAATGGGGCAATAATTGGGAATAGGTTTACTTCACTTCATCTAATAGCGTTAGTTGATGTTTTGGTTGACAGAGATTGGAAATAAATAGGAGATTCAGCAAAGGCCTTGTGCAATTTCATTTCTTATGTTTAATATGAGATCTTATCTATAAAATGAACTTTGATAATAGGAAACATTAGGAAAATGGGTTTAAATATGCTATTTCAGTAAACTGACTTATTCAGGGAAGATGAAGACTGACCAGCTGATAACGTCATTGTCCATTAGCGATGCCTGTGCATGGGCCACTGGGGTAACAAAATTTGCGTATGTCAGGAGCCGGTCTTTTAGGCCCACCCCCCCCCCCCCCCCCATAGGGAAGGTTAAAGACTGGCTTGATGATTACATCATTGACCATTAGCGATACCTATGCATGAGTCACTGGGGTAACTAAATTTGCGTACGCCATGAGCCGGGCTTTTAATCTCCTTGAACGAAATTTTCAGGGGTGAGGAGGGTGCCTTTTAGTACTCCTTTTAGGAAAATTATATATTTTCAAAAGACGATGATGATAAATGTTACGAAAAATGAAAACATCCAAATGAATTTTGCCTGCCCGGAAGGGAATTTTGTTTAAAATACCCCTGCATCAATGACTGACCGGGGAAAAAATACGAAACCCCCCCTACGCCAATGACGGGCACAGGAAAAAATGAAAACTGCTGGTCATTGGCGTACTTTCCACTACTACTACTATCATTCATTTTATTCATTTTCAATTTGAATATCAATAGTCAAAATGCAGGCATTGAAAATGCATGCTTTTCCGTAAGAATATAATGTCCTCTTTAGGTTAGGTGGATCAGCCTATACTCACCTAATTGTACTCACTTAAGTGAGTACAGTTGCTTGTACTCTCTGCTTGCGGGGGTTGAGCTTTGGCTCTTTGGTCCCGCCTCTCAACTGTCAATCAACGGGTGTACAGATTCTTGAGTCTACTGGGCTCAGTCATATCTATATATGAAACTGTGTATGGAGTCAGCCTCCACCACATCACTTCCTAGTGCATTCCATTTATTAACTACTCTTTTAGTAATTCTTTCTAACGTCTCTGTGGCTCATCTGGGTACTAAGTTTCCACCTGTGTCCCCTTGTTCGTGTTCCACCCGTGCTAAAGAGTTTGTCTTTGTCCACCCTGTCAATTCCCCTGAGAATTTTGTAGGTGGTTATCATGTCTCCCCTTACTCTTCTGTTTTCCAGGGACGTGAGGTTCAGCTCCTTATGGTAGAGTAAGAGTGTTAAATCTGTAATCATGTCAAAACGTGAGACTGAGCTGATCTTATTGACATTTTAGTGACATTTTGAAGCAACTGTGGGAGAGCGCGCAGTGAGGAGCATCCTGCAGCAGGAAGAGTAAATGTCACAGTGATGACCCGGGTCTCGACAACATAGTTGATAAGGGAACCTACAAAGTACTTACACAAAACATTTCAAGCCAGCTAATATTGCTTGGAGGACTTGGGAACATAAATATTGTAAGAAAAGATTGGGTGTATAATGATACCATAGTTCCATTGGTTGTATGGTAATATAATGGTAGCATAGTCGTCCTGGGAAATAAACACGACAAATATTTTTTCGAGGAGCATCCTGAACAAGAGCTAGAGGTCCGGTATATAATGTAACCATATTCATCCAGGGAAGTAAAATAGATGCGTGGGAGGAGCATGGAGGAATTAGAGGATGAGGTCGGGTATATAAGGCACTGTGCTGGGCACTCTACCAGCACACGCTGCAGGATGAACACGCTGGTCTTACTGCTCCTCACTGTGAGTACTTTGGCTCTAGTCTAATTCCTGTTTAATGTGAAAAGTATCACCAGCAACAAACTTTATGTTTTCCCCTTAGTTACTATAAAAAACAGTTATCACAAAGTTTACAAAAAAACACAGTACCAACTTTATACATTAAACACTCACATAGTTAGCAACAACTCTCCATAAAACATACACAGTTAGCACCAACTATATAGTATACATAAACAATTAGTAGAGACTACAGACTGTTTACACATGGACCAGTGGTTTAAGGCGTGTGTTTGGGAGTATCAGCCAGGGTACTGGTTCGTGTCCGCCTTGTGGCTCTAACTGACTCTTATTGATACATTACGGTATTGTAATTTCTTAGTGCATTACTAATACTATTATAACTATTGTTGATATTTATTTCCAATACTATTGTTATCATTATTAGTATTAATAAAAAAACATTTGCACCGTGACTGCAGGTTGGGACGGCGTGGGCTCAGCTCCTCATCAGTCCTCCCTCACGCAACTGTCATGAGTTGGTGAGTGTCTCCACGCGTCCTTACTCACCTGTAATTCATTTCTCTTCTTCATGACCAAACAACAAATCGGAAGATGGAGAACGACAACGTTTAGGACCATTATCAAGTCGTGGGATGTCAGGTCATCACACGCCTTGATAATGGTTCAGGACGGACCAAAACGTCGTCGCTTCTCCATCTTCTGAGTTGTAGTTTGGTCATCATTTATTCACCCACGTTATTGTGACTCATCGTCTGCCTCCCCTTTATTGTGTTCATTATACATCACTCAGCGCTCACAATACATCTTTATGTGTTTAGTAAATACCTTTTGTGCTCAATATTTGTGTACTTGTGTTCATTATGCATTTTTTTGTTCTCAGTAAGATACATATGTGTTGCAGGGCGCGGTGAGTGAAGACCCTGAAGCAGACCGGCCGCTCCCTGAGTACGTCGCTGGGGAGGTAAGAATTAATGCTGTATTTCTCTACTATCGTGGAAACAGTGTTGTTCACCTTGTACAGGGTTTCAGTATCTCACATTCCATAAACAGTGTTTCTGTGTGGAACACTGCGTTCAGTAGACCACCTCTACCCCCTGCAACACATCCCAATACACTTGTGTTACATATGTTGTGGTAATATTTGCTCTTCGAAGAATCGGCTTTATTACAAAGATAGAGACATCATCCAGTTACAACTTGGATAGGAATGCTTGAGTTAGTTGTGAGGCTTTCTTCGAGGCGTGAGGGGGTAATTGTTCACCATGTTTTCAAGACCTACAGAAACACATCAACCCATCAAAACATTCCAAGCAGCTGGTGGTGGTCGCAACATGCAGTGTATGTGGTTGATGCTGTAAATGTGATAATGTGTTTTGTATACTGCTTATTGTGGTAGCATGTCTGGCTCATGTGGTAGTTGCAAAAAGCAGCAGTAGTATAAGACTAACAATATTCTCTTCCCCTCGGAACACACCAGGAGATGCTGATCCATGCGCAGGTCCCGCATGTGGAGGCGGGCGTCTTTGAATTCTACCTTTGCCCAAAGACAGGCCCCAAGGATGAGGACTGCCTTATGAGGTGAGATGCCAAGTTTGTCCAAGTCATATATTATATCTATATAAATATAAATGTAAATGTTCGTTTGTTCAAAATCGCTAATCTCCGAAAATTCTTCACCGATTGCTTTGAAATTTTGACACAACGTTCCATTCACATACGAGCGTGATTTTATATACCTTCTATATAGATATTACGTCTGAGACAGGTAAAAACATGTATTTAGTGAAAAAAATGTTTTTCATATGCGTTTTAATGCCAGGGAAATTTTCGAAACCTTTTTATCGATGGCTTTGAAATTTTGACACAAAGTTGCATTCGAATACATGCGTGCTTTAAAATAGCTGGTATATATACGTGCCACACCTGTGACAGGTAAAAACTTGCGTTTTTGAAGAACAGAGCCATCTGTTGGACATAAGAGAAACACGCGATAATCTCCGAAAGTTCTTCACCGATCGCTTTGAAAATTTTACAAAATGTTTCATTTGAATACCTGAGTGTTTTTATATACCTACTATATAGATGCCACATCTGTGACAGGTAAAAACATGATATTTTTTAAAACAGTGCCATCTGTTGCACGTAAAAACAACACACACTATAATGAATATGTTAAGATTCCATTTCAATGTTTCCAATTTCATTGATAAATTTAATTTTCATAGATTTCGATTTATTTTCATTTTGATTTAATTATTTTGTGTAACATTACGTTGGAATTGAGCTGTGCTGTTTACCATACCATTCATTTCGTGAGTAAAGTTTATTTTTTATTTATTTTTCATTGTTTTTATTTCGTTTTTTTAACTGCTTTTATTTTTTAGTGATGGAAAGGTCAGATCATTTGATGGTCCAATTTTTTTGATGGGAACATCATATCATTTAGGAATGCTTTGGATGAGGGAATGGTGGATGGTGCGGAGGACGAGGGGATGGGGGGAGCGAGGGATGGTGGGGAGGACGAGGGAACGGGGGAGTGGGGAATGGTATATATATATATATATATATATATATATATATATATATATATATATATATATATGTATATATATATATATATATATATATATATATATATATATATATATATATATATATATGTCGTATCTAGTAGCCAGAACGCACTTCTCGGCCTACTATGCAAGGCCCGATTTGCCTAATAAACCAAGTTTTCATGAATTAATTGTTTTTCGACTACCTAACCTACCTAACCTAACCTAACCTAACTTTTTCGGCTACCTAACCTAAGCTAACCTATAAAGATAGGTTAGGTAGGGTTGGTTAGGTCCGGTCATATATCTACGTTAATTTTAAATCCAATAAAAAAATTGACCTCATACATAATGAAATGGGTAGCTTTATCATTTCATAAGAAAAAAATTTGAGAAAATATATTAATTCAGGAAAACTTGGCTTATTAGGAAAATCGGGCCTTGCATAGTAGGCTGAGAAGTGCGTTCTGGCTACTAGGTACGACATATATATATATATATATTAGTCTATATATATATATATATATATATATATATATATATATATATATATATATATATATATATATATATATATATATATATATATATATATATATATATATATATATATATATATATATATATATATATATATATATATATTCTCGATCTTTCTTACGTTTCTTTTCACTGTTGATGGTAATTCAAAGATCAATATTCCAAAATTCATTTTTATTTCTATTCTGACGCGACACTTGAGCGCGTTTCGTAAAACTTATTACATTTTCAAAGAGTTTAGTTTACACAAACACACACAACTTTAACTGAATAGAGCTTTAAACATCTTTCGAGTTTTTATACCTACGTTTGGGTGAAGTGACATGTTACAATAGTTTTGGATGAGGTGAAAATAAACTTTTAACACAAGACAGAACACGAAACAATGAAATACAAACAGGTATTAAAAGTAGGTAAATGCACAAGGCCTATTTTATTGACCCATATTTCTTGATGCTTCTATATTGGAGCGGAGTCTTGAAGTGGGTAGAATATAGTTGTGCATTAATTGGCTGTTGATTGCTGGCGTTGACTTCTTGATGTGTAGTGCCTCGCAAACGTCGAGCCGCCTGCTATCGCTGTATCTATCGATGATTTCTGTGTTGTTTGCTAAGATTTCTCTGGTGATGGTCTGGTTGTGGGAAGAGGCTATATGTTCCTTAATGGAGCCCTGTTGTTTATGCATCGTTAAACGCCTGGAAAGCGATGTTGTTGTCTTGCCTATATACTAAGTTTTTTGAGGCTTAAAATCCCCAAGAGGGCATTTGAAGGCATAGACGACGTTAGTCTCTTTTAAAGTGTTCTGCTTTGTGTCTGGAGAGTTTCTCATGAGTAGGCTGGCCGTTTTTTTGGTTTTATAGTAAATTGTCAGTATGAATATTTATTTGTGTTCACACACAAATACATATTCACAAATTATCATATATTGTAAGACATTAAGTAACCTGACCTTGATGATTCCCCCCCCCCCCCAGGTGGCCCTTGGAGATATCCGGGGTGGAAGGTGGTCAGTATAAGATGGACACAGTGACCCAAGGAGGAGAGTACACTATACCTGTCATCATACCCGGAGACTTCACCTGTGTCTCCTGCACCCTGCAGGTCAGTACCTCCTGACCCCCCCCCCGTCTCTCTCTCTCTCTCTCTCTCCCCCCCTCTCTCTCTCTCTCTCTCTCTCTCTCTCTCTCTCTCTCTCTCTCTCTCTCTCTCTCTCTCTCTCTCTCTCTCCCTCTCTCTCTCTCTCTCTCTCTCTCTCTCTCTCTCTCCACCTGTGTCTCCTGCACCGTTCAGGTCAGTACCTCCAGACCTCTCTGTTCTTCTCCTCCATTCCTCTTATATGTCATCCGCTCTTTATCTCCCAATTTCTCAATTATTATTAGATTTTTTCTTTTTCTTTTTCTTTTGTGTTCTTTCTATTTTCGTATCTATCTCTGCGTGTGTTAATCTATATATCTTTTCAAGCGTTTGCCAGCTAATTGTTGTTACTATATTTATTATAATTGCTACGTATATATTATTATTACATATATTCATATAAATATGAAGAATATTGTTAACATTATTCTTATTAAAGGCCTTAATAATAATAATAATAATAATAATAATAATAATAATAATAATAAAAATAATTGTTATTATATAATAATAATAATAATTGTTATTATATAATAATAATTATAATGTTTAATGGACATTGATGAAGATGTAAGAGATAATGGGCAAGCAGCAGCAGGTGCCGCTACACTGACCAGTACCAGAAGCAGTCACAGCATCACCACGACCAGCCCACCAGCTAGATCTTTCTGGATGACCCGGTCCTCAGATCCTTTAGTCGCCTCACAGCATGCTCTGAATGGTGGAGGAGTGACAGATAAACAGAGGAAGGTGAAGACGTTGCTGTCTGCGTTAGTAACACTGGAGGTGCAACCCTTGGACGTGATCACTGGAGGTGCAACCCTTGGACGTGATCACTGGAGGTGCAACCCTTGGACGTGATCACTGGAGGTGCAACCCTTGGACGTGATCACTGGAGGTGCAACCCTTGGACGTGATCACTGGAGGTGCAACCCTTGGACGTGATCACTGCAGGTGCAACCCTTGGACGTGATCACTGGAGGTGCAACCCTTGGACGTGAACACTGCTGGTGCAACCCTTGGACGTGAACACTGCAGGTGCAACCCTTGGACGTGAACACTGCTGGTGCAACCCTTGGACGTAAACACTGGAGGTGCAACCCTTGGACGTGAACACTGCTGGTGCAACCCTTGGACGTGAACACTGCTGGTGCAACCCTTGGACGTAAACACTGCTGGTGCAACCCTTGGACGTGAACACTGTAGGTGCAACCCTTGGACGTAAACACTGGAGGTGCAACCCTTGGACGTAAACACTGGAGGTGCAACCCTTGGACGTGAACACTTGAGGTTGCAACCCTTGGACGTAAACATTGCAGGTGCAACCCTTGGACGTGATCACTGGAGGTGCAACCCTTGGACATGAACACTGCAGGTGCAACCCTTGGACGTGATCACTGCACGTGCAACCCTTGGACGTAATCACTGCACGTGCAACCCTTGGACGTGATCACTGGAGGTGCAACCCTTGGACGTGATCACTGGAGGTGCAACCCTTGGACGTGATCACTGGAGGTGCAACCCTTGGACGTGATCACTGCAGGTGCAACCCTTGGACGTGATCACTGGAGGTGCAACCCTTGGACGTGAACACTGCTGGTGCAACCCTTGGACGTGAACACTGCAGGTGCAACCCTTGGACGTGAACACTGCTGGTGCAACCCTTGGACGTAAACACTGGAGGTGCAACCCTTGGACGTGAACACTGCTGGTGCAACCCTTGGACGTGAACACTGCTGGTGCAACCCTTGGACGTAAACACTGCTGGTGCAACCCTTGGACGTGAACACTGCAGGTGCAACCCTTGGACGTAAACACTGGAGGTGCAACCCTTGGACGTAAACACTGGAGGTGCAACCCTTGGACGTGAACACTTGAGGTTGCAACCCTTGGACGTAAACATTGCAGGTGCAACCCTTGGACGTGATCACTGGAGGTGCAACCCTTGGACATGAACACTGCAGGTGCAACCCTTGGACGTGATCACTGCAAGTGCAACCCTTGGACGTGATCACTGCACGTGCAACCCTTGGACGTGAACACTGCAGGTGCAACCCTTGGACGTAAACACTAGAGGTGCAACCCTTGGACGTGATCACTGGAGGTGCAACCCTTGGACATGATCACTGGAGGTGCAACCCTTGGACGTGATCACTGGAGGTGGAACCCTTGGACGTGATCACTGGAGGTGCAACCCTTGGTCGTAAACACTGCAGGTGCAACCCTTGGACGTAAACACTAGAGGTGCAACCCTTGGACGTGATCACTGGAGGTGCAACCCTTGGACGTGATCACTGGAGGTGCAACCCTTGGACGTGATCACTGGAGGTGCAACCCTTGGACGTGATCACTGGAGGTGCAACCCTTGGACGTGATCACTGCAGGTGCAACCCTTGGACGTAAACACTGCAGGTGCAACCATTGGACGTGATCACTGGAGGTGCAACAATTGGACGTGAACACTTCTGGTGCAACCCTTGGACGTAAACACTGAAGGTGCAACCCTTGGACGTAAACACTAGAGATGCAACCCTTGGACGTGATCACTGGAGGTGCAACCATTGGACGTAAACACTGGAGGTGCAACCCTTGGACGTAAACACTAGAGGTGCAACCCTTGGTCGTGATCACTGGAGGTGCAACCATTGGACGTAAACACTGGAGGTGCAACCCTTGGACGTAAACACTGAAGGTGCAACCCTTGGACGTAAACACTGGAGGTGCAACCCTTGGACGTGATCACTGGAGCTGCAACCCTTGGACGTGAGCACTGGAGGTGCAACCCTTGGACGTGATCACTGGAGGTGCAACCCTTGGACGTGATCACTGGAGGTGCAACCCTTGGACGTGATCACTGAAGGTGCAACCCCTTGGACGTGATCACTGCAGGTGCAACCCTTGGACGTGATCATTGCAGGAGCAACCCATTGGACGTGAACACTGGAGGTGCAACCCTTGGACGTGAACACTGCTGGTGCAACCCTTGGACGTAAACACTGGAGGTGCAACCCTTGGACGTGAACACTGCAGGTGCAACCCTTGGACGTGAACACTGCTGGTGCAACCCTTGGACGTAAACACTGCTGGTGCAACCCTTGGACGTGAACACTGCAGGTGCAACCCTTGGACGTAAACACTGGAGGTGCAACCCTTGGACGTAAACATAGGAGGTGCAACCCTTGGACGTGAACACTGGAGGTTGCAACCCTTGGACGTAAACATTGCAGGTGCAACCCTTGGACGTGATCACTGGAGGTGCAACCCTTGGACATGAACACTGCAGGTGCAACCCTTGGACGTGATCACTGCACGTGCAACCCTTGGACGTGATCACTGCACGTGCAACCCTTGGACGTGAACACTGCAGGTGCAACCCTTGGACGTAAACACTGGAGGTGCAACCCTTGGACGTGATCACTTGAGGTGCAACCCTTGGACGTGATCACTGGAGGTGCAACCCTTGGACGTGATCACTGGAGGTGCAACCCTTGGACGTGATCACTGGAGGTGCAACCCTTGGTCGTAAACACTGCAGGTGCAACCCTTGGACGTAAACACTAGAGGTGCAACCCTTGGACGTGATCACTGGAGGTGCAACCCTTGGACGTGATCACTGGAGGTGCAACCCTTGGACGTGATCACTGGAGGTGCAACCCTTGGACGTGATCACTGGAGGTGCAACCCTTGGACGTGAACACTGCAGGTGCAACCCTTGGACGTAAACACTGCAGGTGCAACCATTGGACGTGATCACTGGAGGTGCAACCCTTGGACGTGAACACTTCTGGTGCAACCCTTGGACGTAAACACTGGAGGTGCAACCCTTGGACGTGATCACTGGAGCTGCAACCCCTGGACGTGATCACTGGAGGTGCAACCCTTGGACGTGATCACTGGAGGCGCAACCATTGGACGTAAACACTGGAGATGCAACCCTTGGACGTAAACACTAGAGGTGCAACCCTTGGTCGTGATCACTGGAGGTGCAACCATTGGACGTAAACACTGGAGGTGCAACCCTTGGACGTAAACACTGAAGGTGCAACCCTTGGACGTAAACACTGGAGGTGCAACCCTTGGACGTGATCACTGGAGCTGCAACCCTTGGACGTGATCACTTGAGGTGCAACCCTTGGACGTGATCACTGGAGGTGTAACCCTTGGACGTGATCACTGGAGGTGCAACGCTTGGACGTGATCACTGAAGGTGCAACCCCTTGGACGTGAACAATGCAGGTGCAACCATTGGACGTGAACACTGCAGGTGCAACCCTTGGACGTGATCATTGTAGGAGCAACCCCTTGGACGTGAACACTGGAGGTGCAACCCTTGGACGTGAACACTGCAGGTGCAACCCTTGGACGTGATCACTGCAGGTGCAACCCTTGGACGTGATCACTGCAGGTGCAACCCTTGGACATGAACACTGCAGGTGCAACCCTTGGACGTGAACACTGCACGGGCAACCCTTGGACGTGATCACTGCACGTGCAAACCTTGGACGTGAACACTGGAGGTGCAACCTTGGACGTGAACACTGCAGGTGCAACCCTTGGACGTGAACACTGCAGGTGCAACCCTTGGACGTAAACACTGCAGGTGCAACCCTTGGACGTAAACACTGCAGGTGCAACCCTTGGACGTAAACACTGCAGGTGCAACCATTGGACGAGATCACTGGAGGTGCAACCCTTCTACGTAAACACTGCAGGTGCAACCATTGGACGTAAACACTGGAGGTGCAACCCTTGGACGTAAACACTGAAGGTGCAACCCTTGGACGTGAACACTTCTGGTGCAACCATTGGACGTGAACACTGCAGGTGCAACCCTTGGACGTAAACACTGCAGGTGCAACCCTTGGACGTAAACACTGCAGGTGCAACCATTGGACGAGATCACTGGAGGTGCAACCCTTCTACGTAAACACTGCAGGTGCAACCATTGGACGTAAACACTGGAGGTGCAACCCTTGGACGTAAACACTGAAGGTGCAACCCTTGGACGTGAACACTTCTGGTGCAACCATTGGACGTGAACACTTCTGGTGCAACCATTGGACGTGAACACTGCAGGTGCAACCCTTGGACGTAAACACTGCAGGTGCAACCATTGGACGTGAACACTTCTGGTGCAACTCTTGGACGTAAACACTGAAGGTGCAACCCTTGGACGTAAACACTGGAGGTGCAACCCTTGGACGTGATCACTGGAGTTGCAACCCTTGGACGTGATCACTGGAGGTGCAACCCTTGGACGTGAACACTGCAGGTGCAACCCTTGGACGTAAACACTGCAGGTGCAACCATTGGACGTGATCACTGGAGGTGCAACCCTTGGACGTGAACACTTCTGGTGCAACCCTTGGACGTAAACACTGAAGGTGCAACCCTTGGACGTAAACACTAGAGGTGCAACCCTTGGACGTGATCATTGGAGGTGCAACCCTTGGACGTGATCACTGGAGGTGCAACCCTTGGACGTGATCACTGGAGGTGCAACCCTTGGACGTGATCACTGGATGTGCAACCCTTGGACGTGAACACTGGAGGTGCAACCCTTCGACGTAAACAATGGAGGTGCAACCCTTGGACGTGATCACTGGAGGTGCAACCCTTGGACGTAAACACTGGAGGTGCAACCCTTGGACGTAAACACTGGAGGTGCAACCCTTGGACGTGAACACTGGAGGTGCAACCCTTGGACGTGATTACTGGAGGTGCAACCCTTGGGCGTGATCACTGGAGGTGCAACCCTTGAACGTGATCACTGGAGGTGCAACCCTTGGACGTAAACACTGGAGGTGCAACCCTTGGACGTGATCACTGGAGGTGCAACCCTTGGACGTGATCACTGGAGGTGCAACCCTTGGACGTGGTCACTGGAGGTGCAACCCTTGGACGTGATCACTGGAGGTGCAACCCTTGAACGTGATCACTGGAGGTGCAACCCTTGGACGTGATCACTGGAGGTGCAACCCTTGGACGTGATCACTGGAGTTGCAACCCTTGGACGTGATCACTGGAAGTGCAACCCTTAGACGTGATCACTGGAGGTGCAACCCTTGGACGTGATCACTGGAGGTGCAACCCTTGTACGTGATCACTGGAGGTGCAACCCTTGGACGTGATCACTGGAGGTGCAACCCTTGAACGTGATCACTGGAGGTGCAACCCTTGGACGTAAACACTGGAGGTGCAACCCTTGGACGTGATCACTGGAGGTGCAACCCTTGGACGTGATTACTGGAGGTGCAACCCTTGGACGTGATCACTGCAGGTGCAACCCTTGGACGTGATTACTGGAGGTGCAACCCTTGGACGTGATCACTGCAGGTGCAACCCTTGGACGTGATTACTGGAGGTGCAACCCTTGGACGTGATCACTGCAGGTGCAACCCTTGGACGTGATTACTGGAGGTGCAACCCTTGGACGTGATCACTGGAGGTGCAACCCTTGGACGTGATCACTGGAGTTGCAACCCTTGGACGTGATCACTGGAAGTGCAACCCTTAGACGTGATCACTGGAGGTGCAACCCTTGGACGTGATCACTGGAGGTGCAACCCTTGGACGTGATCACTGGAGGTGCAACCCTTGGACGTGATCACTGGAGGTGCAACCCTTGAACGTGATCACTGGAGGTGCAACCCTTGGACGTAAACACTGGAGGTGCAACCCTTGGACGTGATCACTGGAGGTGCAACCCTTGGACGTGATTACTGGAGGTGCAACCCTTGGACGTGATCACTGCAGGTGCAACCCTTGGACGTGATTACTGGAGGTGCAACCCTTGGACGTGATCACTGCAGGTGCAACCCTTGGACGTGATTACTGGAGGTGCAACCCTTGGACGTGATCACTGCAGGTGCAACCCTTGGACGTGATTACTGGAGGTGCAACCCTTGGACGTGATTACTGGAGGTGCAACCCTTGGACGTGATCACTGCAGGTGCAACCCTTGGACGTGATTACTGGAGGTGCAACCCTTGGACGTGATTACTGGAGGTGCAGCCCTTGGATGTCAACCTGCTCACCCACTGAATTCGTCTTCTTTATCATAGGAACAAAGGGCCAAGAATCCGATAATTTTACATATAGTTTCGCAGTCAATGATAAGGTAGTGAACCAATACCAGGTGACACGAGCGTTTGACGATATCATTCCTATCTTTGGTTTAACCAACGATGTGAACGTTTCTGGACAATTGTGAGGCTGCCATAGTGGTGAGTGTACTCCTGGCTCCTAGACACTGAGATCGGACCTGTGCAACATCTATTTCGATAGTTTTCTATTTCAAACAGGGTAGTTATTGTGACCACCACTAGGGACATTTGAAAGGGTAAGCCATTTCTAGAAAATAAAGGGAACAAGCAAAGCTCATTCGAAGTCTCATTAGTTTTTGGTTGAGTGCCATGCCAAACACTCAACCAGACAGGTCTCATAATTTACCAGTACCACCAATCCCCATCCTTCATTACACTGAAATGCAAATCTATATGCAGGATATTCTGCATCTTTGATATAATAATAATGTAAAATAGCAGTAGACTGACAGCTTCCGAGGACGGGCTGGGTTAGGAGAGGACTCCTTTATTTGACTGTTTTCTTGATGTTAGGAAACCTTAGGAGGACGGCCTGGACAGCTCGTCTCATGACTTGATTTTAAGTAACCGAACCTTAAAGATTGTCGTCAACAGCTGCTCTTCTGAGGAACACACCACAGAGGCGAGTATCGTCATAGGTAGTGTGATCGGACTACTTATATGGAACATCTACTAAGATGATATCCTAAAATTAATGACAATAATTTTACACTTTTTCATGAGACAAGAAATTGATGTGATCACATCAGTGAAGCACTTTTATCTTCCATTTCTTGAGGATAACGTGGGCAAGCTATTGATGCCTTGGGTAAAACCCAACTCCTGGATATTTCAAGGTATCAAATATACCAACCTACAATATTAAGAGTGGAAATAGATGAAAATTTGTCAATAAAAAAAATACGAAAAATGTTCTCAGCAAATATGCTAGAAAACTAACTCGCAAATTTGATCTATAATGAAGTACTCAAAATAATTTTTTTATTCGTATCCACAGTTTTATCTCAAGTTGACAGAAAAACATTACAACATTTCACGCATGTAGAAAAAAGGCAAACTAAATGTAAATTACTCACTGCTGTACAGAAATATTCGTATGGCAATGAATAAATGACATGACTAGTTTGTACGTATTCTACAAACAAATGCAGATCACACTTAGCTTTCTACAAGTCTCACCCGAATGAAAAAATTACCAAGCATGAGGTGCGATATACGTGACATCCAGTTATATGTTCCGTTTGCACCAGCAGACAAAGCTGAAGCTTTTGGCACCAGAAATTCGTAAAATTATGGAACGCGTCTTTACAAGTTGGCTCCAAAACATTATACACAATAATATTTAAAAAATCCCTAGAATCTCTGCATTACTACAGATAACGCTACAGAAAACATGCAGTTCTAGCTTGCAAACTTCAAACTAAACTCAAGCTATTGATTTGTATAAATAATAATAATAATAATAATAATAATCATAATAATAATAATAATAATAATAATAATAATAATAATAATAAATGTTGTCTTTATCAACGATCACTCACCCAAATACAATTGTCTCTAGAATCAGCCGAAAGTGAAAAATAACGACAAATCATTCATAAAAAATAAAGCAATAACATAATTGGATTCTCCAACAGTGTATGAAGATAACTCATAAGCAATTATGAATAGTTTAACTACATATTATTTCATTTAGTGAACCTTTATTTTTAAGGTGTTCTTATAATTCAAAACACTTTTTGCACGGCGGACATTGTCGTTGGGTTGTGTCTGGTAAGAACGTCTGCTGCTTCCTGGGCTTTACGTCATCAGAGGGAAAATGCTTATAATTTATTGCCACTTGAGTAGTTCAGAATAGCAAGTTTGGAGAATGCGAGGGAGTTGGGGGGGGGGGGATGTTACTAACTCAAAATACAGAATTTTAATGGTGTCGACATTTTAGGGTAATCTGGTCATTATGTTGGAGGAGCAGAGAATGAGTAGCTCAGCCAGAAACGGAGAAATTCTTCCCAGAGGATCTGGAAGGATACGTTATGTGACTTTTGATCACCGGAATATTTACATAAGAAAAAGTTTCCTAAATTAAATCGAATTTTTTAAACTCTACATATTTAACCCCCAAAAATGTTATTATAATTCTCGTTATTATTTCTTCGATTGTTTAGTTAGTCGGTGAACTCTCACCAAGAACAACGTGGGCTCGGCACCACTCCTGGTGTCACTCTGGTGCCCAAAGTTAATGACAATATTCAGTATTCATTGTGGCACAAACCATCATTAACGGACATGAGACACTGAGCTGTCTGTCAACTAAACGAAAACTATGGTTGTTGTAATTCTTGAAACCGCCGTGACTTTACAATTTTTCAAAGTCTTTAGATATATCAAAAATTAGTTTATTTTCCCTTTTAATAAATATTGTTTTGTTGTGATTGTTGATATTTTGATCAGTACAAAATATTTACTGGAATACTAAATTGTTACTAATCTTATTTCAATCTCCGTTTCATAACGCTAACTTGACTGTGATTAAACGGTAAACTCCGCGTGGCTGCTGTTCTGCTGCTTGTGCGTCTGCTACCTCAACACAGTGGACGCTGGTGACAGAAAACTGCGCTGCTGAAGGTGGTGAGGACACGAGAGGATCCTCCTGTACTGCCCTGAGGACCACTTTGTGCTCGGATATCTCCATCGTCGAGCCAAGGTCAGATTTGCCTCATCCATCTCCCAAGCTAACGTGAGCCATAACTTGCTAGCCTCAGTTTTTGGTTCACTTGTTATTGAATATATCACCTGTATATGCTTAATGCATAGTTATTTACCAACTATCAATGCTTCATGTAGATATACCAAATACACAATCTAGTTATACTCAGTACACGATGTACATTACACTGTTACATTACACCAACTATGTTCACACCACCACGTTTTAACTATGTACAGTGCACCATCCAAGTAAGATCCATGTATGTAGAGTACTCAGACTATACACAGTACACCATCAAAATTTGTAATACATTTATACACAGTACACTATACATAAACTGTAAATTCTCTATCCATTCACAGTAGACTAATTATCTGTGAACGTTACACTATGTAAAACATACTATATATTTGCCTGTTTCACAAAATGTCTATGCAACGTATTCTATGTATCAATGCACAATGAACCATTAATATATGACAATAAAATCACAATCTATTCACAGTTCACTAAACAAGAAGAGAGATTTTCACAATTTTACATTTTTTTTTCTAAATAGGTTTATTCCTAACAGTATTAAAATATTGTATTCAGAACATCAATTATAACATGATTATGTTAGGTTCGGCAGGTTAGGTTTGGTGAAATATGTATGTTAGTTCTGACATAAAAAATCCATTTATATCTATAAAAGATAATGTATATTTGTCTGTCCGAGATTGGAATCCAGATGCTTGAGGTTAGTCTCTTTAAACCTTGTAGGATTAATGTTGAAATTATCCGGAGTGTAATATGGGGCCTGATCCAGGGAGGCAGGAGAGGCACTCCACAATTTTGCATGAACTAACTCAGTCAATTGAATGATTACAATATCTTAAGTGAACAAATAATGCATTAGACTCGTGACCTGTTCTTATACTATATTCATGTTCTTCTATTCTCTGGTCAAAATGTTGACTTGTTTGGCCAATATGAACTTATAAACAAAATTTCACGGAATTTTATACACACATCCATTGTACCTGCCGGGGGAATTTTTAGTGAGTGTTTTTATGATATCAAGATTCATTTATGCTACATTAAATTATTTTAGTAATTTAGGAATTTCATTGAAATTATCATAGAATAGCGGTATTATTGTATTCTTAATATTGAATTCTTCTTTCTTTTTCAAACTAAAGAAAGTGTTATGAGCAATGTGCCTGCTTTATCAATAAATGACTTTGGGTATTTTAAATTGGAACCTAGACTATATATGACACTAATTTCATCTTCTATAAACTCAAGACGACATATCCTTAGAGCCCTCAAAAACACAGAAGAAAATACAGCTTCTAATAGAGAGCAAAAGTCTGGAATTTGTTTTCGGGCGGCCAAGATTCACAAACACAGAAATGTGCTCCTCCAGTCACAAGTGCCAAGGGCTTTTAGCCTCAGATGTCTGAGGCGTCGGGCGTGAGATACTCTCTGGAAGTTGAGTACACTCAACACTAACTTGATAAACTTGCAAATGTGGCAATGAGTAATGAGATTATATGATTTCATTTAAATGTATTTGGTTCTCAGAATCAACTCGCATTCTAGGTCACACTAGATGTTTTCACACTATTGTAACCTTACTGAATAATTGAAATGCCTTTATCTCGGATATATCGGACTACTATTAGGGTTATTTACTGGCTCTAACTAGCAGTAATCTGATAATTGCTCCTCACTGATATACTCAAGACATGTTAGTGAACTATGCTTTTTTTTTGCAGACGAAGACAAAAGAGAAGCTGGGATTTCGTCAAAAGTGTGTTCGGTAAGGCCTTGCAGGGAGCTGCCAGATCCATCAGTAACTGCAGACAACAATATTTATGAGAGCTTGGAGAAGCTACTGGACTACACTAGTGGTTACTTAACACCATAATCACACAAATGTCTGACATGAAAAATTCTACACTCAAAATGACACTCAAAATTCTAGGAAAAAGTTCAATATTACTTTAAATTCCATATATAGATGGCTTTCAACAGGAGAAAGAGGGTTGCCCATAGTAATTCCAATTTTTTTTTTACAATAGAATTCATTATTAAAAACAAAATTAGAGTTAATAACACAGTTGTGTCAATTCTATTAACGTAGGAATTGGTAAGGGTAAATCATATTTGCAAATTTACACAAATGTAAATTGGCATTAAACTATATCCCTCAAAATATATAGAAAAACTTATTCCTGAGTTATTGTTAATTACCCAGTTTTCAGTTTTTGAATAAAATGCATAAATATAATAATTAAAAAAAAAGATGTGTTCTATGATCACTATTACACACACACCCTCTCGCTTGTTACAGCTCTCCCCTTGATGTGTTGTCCCTCCCCCTCCCCCCTCCCCCATCATCAATATGGTACACGGCAGCGGCTCCCAGGTCAATAGATAACAATATACATGATACGTTATCTTTGTGTGACTACTATATATTTCGAAACCTTGTACCCCCCTTCTCCACTTTACGTGAGAAAGACCATAGACAAAAAGGGACTTGTGCTGCTGGACTCTGCATCTAAGGATGACTATGATAGTCTTCAGATGTAGCGATGTTTAATTTTGGTTTCGAGCAATGCTTAACTCACTTCCAATGCTCGAAGTTTACCTCTTAAAAGTATACACCCGGGGTGACGTTGTTGTGTCTTAGGGCTTGTGATGTATTGGCATCTGTGACAGTAATTGTGTCGTCGATGGTGATGGCTCTTATTGCGCCTACTAAGCCGACGGAGAACCCTTTACAGCAGTCAAGGGTTGTATACATGTACACTTGTCCCCCACGAAGGATGTAGCCTTCAATCAAAGTACATAGGTATGACGTCGACCAAGCTGACGAGGCTTTTGACCTTTGATTTTGATTGTTGCCGCCGAAGGCGGCAAATTTATTGTGCACCCCATACTCATCCTGTGAGCGGTAGCACAAAAGCATTACAGAGGGCACAAAAGGTCTTTATCAGACCTCATCTTAGATTATTACATAAACAATTTCATCTATCCTTCACACCTTATAGATACAATGTCAGCTAGTTTCCAGTTTCCAGCTAAATGTCACCAGTAACTGGAAACTGGTGACATCAACCTGGGACAACAAGAGGTCACCTGTACCGACCGGGAGACCAGCTTCGCTACCCTACGCTAAGTACCTGCCATAAAGTTTGAACAAAATAACATACATAATATTACAAATATACGGTATACATATAATATTATAAATATTAAACATATAAATATATATACATATAATTTTATAAAGAGTTAAAAGGACTGACATCAACAAGTGATCCATACAGTGACTCTCAAACACAACACAATACATCAGACAATGGAGAGGTGTGGCGAGTGTTCGGGAGTACTGGGGAAACGTAATGTAGGCGTAACGTGCTGCATCTGTAACATAAGATTTCACCTGGGCTGTACAGAATTAGCTCCAGGATGCACAAAAAGGCAAGGAATTTACTGAGTTTGCAAAGATGACAGATTAATGTTAGAGAACATAACTAAACTGATGAAAAACATTCCCGAGTCACTGAGATTATCATTCACAGACAGGCTACCAGTGATATATGCGGACTGGGAAAAGTCAACATTGGATAACGACCAAAACTCAGGAACAGATAGTTTAGAGAACCGCAGCAGTAGTGTGGAGGAAGAGGGTATTGTGGTACAAAATAACAGCAATATTGCAGAGCCAGATAATATAAACGATGAGAGCAACAGTGAAACAGAGTGCATAGATGAAGGAATTGGGACGAAAAACGGAGATGACTCCAATAAAGAGGTAGACAAGACAGTCACAGATATAAATACCTTGAAAAACGCAAAACCGGAACACATTTGCAAATTTTACGCTAAAGGAATATGAAAATATGGAAAATTAGGAGCAAAATGCCATTTTCTGCATCCTTGAAAATGCAGGAACATGTTGGCGAGGGGTACATGCCGTTTTGGAACAGGGTGTAGATACTTCCACCCTAAATTATGTCAATTTTCAATTAGGGACAAAAAATGCTACAATCTTCAGTGTCCGGAATTCCACGTGAGAGGTACACAGCGTTATAGACGGGAAGATCAATATGACACTACTGGAAATTTTTTAGAGGAAGGCAGAAACAGAGTAGTAAATATAAGAGAGAGGAACAGTCAGATGGAACCACTACAGGATTACAGAGGGGAAGGGAGATACCCACAAGACTGGAATTCAAATTATCAACAAGCACACAGGTACTACACCAGACAACACCCGTCCTACTACCAAAACTGGACGAATCACTTCCAAAACGACACACCCTGGACGCAAACACAGTGGCCTCCTTACCAGAGCCTCAGATATTAACACCAAGTAAGGCTTCCAGCACTTCCACTAACACGATAACATCATTTATATTTGCCAACATCCAGGGTATAAAAACACGCAAATCCAACAAAGTTCACTTTATAGATGGTCTCCTTCATGAGGCAAATGCAGTGTTTGCAGCCCTAACGGAAACCCACACAAAGGACTACCTTGATGGTGAAATATGGATCTCAGAGTACAATCTTTTCAGATGTGATAGGAAACACCGGCTTCAGGGTGGGGTCAGCCTCTACATCAAAGACACACTCATCTGTACTGAGCTGCTAAACACCTCAAATGATATGGTGGAAGTGCTGATAATCAAAATAGAGATTTTAAATGTAGTTATTGTCCTTGTATATAAGTCACCGGAGGCAAACCCTCAGCAGTTTAAAGACCAACTAATGAAAATAGAACACTGCTTGGAAAACCTCACAAATCCAGCTCCGAACATCATCATGCTTTGGGACTTCAACCTACGGCACCTGAAATGGAAGCACCTGGCTAATACAGTATTATCAGAAAGAATACCAGGAAGTAGCCTAAATGAACAGGCACATGCAAATGACCTGCTACGGATGTGCGACAGGTTTGCCTTAAACCAGCAAATAGTAGAACCAACTAGGAAGGAGAACACGCTGGACCTCATTTTCACTAATAATGATGAATTGATCAGGAACATAATGATTACAAATATCTGTTACTCAGATCACAACTTAATTGAAGTTATGACAACCATGGGGAGTAGACCTTCAAAACCAGTCCAGATTCCCGGTGGAGGAGATTTCAGCAAATTCAACTTCAATAATAAACAGATAAACTGGGAGCAAATAAACCAGGACTTCACAGAAATAAACTGGGAAGAACAGCTAGAAAATGCAAACCTGAACCAGTGCCTGGAAAAAATAAGCTCAGTAGCACTAGAAATATGTTCAAACCGCATACCTCTAAGAAAAAAGAGGAAGAGATGCAGATTGGAACGGGAACGTCGTTCCCTATATAAGCGAAGAAAACGAATCGCGGAACAACTTGAGAGTCGCACCCTATCTCAAGAACGGCGAAGGTTAGGTAGTGAAATAGAAACAATTGAACTCAAGCTACAAGAATCATAAAAAACCCAGGAGAGGCAAAGAGAGCAAAAGGCCATCAGTGAAATAGAAAGATATCCGAAATATTTTTTCTCCTATGCAAAATCAAGATCAAAAACCACATCTAGTATCGGGCCCCTGCGAAAGGGAGATGGAACTTTCACCAATGACAACAAAGAAATGAGCGAGCTACTGAGGACGCAGTACGACTCTGTTTTCAGTGAGCCATTAAACACACTAAAGATTGATAACCCAAATTAATTTTTCATGGATACGATACCAACATCAAATCATATATCAGACGTCACCCTATCCCCACTGGATTTTGAAGAAGCCATAAACAGTATGCCTATGCACTCTGCACCAGGCTCGGATTCTTGGAACTCCATATTCATAAAGAACTGTAAAAAAACACTATCGCAGGCCCTCCACATTCTGTGGAGACAAAGCCTAGGTACTGGCGTTATTCCTGATATACTAAAAACAGCAGAGATAGCACCACTTCATAAAGGAGGAAATAAGGCAGAGGCAAAAAATTACAGACCGATAGCACTAACATCGCACATCATAAAAATTTTTGAGAGAGTGCTAAGAAGTAAGATCACAAAATACATGGAATCACAGCAACTCCATAACCCCGGACATGGTTTCAGAATAGGGCGCTCTTGCCTGTCGCAGTTGCTGGACCACTATGATATGGCATTAGATGCTATGGAAGACAAACAAAACGCAGATGTAATTTACACAGATTTCGCAAAAGCTTTTGATAAATGTGACCATGGTGTTATTGCACATAAAATGCGTTCAAAAGGAATTACCGGAAAAATAGGCAGATGGATCTACAATTTCCTGACCAACAGAACCCAATGTGTAATAGTCAACAAAATAAAATCTAGCCCATCAACCGTGAAGAGCTCAGTCCCCCAGGGTACTGTGCTTGCTCCAGTACTTTTTCTCATCCTTATATCGGACATAGACAAGAACACAACCTATAGCACTGTATCATCCTTTTCAGATGACACTAGGATCTTCATGAGAGTAGGCAACATAGAGGACACGGCGAACCTCCAGTCAGATGTAGATCAGGTCTTTCTATGGGCTACAGAAAATAATATGGTGTTTAACGAAGATAAGTTTCAGCTCATGCGCTATGGAAAAAATGAAAATATAAAAACGGAAACCACGTACAAAACTCAGGCAAATCATAACATAGAACGAAAAGGCAATGTAAAGGATCTGGGTGTACTCATGTCGGAAGACCTTACCTTTAAAGAACACAATAAAGTAGCCGTCACAACTGCAAGAAAAATGACAGGTTGGATAACAAGAACTTTTCACACTAGAGATGCTATACCGATGATGATACTTTTCAAAACGCTTGTGCTCTCTAGAGTGGAGTACTGCTGCACAATGACAGCACCTTTCAAAGCTGGAGAAATTGCTGACCTGGAGAGCGTGCAGAGATCCTTTACTGCTAGAATCCACTCAGTAAAACATCTAAACTATTGGGACCGACTAAATTGCCTAAAACTGTACTCCCTTGAGCGCAGGCGGGAGAGGTACATAATAATTTACACGTGGAAAATATTAGAGGGGCTGGTCCCAAACCTGCACACAGAAATAACATCACATGAGACCAGAAGACATGGCAGGATGTGCAGAATACCCCCGTTGAAAAACAGAGGTGCAACAGGTACACTGAGAGAGAACTCTATCAACATCAGAGGTCCGAGACTTTTCAACACGCTTCCACTACACATGAGGGGCATAACTGGCCGACCCCTCACAGTGCTCAAGAGAGAACTGGATAAGCACCTCCAAAGGATACCTGATCAACCAGGCTGTGACTCATACGTCAGGCTGCGAACAGCCGCGTCCAACAGCCTGGTTGATCAGTCCGGCAACCATGAGGCCTGGTCGACAACCGGGCCGCGGGGACGCTAAGCCCCGGAAGCACCTCAAGGTAACCTCAAGGTAGTTACAGAGAAAGTGCTATTACAAGAGCGACATATTTACAGTAAGTCATCATACATTAATGGTAGGTCTTAACGCTAATACATAATAGTTTGGTCAATGGGGATATTACAGAGTCATAGGGGTGCTTCTGTTTATTATTAGTCCTCACAATACACTACTTGTTTCTGAATCTCATATGTCGTTCATCTACTGGAAGCGAAATGTGGGTACAGTGCAAGGATTTCAGGTAATTTATCCATGGTAATAAGATAGGTTGCCATATCATACAAAGTGAGCGTAGATTTATCTCTTAAAGGCTCAATTTTACTACAATCCAAGATATAGTACTCACCTAATTGTGCTTGCGGGGGTTGAGCTTTGGCTCTTTGGTCCCGGGTGTTCGAGTGTGTGTGTCCCTGTCTTTGTCCGCACACTTTACAAAAAAAAAAAAACCTTTACACTTTACTTCATCTAGATCCCTATACAAGCCGAACTGCCAGAGATACTTGTAGCCAAGTCTTATACGAGCTGTGACAACATCTGTTAGTCTACTGACTTTATTACTTGCCCCATACACATGTTTTACTTCACACATTTCATTGTGATGAACAATGGACCTGTTGTCATCTTCAATCCGGTGCCCCCCCCCTCCCAGAAATCACATGAGACAAGCCCATGATATCACCCTAACAAGAGAAATGTTGAATAAAAGCACTTGTATAATAGACAAAACCCAAGATATAAGAAGATTACAAATTCTTGAAGCAATCCACATAAAAAAGAACCCACCATAAATACACAAATCATTGAACTGTTCACTGTACCCACCGTAAGAGTAAGAACAAGACTTGAACATGAAGATGCCAACATAGAAGACACCGATCAACATGCCACGCCCGATACACCTGATTAATCTTTGTATGTGCTTCGTCCCTATTTATGTTCCCTATCCGTCCCCCATTTAAACCCTATTCTTCCTTTACAATATACTCCTAACCTATTTGTATTATGTACCAGACCTCCCTAATGGTATAAATCCAATACGCCTAGTACAGTTCCTTTACGGGCTTACCATAGCCCGTGCTACATCGACATTTCGTTCTGAGTAGCTAAATCTACAACAACAACAACAACAACAGTCCCTGTGATAACCAATGGGAGAAACTGAAAGTGTTTCAAAATGATGCCCTCAAAACAATGCTGGGAGGACCTATATGGACGCGTCGAGAGAATCTAAAAATGGAAACCAACTTACGAGCCTTAGAAAACAGGATTAAACCAAGAATAGCCACCATAACAGCAAAACTTGTTGGAACCACCGCCAGATTGTCAACCACAGGTAGCATACACAGATCGTTTCACAGAAACCTTCAGTATAGAACAAGTGCATGTACGCATAATCTGGTCAAGATTCTAGAGAAAGTGGACTTGAAACGGACCATTAAAAACAAAAGAGAAGATAGACCATATCAAAACTTTCGGCAACTTCCTTCATGGGAAGAATCAAGTCTAAAGATAATCGTTGAAGGATTACTAGTTAAAAAATCCGCATGTGACCTGCAGAGACTCAAGGAAGTCATAGAACAACAAATGGAAACCATCTCAAGACCTATAACGACTCACATCTTCACAGATGGATCAGTTGATCAAGAAAGAGGTTCTGCTGGGGCAGCAGTTTACACTACCAACCATGAAGCTTACTGGAGCATGAATAGTGGGTGCTCAACATTACAAACAGAATTATATGCCTGAAGGAGGCCATAAATTATGCGCTTGAAAATAATTTACAATGTGTCATTATTCATACCGAGACTAAATCTTCGCTCCAGACATTGTTATCCAGTCACCACAGAGATAATATACAACTCTTCACAGAAATCCTACATATAGGAAAAGAAACACACAATCAAGAGCTGACACTCACCTTAAATTGGATACTAAGTCACATTGGAATTGATGGTAATGAAAAGGTAGACTCACTAGCAAAACCTGCCACTGCTCTACCTGTTGTACAGATTAAAATACCTCTAAATTTTTCACAGATTAAGGAGTAAATCAAGAAGAAAATTCACCCAACTATCAAAAGTCGCCACAGAGCCAAAGTAGCGGAAGGAAGATCCATTGTGATGTGGTAAGAATAAGCAACTGGTTACTCCGCTTTCAAGCCTGGCAAAAAGATATTCAGAGACATTGCAGTAGACATACACAAACTCAGACTTGGTTACAAGTGCTACTGGGAAGTAATGAACCCAATAGTTAAAAAGTGTCACATCTGTCTAACAGAAGCAGAAGTGCCACTATTGCACTACTTACTGGAATGTGAAGCAACTGAAGCCCAGCGCATCACTCAACATTAATCCAATGACAGCAGCTGCATTAGTAGCAAAATCCATAGCGACTATAATGATTTTAAAAGCAGTTGAAGAATGGGACACACAAGTGAACACTGTGCATCTATATCTGGCACCAAGATAATGTTATTAAGACTAGACTAAAACCAGTGCGCTAAGACAGAAGAGGAAAAGAAACTTGAGAAAAGGAGAAAACTCGACCTCCATTTAAAACTTTGACCCAAAAATCACAGTAACAAGGTTATCGCGAATAACCAACTCACTTACGGGCTCACCATAGCCCGTGCTACATGGACATTTCGTTCTGAGTAGCTAAATCTAAAAAGACAACAACAGCACTGTCTCTTCACTTGACAATGAATCATGAAGGTTCGAAAAGTTATGTAAATTTATAATAAGTGTAATAAATTGTAGTTAATTATTTACTTTTCTTCACCTCGAGCAAATATGACATTTGGAGAAATTCTCTTCCAATTAAACTAAGATACAAGAGCACGAGGCAGAGGGATAGACGCCATAAAAAAAAAATCAATACAGAATATGCAGTCATATTCAATGAAACATGTTGACCAAACCACACACTAGAAGTTGAAGGGACGACGACGTTTCGGTCCGCCCTGGACCATTCTCAAGTCGATTGTCAATGATCAATGAAACATTTATATATATGTGTGTGTGTACTCACCTAGTTGTGCTTGCGGGGGTTGAACTCTGGCTCTTTGGTCCCACCTCTCAACTGTCAATCAACTGGTGTACAAATTCCTGAGCCTACTGGGCTCTACCATATCTACATTTGAAACTGTGTATGGAGTCAGCCTCCACCACATCACTGCCTAATGTATTCCATCTGTTAACTACTCTGACACTGAAAAAGTTCTTTCTAACGTCCCTGTGGCTCATTTGGGTACTCAGTTTCCACTTGTGTCCCCCAGTGTTCGTGTACCACTCGTGTTAAACAGTCTAACTTTATCTATGCTGTCAATTCCTCGGAGAATTTTGTAGGTAGTGATCATGTCTCCCCTTACTCTTCTGTCTTCCAGTGTCGTGAGGTGCATTTCACGCAGCCTTTCCTCGTAACTCATACTTCTTAGTTATGGGACTAGCCTAGCGGGATACCTCTGAACTTCTTCCAGCTTCGTCTTGTGCTTGAAAAGGTACGGGCTCAATGCTAGGGTCGCTAACTACAGGATTGGTCTTACATATGTGGTGTACAAGATTCTAAATTATTAATTGCACAGGTTCCTGAAGGCAGTTCTGATGTTAGGCAGCCTTGCATACGCCGCAGATGTTATTCTTCTTATGAGGGCTTCAGGAAAAAGGTTTGGTGTGATATTGACTCCTAGATCTTTCTCTCTGTCCGTTTCATGAAGGATTTCATCTCCCATTTGGTATCCTTTGTCTGGCCCTGCAATTTATTTATATATACACGTGTTCAAATCCGACACATATGTAAATTAATTGCAAATATGGTAAGAAAACGAGTGAGAGAGTTACTGCTTTCAGGTAATGATCGTCAAAAGTCGGGGCTTAATAGCTTGACCCCAGAAAGCAAAACTAGGTGAATACTTCAATTATTTTTTTCAGGAAGAAAAAACAATAAATACAGAACTATTTTTCACAGAGCAAGAACAGTTTGGTCAGATGCAAAGGCAATATTGCAAGCAAATACTAAACAGCTGTGAGGAAGAGAGGGAGGAAACACTGCACGATTTTAATTAATCTCGGAGCTGGCCAGAAGACAAGAACTGCCAGAGTCGGACAGACAATATATGTGTCTCCCATAAATCTTCTTTTATTGCTCGAACAACTTTGCGAGTAATATATTCAGGTGAACACATGGCATTTCCCAGAGTATTGACCACTTCGTGGGCCAAAACCTTTCAGTTATATTCCATATTATATATATTTCTTTTAAATTCTTATTAAACAAAGAACCATTACGTGTTTCAGTAGAAATTTTAACCAATTGTTTCATTAAGCTTTGTTTTGACCAAAAAAATAAATCATTCAAAATTTATCTCAAATTATACCTTATTCTCGAAAATAATGTCCAAACAAATAAAATTCGTTTTATATATAAATTTCTTATAAATTAGTGACCATTTGTTTAAAGTTGTGATTAATCACGAGTGATACCCTTCTCCCGTAAGCTCTCCTTCTGCTTGTTACCCTCACACACCACAGCATTACGCTGTACTTAATCAAGTACTGTGAAGAAATTTCCTCAGCACACAAACTCTTTATTACTTGTTCCAAGACGGGATCTGAACACCTTGAGGCAGATTCACGACGCAGTTACGCAAGCACTTACGAACCTGTACATCTTTTCTCAATCTTTGGCGGCTTTGTTTACAATTATTAAACAGTAATGAGCTCCGAAGCACCAGGAGGCTGTTTATAACAATAACAACAGTTGATTGGGAAGTCTTCATGCTTTTAAACTGTTTAATAAATGTAATCAAAGCCGTCAAAGATTGAGGAAAGATGTACATGTTCGTAAGTACTTGCGTAACTGCTTCGTGAATCTGGCCCCTTACCTCCATCTCAACGAATCCAGACCCAAAAGAGCATCTTCCTCATTCTGTCCGTACCAATTCTGTCTAAATAAAGTACATCAAAAGTCATTAAAACTTGCTCACAACAGCATATTTCTGCTTTCTTAGCCATATATTCTACGTCAACAGAGTTCCTTCCTCTCTTTACATTCTTAATACAGCTCCAACAAAACAAAAGGGTGTCTAAGCCTGTAGAAAGGCTTCCCCAATCACACTTTTGTTAGAATTAATGCCCCAAATATTTGGAAACATTATGAAGAAAATGAAGAATGTACAAAATATCGGAAGAAACTGAAAACAAATCGAGATCTCGATTAATATGAGGTTGATTAAAAAAAAACTGGTTGGAAATTAGAATATTCTGTATACAGCTAGACAAGCCTCTCTTTCCAATAAAAATAAAGCGATAAAAAACAAAAAAAGAACAATACTTTAATGAACAGTTTCTTCATCAAACCGCCAAATTAAGAAAGAATACAATTTTTGCTCTGCTGACATTAAAATAGTCTTAATCATAAACAAAGTGCATTAATTGAAACGTTATTTTTTTCGGATGTTTTCCCAGTAAAGTATTTTATAGAATTCTAAGAAAAATGTTAAATACTAAGTTTCTACGTATTGTTGAAGTTCCCTCAGTCACTCATGATATACGTTATGTAAAATTCCTGTATTTATATACTGTTAACTATTATATTAGAAAGGAACTTTATATTATTTTATGACATATTCATCTAAAAATTTCTCTTCCATTCATGTTTACTAACAACTGCACCATTGGAAACTATTTAAAACATAGAGGTCCTTTATCTGTTGACCTCAGATAAGGTGTTGTTTACCTTTTTAAATGTTCGAAGTGTAATGTTCGACGCGAAAAAATTCCCTCACGAAGCCTCAAACACCGTATATGTGGGCACGTGGCCTAATGTTTCTGGACTGGTCTGCCTCTTATACAAGCTGCAGCCTCTGCTGTCGTCGCTGATCGCTAAGTCGTAATGGGTCACCCTTTATCTTAAACGAGTATATACATAACAGTAAGGTCACAACAGTAAGGTCACAACAGTAAGGTCACAACAGTAAGGTCACAACAGTACATACACAACAGTAGGGTAACAACAGTACATGCACAACAGTAAGGTCACAACAGTACATACACAACAGTAGGGTAACAACAGTACATGCACAACAGTACATGTACAACAGTAGGGTCACAACAGTAAGGTCGCAACAGTAAGGTCACAACAGTACATACACAACAGTAGGGTAACAACAGTACATGCACAACAGTACATACACAACAGTAAGGTCACAACAGTAAGGTCTCATCAGTACATACACAACCCTAACGTCTTCGAAATATCCTTGCCTTTGAAAGCTCTGATGCCCTGTCATCTATTCAGTCCAGCCAGAATAGATGAGGATTGGAGATGACTGTTATAACTTTCGGATAAATGATGAAGGAACTTAACTAATGTATTTAAGAGTGCGGCAAACTCAGGTTGATAGTGAACTTGTGTTTCACATTAGGTCTTGCAACCCCTGCTGCTTTAAGATATGTGATTCGTGTATGGTGGTAAGTTTCTTGGCTGCCTTGATTGTGAGACTCAGCACGAGGCTCTTCGTGGAAATTTAAAGTCACATTTCATCCTCATAACGTAAACTTCATCACTCATACTTAGAATGTCTCCACTCATCTTCACGCCTGCACTAGGAGAAATATCATGCTGAATAGTTATCTTTACTGTCTGTGTCTTCGTAGCCATTATTGTGATCTATCATCACTAATCAATGGCAGAAACTGGTGGAAGTTTGAGATTAATGGACCTCATGGAAGCTGACAATTTCTCACTCATATGTGCAAAGTTACACTGCAGTCATCAGCATCGGATCAAATTTATATGTAGTAGATCATTGAAGCCACCAAAATGGGAGTAGCACTCTACCCATCTTGAGGTTATCTTGAGATGACTTCGGGGCTTTAGTGTCCCCGCGGCCCGGTCCTCGACCAGGCCTCCACCCCCAGGAAGCAGCCAGTGACAGCTGATTAACACCCAGGTACCTATTTACTGCTAGGTAACAGGTGCATCAGGGTGAAAGAAACTCTGCGCATCGTTTCACGCCGGGGCCCGGGATTGACCACGGGACCACAGGATCATGTGTCCAGTGTTCTGTGCGCTCAGCCACCCTGTCCCTCCCTGTTACCCTACAGTAACACCAATTGATCAGTCTACAAATTTTGTTTAATTGACGACTGCACTAGAAGTTCATTATTGAAAGTAGTTTCGAATTATATGTTGAACGAAGCTTGGAGTATCAATCACTTAATTGAAACTTTGCCACTAAATGACATGAAACGCGAACAAGAGTACGAAAAACATGACAATTATTATTAAAAGGCAAGATCACTTACATGAACACAAACACACACCTATCAGCCCCCTCAACCCTCACTTCCTCTAAATCCTCAACTCTTCTATGTCTTTCAGGTATTCTCTTGCTACCAACCTCTTCCTATCCCGCAACACTCATCTCAAACAGAACTTTATCCATGTAACCATGGGTGAAGTGTAATATGCAACTTATACCAGTATAACCAAACAGGAAAAGAGTGCTCAGAGAATTCAAGGAGCAGTCAGGTGCACCTGGGAGTTGACATGCAAGACATGAAGCCCTCACCAAGAGTATCATCAGCGACATATACTAGGTTCCCCAACATAACAACTGCCTTTAGAATAATACTTCAATACAATAATACTTGTGTAAGGAATCATTTAGGACCTTGTATCACATATGTCAAACCAATCCTGCAGTATGCAGCTCCAGCCAGGAGTCCGTATCTATTCAACCACAATAAATTGGAGAAGGCTCAAATGAATGCCACCAGACTAGTACCCGAGTTGATGGGTATGAACTACGAGAACAGACTACGGAAACTGAACCTCACGTCCCTGGAGGAAAGAACAGTTATGAGAGACATGATCACCACATACAAGATTCTCAGATGAATTCATAGAGTTGATAGAGACAGTTTATTTAACACAGGTGGTACACCTACAATGGAACACAGGTGGAAACTGGGTACCAAGATGAGACATTAAAAAGAACTTTTTCAGTGTCAGAGTAGTTAATAAATGGAACGCATTAGGAAGTGATGTGGTGGAGGCTGACTTCATACACAGTTTCAAATGTAGAAATGACAGAGTTCAATAAGCTCAGGAATCTGTACACAAGTTGAGTGACGGTTGAGAGGCGGAACTAATGAGCAGAAGCTCAACCATCCTCCCAAGCACAAGCAGGTGAGTATGCACACGCACGCACACACACATTCCAGACACTATCCTTCCGTTCCAGGTGAGTGGAGTGAGCAGCCCAACTATCACCAGGTTTTAGGAGGTCATTAAACATTTTACAAAGACCCTAGAAGAAAGGGCAACTCCGTCTCTGCGTCTTCCTGCTCGTGGCTTTCCGGACCTTCTTTGTCTCAAGTCTCCCTTCATCTTTTCCTCTCTCTGCTAAGACTTTTGCTCTCTTTTTTCCCCTTTTCGGCTATCATTGATTTCCTTTTTGTTCAGCCGCAATTATTTTCTTGTTATACTTTCTAATTTTACTAATTTTTCTATTTTTTTAATGTTCTTGATTTGAGAACATAAAAAAGTTAGATCAATTTAGCACTAACTCGGAACAGAAGAACTTTTAATAGCAGCAAGTGCAATAAACAGAATTAATTCGAGATCACAAATATAATCACTGAGAAAGGTGTAGACAACATATTTGCAGACCTCGTCATCCAACCCCCTTGAGAATCGTTGCCAGTAGACTTTAATATTATGTTTTTTTTTCTAAGGGAAAAAATGAGAGAGAGACTAGCTCTCATCTCCTACGAATATAAGAATATAGAGGCCAACTTGGGATCTGACAGCTTCACGGACTTTAGAGACGGTTCCGTGAACCGTAGAGACAAGTATCTGGAGCTGCAGTTAAGGCAGGAAATTCTGTAGTTATCTTGAGGTTACCTTGAGGTTTTTCCGGGGCTTAGCGTCCCCGCGGCCCGGTCGTCGACCAGGCCTCCTCGTTGCTGGACTGGCCAACCAGGCTGTTGGACGCGGCTGTTCGCAGCCTGACGTATGAATCACAGCCTGGTTGATGAAGTATCCTTTGGAAGTGCTTATCGTGTTCTCTCTTGAACACTGTGAGTGATCGGCCAGTTATGCCCCTTATGTGTAGTGGAAGCGTGTTGAACAGTCTCGGGCCTCTGATGTTGAAAGAGTTCTCTCTCTCTCTCAGAGTACCTATTGCACCTCTGCTCTTCAACGGGGGCATTCTGCAGGAGGAGAAGACTCCATCTAGGAGTTAGGTGGAGACTCTCAAACCGGTGCTCAACTTTACAGAGATGCTTGCCGCTCAAATGACCTTGGAATATGCTCTAGCCAAACACAAACAACACATTACACTACATACAGATTTGTAAATAGACAATAAAACCCTGCAGCAATAATACTTCTTTCGCAACATCCGTCAGACCAAAAATGTTATTGCATTAATGTGAAGATTCAAACGTAAAATTCGTTGAGTACTTATGAACTGGTAGCCAAGTGATGAAGGATCACCTGGGAGTGACGTTGGCCAAGTGATGAAGGATCACCAGGGAGTGACGTTGGCCAAGTGATGAAGGATCACCTGGGAGTGACGTTGGCCAAGTGATGAAGGATCACCAGGGAGTGACGTTGGCCAAGTGATGAAGGATCACCAGGGAGTGACGTTGGCCAAGTGATGAAGGATCACCAGGGAGTGACGTTGGCCAAGTGATGAAGGATCACCAGGGAGTGACGTTGGCCAAGTGATGAAGGATCACCAGGGAGTGACGTTGGCCAAGTGATGAAGGATCACCAGGGAGTGACGTTGGCCAAGTGATGAAGGATCACCAGGGAGTGACGTTGGCCAAGTGATGAAGGATCACGAGGGAGTGACGTTGAGTACTTATTTGCAAAGTCTGCAACTAAGATGACGAATGTAGACATTTACATACCACAGAGCCTGCACAGAAAATCTGTATCTCACCTTTTATTATAAATAAAGGTGGGAAGGATATGAAATATTATTTGAAGTCATTAACTTAGTACGATTATTATTACTAAGCTTTAACCTCCCAACCTTCAAACAAGGTAATTGCGAATTGAAATCATTCTGAGCGCGCTCCCTCTATCTTCGTGTTTACCTCTGAGCACTACGGGGAGTCAGCGGCGGGGTGGTAGTCTCCTCATTAACAGCAGACACTCTGGTGGTAATGATCCTCGGCATATTTGGCTAAGATTTCTGGTAGCAGATCATTTTGAATGAAGTATTTACACATCTCAGGAACATTTGCTATAGAATTGTCTCTGGATTCACTTATCTTTTCGCACTCCATCACATAGTGACGGAGTGTGTTAGAATAATTTTGTTGACACAGTTTACACAAGAAGAAAGAAAAAAATCAGCATTAGGGAGAAATGTCTGACTGACGACTGGAACATTATCTAACAGCGCAGAGTCTGAAACTAAATAAGATTTCAGCTGAGACTTAACGACACAGAAGACGTTTTTAAATATATTGTACATAATCTTACCGAAGGCAACATACAAGTTATATATATACTCATCCACTGCCTAAGACAGATATGAGTAACATTTATTGGTGCACATTACGTACATTGGGGGTGAACCCTGGCCGCCCAGGTTCGAATCCTTGATTTGAATCCAGGGGTGATTGGAATGCATAGAGATTTATAGCTTGAGACTGTTCAGTCTTTAGCTCACACAAGAAAGCTCAGCTTGGTTCAGCATGTTCAACAAATCGATGTAACACTGTACGCAATATGGATGAGTGTTGCTGGGTGATGGATGGTCACGGAACTCACGAGGAAGCGTGCGGTGTCCAGGACCATCCATCGCTTACAGGCAATCAATGGTGGATTGGTATTAGTGTTGGATAGACAGTGGGGTGTTTCCTGGTCGCCCAGGTTCGAATCCTTGAGGGGTTCATAGAGCTTACTGTAATTTATATCTTGGGAATCATTCAAGTTTTGTCTCACACATATAGGCTCTGTGCGATCCCAGCATGTTCAAGAATTCAATGAAAAATTATAAACAGTATGCACCACGGGTGTTGCCGGGTGATGGATGGTCATGTAACCCATGTATTCACCTAGTTGTACTCACCTAGCTGTGCTTGCAGGAGTTGAGCTCTGGCTCTTTGGGCCTGCCTCTTAACTGCTAATCAACTGTTTTTTTAACACACACACTCAGGAAGCAGCCCATAGCAGCTGTCTTACTCCCAGGTACATATTTACTGCTAGGTGAAGAGGCACATCAGGGTGAAAGAAATTTTGCCCCATTTGTTTTCGCCTCCGCCGGGATCGATCCCGAACCCTTAGGACTACGAATCCCAAGCGCTGTCCACTCAGCCGTCAGGCCCACACGCATGTGGAAGCGTGTGGGTTCCAAGATTGCCCATCACTTATAGGCAGCAGATGATGGAGTGGTATTAGTAGTGGATGGCCTGTGGGGAACCCCTGGGGCCAGAGTCACGAAGCAGTTACGAACGTACTTACGAATGTTATTCTTCTTAGCTTCTTTGTAGTGGCTACGTTGGTATTCAGGTAGACATTTAAGAAGGAAAATCTTCGAAAGTACACTACCTCTGTGCATTAAGGACGCTCTGGACTACTCGTAGCTCTACGTAAACTGGATATAACTAAATTTTTCTCTACTACACAACATGGAGGCTCGATTTTATTACAAACAAACAATTTAGCTGGCGAGTCTCGTCAAGAGGAGTCTTTCGTCTTTACTATATGTACATTCTCTGCTTGAAACTTGTAGTAAATATGTCTTTTATGATATTAGAATTAATTTTATAATAGCAAGATATTATACCAGTAGTTATTAAGTAAATAAACACTGGTGAATTTGAAATATAAGAGGTGATGATCCCTGGCTGGTGGGAGCATTTATATCACCAAATGCTCTTGTTCACCTAGTGGTAAGTGTAGCTAGGGGTGTACCTTAGCTATACATATCCATTTTTAATTTATTTTGTTTGGTATTATTTTGAAATTAAATCCGGATGAGACATAAGAGAAAAATATCATGCGGAAATGATGTTAGGTAAGGAGAAGGGTAAAAACTTCAAAAACTTCTCTCATTGAATACATAAACCTATAATTATGACTATATGAACTATTATGGTCTGTTAAAAAAGAGAGACGGAGAAGTAGGGGTTCAAGACCTCTTCCTCTTACCCAATTTGGCTGTGTGTAACAATAAGTAATTATCCAAAGAAGGCACCGAGCTGGGAAGGCTGTGTAGCAGTAAGGCAGTGAGGTGAGGCAGCTACTTATTTGAGGAATGCTTATTTTATTTTATTTACCTTATAAGCTGAGGCAGATTATTTTATTTGAGAAATGTTCACCTAATTCCTCTACATTTAGCATGGAACAAATTTGTGTCCTCTTCCATAATGACCTCTTCCATAATGACCTCTTCCATAATGAAAAATGTTACCTTCTCTCTGATTGGCCAAACTAAAAGTCCTAGTGACATCTTGCGAGACCTGAGTGAACTACTTAAAAATCTTTGTAAGTATACTTTTCTGAATTGCACTTTAACGCATTCTTAGCCGGTGCTTAAGAACCTTCGTAGCACACATGCTTACGAAGTAATACATGGAGCTTCC